>NC_072390.2:92756666-93092500 GCF_028885625.2 Pongo pygmaeus
TGGGCTTCAGGGTGTGATAAAAGAGATGAACTCGCAATTTCTGAGGTTGTTTTCTCTGTTCTCCTTGTTCCTTTTATCTGGATCTTCCTGATGTGCAGACTTTTGTTCTGGAAGGTGTCTGGTTTTCAGTTTTGAGGTTCACAGGATCCTGGACCCAAGGCAATTTCAGCACCATTAGAACTCCTCATGGTTTTCTTGTCCTCATTCATTTAGCATTTTTTATCTATGCAAATGAATGAATGCCAAGGAATGTTTCCACCACAAATACATGAAAAATGTCTGAGATGATGGTTATCCTACTTACCCCGACTTGATCACTGCACATTGTATGCATGTATCAAACTATCAGATGTATCCCATAAATATGCATGATTATTATGTGTCAATAAAAATAAAAACTGGGCCAGGCGTGGTGGCTCATGCCTGTAATCCCAGCACTTTAGGGGGCCGAGGTGGGCAGATCACAAGGTCAGGAGTTCGAGACCAGCCTGGCCAACATGGTCTTTTAGTAGAGACGGCCAATCCCGTCTCTACTAAAAATACAAAAATTAGCTGGGCATGGTGGTGGGTGCCTGTAATCCCAGCTACTTGGGAGGCTGAGGAAGGAGAATCGCTTGAAATGGGGAGGCGGAGGTTGCAGTGAGCTGAGATCGAGCCACTGCACTGCAGCCTGGGTGAAAGAGTGAAACTCTGTCTCAAAAAATAAATAAATAAAATGAAATACAATTTTAAAAAGCTAAAAAAACCCACATGAATATGTACAAAACACTGAGAGAATAAATGTTGACCTCACAGAAGGGGCTGGCTTGAAGATAAACTTAGACTCTTGCAGTGTGTCATATGGATGTGAAGACCGACAGCAGAAGGGGCTGGCTTGAAGGTAAACTTAGACTCTTGCAGTACATCCTATGGATGTGAAGAACGACAGCAGAAGGGGCTGGCTTGAAGGTAAACGTAGACTCTTGCAGTACATCGTATGGATGCGAAGACTGACAGCAGCAAGACATTTTGTAGAGCAGTGTTTCAAACTGCAGCAAATGAAAACACACTCAATTTCCTACAGATTCCTGATAAGTCTAAGAGAAACCAGGTGAAGTATCAGTAAGAGAACACAAATGCCTGCTTCTGCCTCTGCCTCGTGTCAGGGTTCATGAAAATCTGCACTGTGTGGAACCTGGGTAAGCCGTGGTGACCTCTTCTTTGCTCTTGTCTTACCTTATTAAAATTAATGCAGAGTGAAACGATTTTCTATAAGAGGAAGAAATCTGAGCCACAAGTAAAACACTTCGCATACCAAAAATTCAACATTTGTTTTCAAAATGTCTTCAGATGTAGTGGTATCTGACGTCCTCCTCTGAAGCAAGACAACATGCCAGGTTTTTGTCTGAATATTTAGGATTCGTAGTTGTGTTTCAGTGAGCCCCAAATCTCCTTTGTTTTACTCAGTTTCTTGAGTTTTTACTTAGAAGACCTTAATCAGCGCTTCGGGAAGTCTGCATAAATAAAATGTTTTTTAGAGCCAAGCATTAATGCAAATAATTTTTTTTGAAAAAAATTATTAATATTAAATTATAACACTGTTATTAAAATTTTCAAAATAAACACAATCAGAAAATGCAAAAGATTATCTGTCCAAAGAACATCTATTAACCACTAAATTGAGCCCATATATATTTATTATATGAATAATATAATGAGGGCATTTATAAATGAATGCCCTGATTATAAATTCATATCCTGATTATATTATTCATTTTTATTTTTTATAAATGAATGCCCTGATAATATGTTGTAAACCTAAGGGAACTGGGACAGGAACAAGGATTGACAATGTCTTTCTATATGTTTAAAGGGATAATGTATTTAGAAACATCCCTGTTAACCATCTGAGTAATTACGTGGGTAGGGTACTTGAGATATGCCAGATTTTTACGGCAGAATCTTCAGCATATGGATTTCTTGTGTGCAATTTGCAAGTTTTTATACATTAATGTATAATAATATGGATGTAGGAATATACTAATATAGATTAATATGTAGTAATAGAGATGCCTTGTAAACTTCAAAGGTGGGGTAAGCATTTAATCTATCATCAAGACAAGGACAGATTTGAGAGTGAAATGAAAGATGATTTATAATTACCCCTACTGAAGGAGTTTAGGACTGCTCAGGCAAGGCTAGGATGTGTGGTCAGCCCACTCAGGGGCAGTGACTTCCAAGTGAAACTGTAACTATGTACGTACACAAATGACTTATGCTTGTAACTCTGGCCTGAGTCTTGGGAAACATGGAGGCTCTGGCCTGTCAGGACTCTAACTTTTAACAATCCAATTATTCAAGGGACCCAATCTATTGGGAGGCTGAGGCAGGCAGATCGCTTGAGCCTGGGAGTTTGAGACCAGCCTGTGCAACATGGCAAAACCCCATTTCTACAAAAAAATACAAAACATTAGCTGGGCGTGGTGGTGTGCACCTGTGGTCCCAGCTACTGGGGAGGCGGAAGTGGGAGGATCACTTGAACCCAGGAGGTCAAGGCTGCAGTGAGCCATGATCATGCCACTGCACTCTAGCCTGGGTGACAAAGTGAGACCCTGTCATAAAAAAATATTAGTTAAAAATGACTTAAACATCATCCACTTAAATGTGGCTGATTTATGCAAACAGTAACACATGACAAGAGTGCAATAATGAGCTCTGGGATTATTGAGAGTTTCTGGTCCTTAGATGAATGGGAAGTAATAAAGGTACAAACACACATGGTGGAGGTGACCTTCTTCCACAAGGTATTGTGGATTCTAAGAAAAAAGTAATGAGATATTTATCCTTCAGAAGTAAGTCTAATTGAATGAGAGACTTACTGTAAGTAGTGAGCTCATTGTTTCAGTTACATAGTTGTTTTGTTTGCTTTTTGTTTTGGTTTTTTGGATTTCAAAGAGATGAAAAAATGAAATAAAAGATGATTTAACCCAAAAAATAAATGTATTGGAGCATATTATTGGATAAAGAAGATGTGGTACATATACATCATGGAATACTATGCAGCCATGGAAAAGAATGAAACCATGTCCTTTGTAGCAACATGGATGGAGGTGAAAGTGTTATTCTAAGCAAATTAACACAGGACAGAAAACCGAATACACATGTTCTCACTTATAAGTCAGAGCTGAACACTGGGTACTCATGGACACAAAGATGGCAACAGTAGACACTGGGGACAAAAAGAAGGGGAAGGAGAAAGTGGGGCAAGAGCTGAAAAACTAACTATTGGGTACTATGCTCACTACCTGGGTAATGAGATCATTTCTACACCAAATCTCAGCATCACACAATATACCCATTTAAAAACATCTGCACTCTTTCTTATGGCTGCATAGCATTCCATGGTGTATATGTGCCACATTTTCTTAATCCAGTCTATCATTGATGGACATTTGGGTTGGTTCCAAGTCTTTGCTATTGTGAATAGTGCCGCAATAAACATACATATGCATGTGTCTTTATAGTAGCATGATTTATAATCCTTTGGGTATATACCCAGTAGTGGGATCGCTGCGTCAGATGGTATTTCTAGTTCTAGATCCTTGAGGAATCACCACACTGTCTTCCAGTGTGAGTTCATGTCCTTTGCAGGGACATGGATTAAGGTGGAAACCATCATTCTCAGCAAACTATCACAAGGACAGAAAACCAAACACTGCATGTTCTCAATCGTAGGTGGGAATTGAACGAGAACACATGGACACAGGGCGGGGAACATCATACACTGGGGCTTGATGGGGAGGTGGGAGGCTGGGGGAGGGATAGCGTTAGAAGAAATATCTAATGTAAATGATGAGTTGATGGGTGCAGCAAACCGACATGGCACATGTATACATATGTAACAAACCTGCAAGTTGTGCACATGTACCCTAGAACTTAAAGTATAATAAAAATTAAATTAAATTAAATTAAAGAAATCATACAAACTATTAAACATATACTTAATTTCCAAACAAACAAAGGAAAAAACCTGCACTCCTACCACCGAACCTAAAATAAAAGCTGAAAAAAATTCTGTTAGGGTTTATCAAAAGAAGCTTATACGAAAGCCCACATATAAACATATATGAAAGTCTCTTATATGAAAGTTTCTTATATGAAAGCCTATATATAAAAATATATGAGGCCAGGTGCAGTGGCTCACGCCTGTAATCCCAGCACTTTGGGAGGCTGCGGCAGGCGTATCACCTAAGGTCAGGAGTTTGAGACCAGCCTGGCCAACATGGCGAAACCCTGGCTCTACTAAAAATACAAAAATTAGCCGGGTGTGGTGGCGGGCGCCTGTAATCCCAGCTACTTGGGAGGCTGAGGCAGGAGAATCACTTGAATCCAGGAGGTGGAGGTTGTAGTGACTCGAGATCACGCCACTGGCACTCCAGCCTGGGCAACAGAGCAAGACTCCATCTCAAAAAAATAAAAAAAAATAAAAAATAAGTATAAATAAATAAATAAAAGTATAAATAAATAAGTATAAATAAATAAATAAATAAATAAAAGTGCCTATCTGTCTGTCTGTCTGTCTGTCTCTCCTCATCCTGCTGATCCATTCTTATTGAGAGTGGTGCCTCTTTCTCGCAGGAGTGATGATGAATTTGTCCTGGTCCAGTTTAGCCATTCACTGTTTCCTGGACTTCTCTGAAGCATTTAACACTGTCTGATTGAAATTCTCTTTCCTTAGCTACTGCAGTTCCACACTGTTTGAATATTGTCTTTCTAATTTCATTTTCTGATGTTTACTCTTTCTCTTCTAGTTAGTCCCATTTCCTCTACTGTAACCTAAATGTGCCACAGAACTCAGTTTGTTCAACTTCTTTGCAGATCTCTTTATCTTGGTGATTATATCAGCTCTTATAGTTTCAGTAATCTATAACCAGATCCTGAATCAACACTTCCATTCAGATGCTACTGCTGTTCTCTAATTACCTATTAAATGTTCCCACTTGAACATACCATACTTGCCTAATTCTTGAAATCCAAATTGATTTTTTTCTCCTTTACACCTCCTGTTTGCCAAGAAAAATCTATCTCCAAGCCTCAAAATGTGGGAACACCTGAGATCCTTCCTTCTTTCCCAACAGCCATCACATCATCTTGGATTTACTTAGAAAACGTCTTTTGCATTCATTGCCACGTATCTTCCAAATGCACCATTCTAGTTCAATTCGTCATTCCTTGAAACTGAGATTATTAGACCTGTTATTTCTGCCCATAGAGTTTTTTCTGCCCATAGAGTGTTTTCTGCCCATAGAGATTATTAAACCTATTATTTCTGCCCATAGAGTTTTTATTCCACTAATCAAATTTATACATTGTAATCTCATTCACTTTCTCAAAATCTGCTTTTCGTGAGTTTCCTCTCTGTTCCCCACAGCATCGATGAATATTTATTCCTCATGGAACAGCTTTCAGGCTCCTTATCCTGACCTGCAAAGCCCCCACGATCTTGTCACAGCTGTTCTAAACCCTACCTTTCGCTTTTGCTTTCAGTACTCTCCACCTGACCCTGCCCTCTGCCCAGCCTTCCAAGCCACATGGCCATGAGGCGTTGTGCGGCCCGCTCCTTCTTGGTTTACTGTGCCTGCCTTACCTCTTGCCTTCTGCAAACCCATCATCCTCTCCTCTCTGACAAGGGCCATCACCATCTTCATAAAGAGAGCCAGTGACGAGTCCTGCCCTGGGACCTAGGAAAGACCCAAGAAGCCAGGATTATCCAGAACCCCAGATCTGCTGATTCCTCCATGTCCCTCCCCCGCCAAGGCTGGAGAAAGGCAGAACCCTAACCTGAGACAGGTGAGTAGCCTGGGGTCCCATCACCATGCTGTCCTCAAGGAAAACCTTTCACAGTCGAGTACACCTTTACTGAAGTCTCAAGTCTCTCAACCAGTCCCAAGTGTGATTTATGAAAGGTCATGATATTGGATGAAACTTAGTGAAACCAAGTCTCAACCTTACCTTTTTAAGGCTCGAACCAAGTCCTAACATTTAAATAAGTATTAATTCTATGAATCATCTTTGTAGTCAACCCTTTATTCTCTGATTAGTATTTGTTGCACCAGTTTCTGAGCACAGGTGATTTACCTTTTGAAGTCAGTTCTCTCTTAGTGACTGAATTCTCTCCTCACCTTGCTGCTGTAAGCACTCGAGGATGTTTCTCTGTGGTTCCTTCTTTGCAGGGCGGTCATACTTCCCTTTCTCCATTACGCACCCGATGAACACTTCCTGATCAAATAATTTTGAAATTATGGGTGGTTTCTTTATTAATTTTGCATCTCTGAACTTTATTGTAGCAAGACTGTGTTACCTTAGTATATGTGGTGGGTAGTCTGTTCTCTAGTCCTTTATCTGCAAATGTGTAAACTAAATCCTCTGGTTTTTGGTTGAGTGGTACCACTTAAAATTGTGATCTGCTACTTTGTTCATCTGAGATGGGAGTTTTTCTTTTCTTGCCTGGAAACAAAAATTATAATTCTTAGTAGAAGAAATAAAATTCTTAGTAGAAGAATAAAATTAGTAATGATATAAAAAAGGCAGAGCAAAAAGATTTGTGAATTGCAAAGAACATGAAATCCTTGCTGCTTAACTTGCAAATTGGCGTGCTCTTTCTGTACTATGTTTTTAGCCAACTAGTGGAAACACTTTCATCAAAATCCACCCAGAGACTTCATCATGCTTTTCACCAGATGTTCTTTGAAATACTGCTTTCCCATTTCATCACCGTAGTTCTTGCGACCTGAGTACTCTATTTTGTTATGTCAAAGGGAAAATGCCTTTGGTCAAAGTGTCTTATCTTTCACTTTGCACAGTGTGCACTGCAACTAAAAAGGAAAATGGAAGTTGATTAAAAGGAAGATGGAATATGTGAGTTTTACTTTGACTCTGCCTTAGAAACTATTCGTGTATGTTTAATTTTATTGGCTAAGTCTGGTCCACAATTTATTATCTGCAATTACAAAATCCCAAAAGCTTTGGGAAATAAAGAGTATTTTTATTTTTATTTTTTATTTTATTTATTTATTTTTGAGACAGAGTCTTGCTCTGTCACCCAGATTGGAGTGCAATGGTGCATTCTTGGCTCACTGCAATCGTTTCCTCCCGGGTTCAAGTGATTCTCCTGCCTCAGCCTCTGGAGTAGCTGGGACTACAGGCATATGCCACTACACCCAGTTAATTTTTGTACTTTTTGGTAGAGACGAAGTTTCACAGTGTCGGCCAGACTGGTCTCGAATTTGCCTCAAGTGATCTGCCCGCTTTGGCCTCCCAAACTGCTGGGATTACAGGTGTGAGCTGAATACATTTTAAAATACATTTTTTTACTATTAAACCTGCTCTGAACTAATGTGAGGCTAGTTATAATCTGTATCCCATGTGGAATGTTGGATAACAAGGCACTATCCCAGAACCTCCTGAAATGTTATATAATATGAAAAATATCTTAATTCTGAAGCACATAAGGCACCAAGAGTTTTAGTAAAGGGACTGTATACCTGTAATACATAAACATGGGTGAATAACTAAAAAATTATAGAATGACATGAAACAGAAAGTAAAATATTTTCGTCTTCAGCCTCAATTTATTTTTCCTTCTATCCCTAACCTTTCATCAATTGCTCCAAATTAAGACATTCATATTGTTTTATTTATCTATGGACCAAAATTTTCATACAAAAATTTTTGGGCATTTTCCTGTCATTTTCTAATCACCTTTCAATATAATTGAGAAAACAAATGTAAATAAGATTATCCACTCTTTTGAAAGTGATTCTGTTGTTTGAAAGGTTTGGCTTGGAATAATTTTACTCAACTGTAGTTCAAAGTTGTTTCTTATTTATCCCAGTGTATTTTTGGTTTAAAGCTCTATCTCTTGGATCTCATGTCTACTTCTTGGATTTTTTTTTTTAAATACTTGGGTATGTAATTTAATGTAAGTGATCTGGTCTCTCTCATGTCTGAAACTGACTTATTTGTCCTGAGTGACAGTTTAGCTGGGCATCAAATTGTCGTTTCTAAATACTTTTTCTCTGTAACCCTTGAAAAAGATATACATTACATTTTAAAATTTGTATAATATAGTTTTCATCTACATTTGTCATTGTCTTTACACACAAGAAAATTAGGAAAAGTTTACTTTGAAAATAAATAGTTCAGGGAATTAAAGTGTAATGGCAACTTTGGTGGCTCTATCCAAAATCTTTTCTAAGACTCAGTCATTTTTTTCTTTTATGTTATTCTTTCCCTCATCAAACTGCTACCTCTAATTCTAACAGCTAACATATATCACCATGTCTAGTAGCAAAATAAATTATTTGAATTACTTTTAGATAAAGATTATTTCTCAACCCCTTTTCTCTATAGGTTTTATATTATTATATTTCAATTATTTTATTAAATCAATATTTTATGGAAGTAAACCCAATTAAGGTGCTTTGCTGCACTAAAATTTTATTTCAGGTGATTCATATTTGATTTAAATTCTTTATTTCACCCCCCCAGAAATAAAATGGAAAAGGGAATCTAACAAGAACAATAGCCCATCTTTTACAGTTTGCAAAACAACATGATTTTAAATATTTTATTGGTTTCAAAGGTTGATAAATTCTAAATTTCTAGATTTTCTGATTTTCTATCAATTAATTGCATTTAGCTACAAATAGATTTGTCCCCTTTTAAACAGGTGGCCTTTGAAACTATAAATTCCACCCTCCCCTGTCCAGCTCCTTTCCTTCAGTGCCACTGCAAATCAAGACTGAGAGCCTCCACTTCAGATCACCAGGCACCAATTCATGTCAGCCTCATTTAGTTCAACTTTAAGTAATTCTCATCTTTTACAATAACATTTTGGGTCTAGGAGGAGGGCCTCAACTAAAAGGTGATTCAAATAAATGATTAGTGAACTTATTGGCACTGGTGGGATTACGGCACTTGCTCATTTCAAATCACACTTTCCTAAATGCTCATTTCCTTTTAAACACATACTTTTTTAGAAAATTATATGTTTAAAATTAACCCCCTCCTAATGACTTTGCATCTATTTGCTTTAATAGTGGAAGCTGCAGAGCACACTATGCAATCTATATTGATCCTTCAGATTAATATGGAATTTAAAGTGAATCCTCCCCCTCTACCACTCTGGCTGAAAAAAAAGACCCTCCAAATATCACTTACGAATAGGAAAACATAGAGTTAAACAAACCACTGTCATCAGCTTATCTTGTACTGAAACCGCTCTTTAGAAATGCCTTAAGCATGATTTTTAATACTAAAGCCTTTTTAATACTAAAAATATTTTTAAGAGGACACTTCTCTTTCTCCCTTATATATATATATATATAATTTATATATATTATATTATATATATATATAATTTATATATATTATATTATATATATATATAATTTATATATATTATATTATATATATATAATTTATATATATTATATATATATAATATATATATAATTTATATATATTATATATATATAATATATATATAATTTATATATATTATAATATATATATATATTATTTTGCATTAACCACTTTTAAACCAATGACAATTGAAAAAGAACATTTTAAAAAGGGAATTAAATGGTGAGCAGACTCTATGTACATTGCATTTTCCTGTGTAAAAGCTAGGCTTTGGTTTATTATTTCTCATCACATAATACCATGAACACACTCTAATAAAGTTCCGTGCAATCTTCAGCAGGCACTGGTGTAGAATATAAACCCAGAGAATAGGCAAGTAATCATTTTGTGTGAAAAAAATAACAACATGACAATTGTGTATGTATTTAATATTTATCTGCAAGTAAGACATAAATAGCATCTCACAAATGCACGTAGGTTGACATCAGCCCTTGAGGTAGGAGGCTGACAGGGACTCCCTGCCTGCTTGTTCTCTTCATTGTCTTGTCATTTGTGGCTGGTTTTACTCTACTGTTTAAGTAGACTTAAAGACTTTTTTTTCTGATTCAATCAAATTACTCTTACAAAATACACAAATGTCTTAAACAATTCCTGCTAAAACCAGAATTGAACAGTCTTACCATCTCTCGTTTTCTTTCTTTCTCTTCAAATGTTGATTGGGATTGGATTGAATACCCAAATCAATTTAGAAAACATTGACCTATGTACTACTCTCAATTCATGAGCAATGTGTATTTTACCTTTAATGTAGTAATTTAAAAAATTCTCTTCAGTAATGTTTGATATAGTCAGTGTATAAATTTTGTACATATTTCATTAATTTCTAGAAAGAAAAGGAAGCTTTCTTTATTTTATATAGGCTAGCTGCCATAAGACTATGTTAAACATCATACATAATGGTGAAATGCAGAAGCTTTCCCTTTGAGAATAAAAACAAGGTGAGCTATTCTCAACAATTCCATTCAACCTTTTATGGGAAATCAGGCCAGTGTAATACGGAAAAAAGAAAAAAATATCAGCAAGGGAAAAATACTCGCCATTTTCATATAAGATTATATACTTAGAAAAATATAATAAAGTTTTATATAAAATATTATGAATAATATGTGAGTTTTACAAGGTTGCTGTATACAAATTAATATGTGACATTACTGAAAACAATGATTTAAAAGTAAGCATTTAAACATATGCTGTTTACAATAGCACCAAAAATGTGAAATGCTGCAGAAATGCATACACATATGCACCAGGAGACATGCAAAACCCACTCACAGCAGCACTGTTCAAAATAACCCCAGGGCGAAATCATCCCAGTGGTCATCAAGAGTGAAATGGATGAGTCTGAGAAATGTAGTGAGACCTTGTCTCTACAAAAAACGGTTTAAAAAATTAGCTGAGCATAGTGGTGTGCACCTGTAGTCCCAGCTACTCAGGAGGCTGAGGTGGCAGGATCACTTGAGCCTGGGACGTGGAGGTTGCAGTGAGCCCAGATCGTGCCACTGCATTCCAGCCCTGGTGACAAAGCAAGGCCCTGTCTAAAAATAAACAAAACAAACCGTAAAACAAAAAAGTAGAATGAAGATTCATTTAGAGAAAACTATACAGTAATATAAATGAAAGAATTACAGCTCTGTAAAACAATACTAGTGAATCGCAAAACGTGTTGATGCACGAAAGAAGTGACACCAAATGATCATACACCGTCTGCGGCGGCTTTTCTGTGTCCACAAAGAGACCCTCCCACAGGCACACACATGATGCTGCTTCCCAGTGAGAAACTTCGGAGAGAAGACAGGAGGAGACATGGAATCTTTCGGGGCTAGAAATGTCCATTTCTTGAGGTGTGTCGCGTTTGTGTGCGTTTTGATCTCGGACTGCACATGTGCGCCTCCATCCAGGGCTGGTCTTCAACGGGCAGGACCTGGAGACGGGGCGCACCGAGGCACAGGTGGAAGGTCCCCCCCAGAGCAAGCTCGTTCCTTGTGGGAACTGAGCTCCACGGGTCTGCCCGAGTCCTGCAACCTGAGAGTGTGTGGCCAAGGAGATGCGCACGGGGGTCCGCTGTCCCGTCCCACCGAGGCTGTGCAGTGGTGCAGGGGACACGGTGCTGGGAAGAGCTGCCATGCCAGGGCCCATTCTCCGATGCCATCCCGCGATGCCATCCCTGCTGAGAGAGCCAGGGTCTTGGGACCAGGGCCCGGACAGCCCCTGCAGGGGTTCCGCTCTGCAGAGTGGGCTCTTCGGCGGTCCTTACATTCTTTGCAGTGAATGACCCAAGAGAAGGAGGGCGAGCAGCGGAGCCACAAGGCTCGGAGCTGAGCGGTGGCCTCAAGGACCCTTCCAGAATGCGAATGAGTATTTACTGGAAAGAGACCATTAACCCAAAGCAGCCAGAACGCTTTGAAGAGACAAGATGCATTTTCTTTTCCGTGGAGGGAAGAGGGGCTCACCGAGGCAGATGAGTTAGCGCGAAAAAGAGGGCATCGTCCTTTCGAACACATTTGACTGAAGAAAGTCTCAGGCTTGTCAGGTCCATATCATGTATATTCATAGATTCCTTAACTTTTACGTCAGAAGCGAATCCACTTTCCTTCTTTATGTCTTTTATTATTGTGAAATCAAAGGACTCCGAAAGGAAATTTACTCCTATGTTTAAAATTGAAGTCTAGCTCGTGCTTCCGAAATGACGCGTAAATAATTCAAGCTTGAGAGGGAAGAACTGGCCACACTTTGGAGGCGCCGAGCTGGGGAGCCTGGTGTCCGAAGCCAAGCTCTGCTCGGGCCCAGGAGGACGCAGGGACATCGCACTGTCCCCCACGCCTGGCCTGTGCTCCTTTAATCTTGGTCCTAATGATCGAATTAAAGAGGGATAAAATCTTTGTAAAGGATCTCTGTTAGATGTCTACACGGTTCAGAGAAGCTTCTCAAGTAAACGCAGGGCTTCATACACTTGGGATTTGCAGAACATTAATATTTAATAACGGGCAGCGTTTACTCCCTCCCCATTCTCCTCTCCTATACACACAATAGCTCAGACACACACTCACAACCACGTGCTCACACATGCACCCATAACTACACAATCACACACACAACCCTATACTCAAGCTCACAACTACAATCACACATACTCACACACGGCCATGTGCTCACACATGCACAAACTACTACACAGTCACACACACAACCCTATACTCACACAACTACACACTCACATATGCACAGCCACAGGCTCACACATACACATATGACTACATAATCACACACACAACCCTATCCTCACAAACACACATACACAACCACATGCTCACACATGAACGTACTACACAGTCACACACATAACCCTGTACTCATGCACACAACTACACACACACACACACAACCACATGCTCACACATACACATACGACTACACAGTCACACACAAAACTACACACACACACACAACCACATGCTCACACATGCACGCATAACTGCACAATCACACACACAACCATATACTCAAACTCACAACTGCAGACACACACATTCATACATGGTCACGTGCTCTCACATGTACATTCAACTACACACACACAACCACATGCTCACACATGCACGCATAACTACACACACACACACAACCATATACTCAAAATCACAACTGCAGGCACACACATTCATACATGGTCACATGATCTCACATGCACATATGACTGCATAATTACACACAGCCATATACTCACACACTCAAATACACAATTACACACAACACAATCACATACACACAATAACATGCTCACACATGCACACAGGGCTATCCAATCACACATACAACTTTATACTTACACACACAATTACACAATCATACACACTCACACATGACCATATACTCACACATGCACATACAACTATGCAATCACGCACACAATCATATACTCAAACTCACAACTGCACAATCAAATATACAACCACATGCTCACACATGCACATACAACTACACAACTACACAACCATATACTCACACAACTACACAATCACACACGACCATATACTCACACACAACCACACTATCACACCCACTCACACACATAAAGCATTTAAACTTAGACTGCATTCATTTTTAAAATAATCCCTATCTCAATGCTTTATGTATTAATATTAATTAACCAAAAAACTGTCGACACAATGTTTTTCTGAACTAGTTTTTAGGTATCATTCATATAGAAATAATTCAATGATCTAGCTTAGTGAATTTAAAAGGCAGTCATTTAATTTATATAAAATTTTTAAAGTTTCAACTGAAATTTTTATTGTCTGTTTCTGTTGACATTGTTATTGTCAGGCTCAATAAAAATAATTTCATAGTGTTTTTAAGCAATTGCATCACTCCTCTATATCACATGATTTGAGTTATAACACAGTCATAACTAAATCATATATTGGGAAATCTGCCATAGCTTAAAAGCCAGACAGCCTGCAGTGGCTTTGCCTTTCTGTAACCTTCTCCTTGTATTATGTGGTACATCCCACGGGAAGATTCTAGGATAAGATGACACCAATGTAAAAGTAAAATCACCTGAAGACAGCAATTATAATGTCGTTTGTGAAGTTTTTCAGTGAGGTTATTTGGAATAAAATGACTGTTTTGTGTTCTGAATACACAGAAGTTGCATAAATATTTGCTATGTCCATGGCGGTGACTTAAAACAATGCACATTTTGGTCACCGTTGCTAGTTTTAGGGTGATCTGTGTTATAGAAAGTTTCTGTATTAAATATTAGGCCCTCTTTGTATAACACATTTTCAGTGTTTGCATTACATTTATTTTAATTAGCATAAGTCAATGAAAGAAAACCTTAATAAGATTGATAATTTTGGTGGTGAGCTTTTACTGAAATGGGATGCATCTTGGGATTTGCATAGACTCTGAGTAGGGCTCCCAGAGGCGAGTGCTGACTGCCAGGGGCTCGCCCTCCAGCTCACCTACCACAGGCTTCACACACAGACCTACTTCTGAGCTAGCTGCTGCTACATACAGTCAGCTCACTCATTCCAAAGATTAGTGTAAATATTAACATGCCTTTTTCCACCAAAAACTTAGTGACTCTGAGAACCCATTCCACAGAAACAAATAACCTCTTGATGGCTATCTATCTCTCTGATTTATTTACAATAGCTCCTTTTAATCTTGTCATTTATTACCCGCACTAACTCAGGGTTGCTAGAATCCATCCATTCTTCCTCTTACACCTGCCTGATCAAACCGTCCCTGAAACAGGAGGTCCAGTTGTTCTAACAACTTGGCAGTTCCTGCACCTTCTGCTGGGTGATTACTTGTGCACAGCCTTCTCTCACAAATATCAGACACAGATTTTCCACTGATTTATGTGATTATTTGCAAAGTAAGTGTATATTGCTCCTGAAATCATTTCTTCAAGAGGGCGGAATTTCCATTTGTTGGTTAACAAAACAGGAGCAGTCGGCCTGTGTGGGTATGAGGGGGACTATCCTTGTCCCAGCTCTGCATCAACAGATAACTGCCCTGTCACTCACACCACAATACTTCCCTCCTCCACCCTCCAACAATCAGCGACAACAATCACAGTAAAAAGCTCTATTTGCAAAAAAAGTTAACTGACACCTGGATTAAAAAAATATATGGTGGATTTGCAGTTGTCTCTCACACTAAATTATTCTCTGACTCTATATCCAGCTGAACTCAATCCTGAGTTAGCACATATTTGATAGAAATATAGAGAAAGTAGAAGCAGGGAGAAGGTAAATGAATTGTCAAAAGCCCTGCAGTAATGAGGTTCTGCAGCTAGGAATGAAATCCAACATTTCCAGCTCAGAATCTCCCATCCCCAGGATATACAAGCAATGCTCCTTTGCACCCAGAAGACAAAACCTGCTTGGCTTTGAACCAGCGTGGATCTCTTGCCTGACAAAACTTGGTTTTTAAAGGTGTCAACGCTCTTCAGAATTACTTAAAATTTAAGTTCAGCACAACAGATTCTGAGATGTTTCCTAATGACAGCACTTCTGGAAGTCATTGGTTTATCCTGTTAGTTGTGAAACCCCATCCTCAAAATCCAGTTCCCACCACCACTGAGAAGAGGTTGGAGCCAGCAGCATGGTTAGCTGCTCTTGGTCTCCATGGTGACAGACATCGCCCCTTCTTCTGGGCAGCCTGCACGTTGATGCCATCCATGTCGTCTAAAGAAAGAGGCTGGTTGTGAGGAACAGACACCCGTGACCACCAAGTCATTCATTCTATTCCAGCCCTGAGCAAGTGATTGCTTCTTCTCACTTCGTTGTGTGAGAAAAGTGAGTCAAGATTCTGACACAGAAACTCTAAAGTTAAGACAGTCATCTTTAGTGACCGCCCTGACAATGAACATTGTGTAACATCACTGTAATCTTTTATTCTAAAAAGTGGCCAAATGATGACGTGAGCGAGAGAAACTGATTAGCCAGAAGGGAAGGCTTTCTTCCTCTTAGTGAAGAGGTTAAGCGCAGTGGTATTTGGCCAAGTGATGAGAATCTCCTACGTTCTTTTCAGGGAACTTTTCTTCTGAAAGGACTTCGGGTTTTGTTCATTAGTTTGAGTAATAGCAATTCATGAAGTCAGTGCCTCTTTTGAATTTTCTAGGAGGTCAAGTAAGTTGCCTTAAACCTTTGAAGCTTCAATTTCTACCACAAAAGGTAAAAGTATAAATAATAATGATATTAGAGGCAATTCTCTTAAACACTGACCCTTAGAAGTGGTGGACGGTCCACTGTCATGATTCAAAGCATTTATCAAGTGTTTGAATATATGTTTTGTGATTATTCTAGGTTCCACATAAAAATAACTAAAGATGGGCCTCCAGTCTTATGACGCCACAAAGCACCCTGACGCCACTGAACACGAAAACTCATTGCAGAGGTCAGAACAGTACTTCATCAATAAAAAATGTATTACCTGTATCACACTTATCACATAGTACATGTTTTTCAATCAATCAATAGTCTTGTATTTGGAACTTGTTCTGTGCAAGAACAAATTTTGGAACTTGTTCTGTGCAAGACCAACTTTCAAATATTGTAGAAAATAGAAAAATTTGACTTATGGCTTCTGTTCTCAAAAAGCTTATAGCTGACCATTTTAGAGTCAGCCTCAGGAGAGAAGGGCACTGCTGGAAGCAGAGCTATAGTCAAGAAAGGGGAGCTCTTGGACCACCAGGCTGAGCCATAGGGCTGGGGGTGGTGAGAGGAACTCGTTAACGCCTGAAGTGACAAATCACTCAAGACTTTCATCCACTGGGTTGCCTTCTCACCTAACAGATACTTGCTCTTCACCTACTGGGCTTCGAGCACTGTGTGGTCTATGCCTTGAGGATCACTTTCCAATTCATAAGATTTATAAAAAATTTTCTTTTAAAATACATTTAATTTATTGAGACATTTTATGAGCAAAATCATAAGCAAGAGGCCAATTCAGAAAATAAAAAAACTCTGGATTTTGATATAGTCAATGAGTTAAGAAAATAGTCAATGTGCTTTTTAAGGAATGAGTAAGAGTTGACTAGACAGAGAGACTGGCTAGGGGTATATCAGGTATAGAAAAAGCTTCAGTGGTTCCGTATGGATTTTAGGATTGCTTTTTTTATTTATGTAAAAAATGTCACTGGGGTTTTGATGGGGACTGCACTGAATCTGCAGGTCACTTTGAGTAGCACGGACGTTTTAACAATATTAACTCTTCCAATCCATGAATATCACATCTTTCCGAAAACTGTAGTCATAACACTTCTTGATTCCAAAATATATTACAAACCAACAGTAATTGAAAAAGGTCTGGCAGTGGCATAAAGACACATATAGACAAATGGAACAGAAGAGAGAGCCTAGAAATAAATTCAAACCCAATGGTTAACTGATACTGGACAAGTTCCTAAGAGCACACATTGGGGAAAGAACTGTCTCTTCAACAATGGTGCTAGAAAAACTGGATATCCACATGCAAAAAATTAAAATTGAAGCCTTATCTTATACCATACACAAAAATCAACTCAAACTGGGTCAAAATCTTAAATGTAAGACCTGAAACCATCGAGCTCCTGAAAGAAAACACAGGGGAAAACCTTCTTTATATTGGTCTTGGCAATGATTTCTTGGCTAGGACATCAAAAGCACAAGCAATAAAAGCAGAAAGAGACAATTGTACTACATCAAACTAAAAAGCTCTGCACAGCAAAGGAAGCAATCAACAGAACCCATAGGTGAACTTTTCATCTTGTTGATTGGCAGCCTATGGATTGGGGAAAACTATTTGCAAGTCATTATCAGCCTTAGCTGATAAAAGGCTTACATCCAAACTATATACAAAAAAGCTCCTACAACTCAGTAGTAAAACAATAATAGTCTAATAATATGATTTTAAAAATGAATGAAAGTCTTAAATAGCCATTTTTTTCAAGGAAGATATACAATTGACCAACAGGGTCTATGAGAAAATGCTGAACATCACTAATTATCAGGGAAATGCAAATCAAAACCATAATGAGATATTACATCATACCTGTGAGAATAGCTATTATTTAAAAGAAAGAGAAGTGTTGATGATATTGCAGAGAAATTAGAAACCTTGTACACTGTTGATAGGATTGTAAGTTAGTGCAGCCATTATAGAGAGCAGTATACAGGTTCTTGAAAAAATCAAAATAGATTGATTCAACACGATTCAGCAATTCCGTTTTTCAATATAAAATCCAAGAGAAGTGAAATGTGTATGTCAAAAAGATATCTTCACTCCCATGTTCATTGCAGTATTATTCTCAATAGCCAAGATATGGAAACAACCCAAACGTCTATCATCAGAGGAATGGATAAGGAAAATGTGGTATATTCCTATAGTGGGATATTATTCGTCCTTAACCAAGAAAGAGATCCTTGCCACGTGCAACAACATGGATGTACCTTGAGGACATTATGTTAACAGAAAGAAGCCAGCCACAGAAAGACGAATACTGCATGATTTCACTTACATGAGGTCTCTAAATCAGTCAAACATATGGAAGCAGACAGTAAAATTGTGATTACTAGGGCGAGGGGGAAGGGTTGCTGTTCAGTGGGTAGAGTTTCAGTTGTGCAGGGTGGATAGCTCTAGACATCGGCAGTACAGCACAGTGTACAGCACAGTGCCTATAGCTAACAACACTGCACTGCTGTGCCCTTGAAAATGCTGCATTGCATACTTGAAAATATAAATACTGCATTGTGCACTTGAAATGTAAATCTCACTTGACATGAGATCAACCCTCTTATATTTTCTGGTGTTACTCTTGGCCTTGTCTTTGTCTTCCCTTACCAAAAAAATAAAAAATACACAGAGACACAAAGAAACTTTTGGATGGAATGGGTATGTTCATCACCTCGATATGGTGATGGTTTCATGGGTGTAAGCTATGCCCAAACCCATCACATCATATGCATTAAAGATGTGCAGGGTGTTTGGGTACCAGTTATACTGCAATAAAGCTGTGAAATCAAACAAACAAAAGACGTTAGTAAGTTAACGCAGAGAGACATTACCACCGTATTTCAAGAGAGAGCCAGTAGTCCCATCTGACCCAAAAATGTCACCAAGAAGCATAGACTGAGAGACAGGGATGGAAAAGGAGGTTGGCCCTAGATTCGGGATGCCGTTCGGCAATTACCATCAGGTCTGAAATACTTTGTGGGAAATTGGAAGGTACTGAAAAACACAAGAAAAGCAATCCTAGTGCATGGCACTGTAGGTTTTCACAGTATTCTTTATTTGTAAAAGCAGTACCTGGCTGGGTCTCTGCATTGCCACAGGGTTTACCAAGATGCAGATTCTGATTCAGGAAATCGTGTGAGGCCCAAGATGCCTTATTCTGTTTTCAAATTGCCATTTTATTTTTATGTTGTTGGCTACTGGAAATATAGTTAGCGATGTGGAATTTCCAGCTGTTCCCTGGATCCACACTCGGACTAACCAGGAGCAACAGGAGTTGCACTTATCTCCATGAAATTGTACTGCGAATGGAATAGAATGTTTCCCAATGTTGGGTCAACAGTGTGAGAATCGTGATTCAGGAAAGAGAACACAGCCCTTGGTAAATCCAGATTGCTGGCTGATATGGTTTGGCTATGTCCCCATTCAAATCGCAACTTGAATTGTATCTCCCAGAATTCTCACCTGTTGCGGGAGGGACCCAGGGGGAGATCATTGATTCACGGGAACCAGTCTTTCCCGTGCTATTCTCATGATAGCGAATACGTCTCACGAGATCTCATGGGTTCATCAGGGGTTTCCGCTTTTGCTGCTGCTTCTTTCTGTCTTGCTGCTGCCACGTAAGAAGCGCCTTTCTCCTCCCGCCATGATTCTGAGGCCTCCCCAGTCATGTGCAGCTGTAAGTCCAGTTAAACCTCTTTTTCTTCCCAGTCTCGAGTATGTCTTTATCAGCAGCATGGAAATGGACTAATAAACTGGCTTAGAAAGAAGTGGTAACAGGAAATGAAACTTCATTGAATAGCAGAATACACTAAAGGCCATAGCCCAGACACAGCCTCCTTCTTGTGGAAACAGACATCTGTGTGTGTGCACGTGTGTACGTGTCTGTGCGTGTGCATCGTGAATGTGTCTCTGTGCGTGTGCACGTGTGCATGTGTCTCTGCGTGTGCATGTGTCTGTGCATGTGTGCTTGTCTCTGTGCACGTGTACATGTGTCTGTGAGTGCACATGTGTGCATGTGTCTGTGCATATCTGTGAATGTCTGTGTGTGTGCACGTGTCTCTGTGTGTGTGTGCGTGTGCCTCTGTGTGCACGTGTGCATGTGTCTGTGTGTGTGCGTGTCTGTGTGTGTGCATCTGTGAATGTCTCTGTGTGTGTGCACATGTGCATGTGTCTTGTGTGCATGTGTGCATGTGCATGTGTGCGTGTGTCTCTCTGTGCACGTGTGCATGTGTCTGTGCATGTGCATGTGTGCATGTGTCTGCACGTGTGCGTGTGTCTGTGCATGTGCACGTGTGTGTGTCTGTGCATGTGCATGTGTGTGTGTCTGTATGTGCAGGTGTCTGTGTGTGCATGTGTGTGTGTCTCTGTGTGCATGTGTGCGTGTGTCTGTGTGCATGTGTGCATGTCTGTGTGTGCACATGTGCATGTGTGTGTGTCTCTGTATGTGCATGTGTGTGCGCATGTGTGCATGTGCACGTATGTGTCTGTGAGTGTGCACATGTGCAAGTGTCTCTGTGCACATGTGCATGTCTGTGCACATGCACATATTCATGTATCTGTGTGTGTGTGCACGTGTGCATGCGTCCACCCTCCCCCTGCATCCAGAGCTTAAGGTCCTTAAGGTCCATCGGTAGATTAGGGTCAACCCTCATACCTGAGACAACTTTGAGGAATCTTCACAGCTACCACAGCGACTCAAGATAGCAATGGAAACAAGCGTCCTAGCCCTTCACTCTGAGCATGAATGGACCACCAGGACCCCACACAGCCCACTAAATGCTCCGCTTACTCAGCTCTCTTTCACACATCCGCCTTGCGCACCCTTTACTGGAGCTTCTGAAACACCGAGTCAGGTCTCTTCGTGGCTCTCCTATCCCGGCTTCTTCCTGTCTAGAGAAAGTCAAGGGCATCCTCGGATGGCCACCCGGGTCTTCCCTGTCGATCATAACCTGCTGCGCCAGCCCCCTCTCCTGCCCCAATGGGTGCTCACTGGGCTCCTGAGTACAGTTTTCCTTACCTTTTTTCAGACTTTTCACCACCTTGGAGCTTTGTTCAGGATAAAACCATTCTCGGGCTCTCCTTTCCTTCTGCTCCCTGGAAAGTCCCCACATTTTTCTGAAGTAAACTCCTCATAATTTGGTTTGCATGTCACCATCTGGTTACAGCCCTCCCCAAGTCGTCTGGGTTGAACCAATTAAACTGCTTGCCATACTTTGATAGCTTTTTAACAAGATCCTTAATTTATTCAAGCATTCATAAAATATTTATTAAATGCATATAGGAAACCTTGACGGTAGCATTTTCTAGTTTGCATTGTTATTTTTTCTCTCCCTTCTAGGTGGTGTGAGCCTCTCCTGGGCAGAAACGAATTCAACTTTCTATTACTGTTATCATTAGCATTATTTTAGTGGCAGTAGAGTACTGTGGTTAAGAGCTTAGGTATCTGAGAGGCTGAATTGCAAGCAGAGTTTATATCATTGGATAGATTAATAAAACACTTTGAGCCCCAGTTTTCTGATCTGTAAGTGGAGTTAATAATAGGATTTACCCTCTAAATTGCCATGAGGCTTCAACAAACTGCGCTATGAATGACTTGCTGCACAATAACGTCAATAAATGTTAACCATTGATGTCATTATCCCCAGCATCTGGTATAGTGAACCTACAGGTGCCCCTAAGATGTTTACGTCGATCAATCACGTGGAACTGAGAATGCAACGAAATGCTCAGCCCGGCCCTTGCAGAATCCTGGATTTGAGGGCCGTGTATTGTTGTTGTAGGGCCAAAAGCGCTGCCAGCATCCTTTATTAATACGATGTGGTGCATCTGTTCTTTTATTTTACTAAAGTTGAAGGAACTTAAAATTAAGAAGAAATCAAGACCAAGTGGAATATTTTGGCAAACTCGCTTATCTCAAAAGGCAGAGCTCTACTTAATTAGTAGCAGGAATCAGATACTGAAGAAAAGCAGAGGCTGGGAAAGACTGACACTGACGTTATTATTGTTAAATGTATATGCACGTTAGGAGGATTCCAAATGAGCATCAATCTGGCCTGTAGCGATTTCCTATTCCTGGAGAGGAATAACTTATTCCTCTAATGGCAGAAATGCTTTGGGATGGGATTTGAATCCATTGTCAATACCATGTCTCACTCTTTAAGCCCAGAAGCCCCATGTTGTGAAATCAGGTGATGACCCATGGTAATGTTTCTCAAGCTTTTTGGTTTCAGAATCCCCTTTTGTGTCCGGAATTGGTGGGTTCTTTGTCTCACTGACTTCAAGAATGAAGCCGCGGACCCTCGCAGTGAGTGTTACAGCTCTTAAGGTGGTGCATCTGCAGTTTGTTCCTTCTGATGTTCGGATGTGTTCGGAGTTTCTTCCTTCTGGTGGGTTCATAGTCTCGCTGGCTCAGGAGTGAAGCTGCAGACCTTCGCGGTGAGTGTTACAGCTCTTAAGGCAGTGCGTCTGGAGTTGTTCCTTCCTCCCGGTGGGCTCGTGGTCTCGCTGGGTTCAGGAGTGAAGGCTGCACATCTTCACGGTGAGTGTTACAGCTCATAAAAGCAGCGTGGACCCAAAGAGTGAGCAGTAGCAAGATTTATTGTGAAGAGTGAAAGAACAAAGCTCCCACAGTGTGGAAGGGGACCCGAGCCGGTTGCCAATGCTGGCTCGGGCAGCCTGCTTTTATTCTCTTATCTGGCCCCACCCACATCCTGCTGATCGGTAGAGCTGAGTGGCCTGATTTGACAGGGTGCTGATTGGTGCGTTTACAATCCCTGAGCTAGATACAAAGGTTCTCCACGTCCCCATCAGATTAGCTAGATACAGAGTTTCCACACACAGGTTCTCCAAGGCCCCACCAGAGCAGCTAGATACAGAGTATCGATTGGTGCACTCACAAACCTTGAGCTAAACACAGGGTGCTGATTGGTGTGTTTACAAACCTTGAGCTAGATACAGAGTGCCGATTGGTGTGTTTACAATCCCTGAGCTAGACATAAAGGTTCTCCAAGGCCCCACCAGAGCACCTAGATACAGAGTGTCGATTGGTGCACTCACAGACTTTGAGCTAAATAGAGTGCCGATTGGTGTGTTTACAATCCCTGAGCTAGACATAAAGGTTCTGCAAGGCCCCACCAGGGCAGCTAGATACAGAGTGTCATTGGTGCACTCACAAACCTTGAGCTAAACACAGGGTGCTGATTGGTGTGTTTACAATCCCTGAGCTAGATATAAAGACTCTCCACGTCCTCACCAGACTCAGGAGCCCAGCTGGCTTCACCTAGTGGATCCCGCACTGGGGCTGCAGGTGGAGCTGCCTGCCAGTCCTGGTGCTGTGCACCCGCACTCCTCAGCCCTTGGGTGGTCAATGGGACTGGGCGCCGTGGAGCAAGGGGCGGCGCTCGTTGGGGAGGCTCAGTCTGCACAGGAACCCACGGAGGCGGGGGAAGGCTCAGGCATGACAGGCTGCAGTCCCGAGCCCTGCCCGGCGGGAAAGCAGCTAAGGCCCGGCGAGAAATCGAGCGCGGCCCCAGTGGGCTGGCACTGCTGGGGGACCCAGTACACTCTCCACAGCCACTGGCCCGGGTGCTAAGTCCCTCAT
Source organism: Pongo pygmaeus (assembly GCF_028885625.2). Taxonomy (NCBI): domain Eukaryota; kingdom Metazoa; phylum Chordata; class Mammalia; order Primates; family Hominidae; genus Pongo; species Pongo pygmaeus. The sequence continues at coordinate 92,780,458 of NC_072390.2, forward strand.
TGCCCGGGGCCGGCAGGGCCGGCCGGCTGCTCCAAGTGCGGGGCCCGCCAAGCCCACGCCCACCCGGAACTCCAGCTGGCCCGCAAGCCCCGCACGCAGCCCCGGTTCCCGCTCGCGCCTCTCCCTCCACACCTCCCTGCAAGCTGAGGGAGTGGGCTCTGGCCTTGGCCAGCCCAGAAAGGGGCTCCCACAGTGCAGCGGTGGGCTGAAGGGCTCCTCAAGTGCCGCCAAACTGGAAGCCCAGGCAGAGGAGGCGCCGAGAGCGAGCCAGGGCTGTGAGGACTGCCAGCACGCTGTCACCTCTCACTTTTACTCTTAAAGTTATTGAGAATCTCAAAGTAAATTTAACTTTGTGAACTATATCAAAATTTAGAAAGGACCTCTAAATAAATATCACACCCTGAGGAGAAGAGATTAAATAAGATATATCTTTGCTCCAAAAAAGAACAAAAATGTACAAGTTTATCTTAAGTAAAAGGACAGTTTCTAAACGAACTCTAAGATGACCTTAGAAAAAGAGAAATATTTTTGCTTAAAATAAAAAGTTTGCATCGAATCTATTTTTTCTTTTTCTTTCTTTACTGAAGTGTTGAGCTTTTTGAAATTTAGGCAGGCATTTTAATAGGCTTCAGAGAATGAGACATAAGAATGTGCATATTATTATTTTTTTCTTTTTTTTCTTTTACTTTAAGTTCTGGGATACATTTGCTGAACATGCAGGTTTGCTACATAGGTATACATGAGCCACGGTGGTTTGCTGCACCTGTCAACTCGTCATTTAGGTTTCAAGCCCCACAAGCATTAGGTATTTGTCATAATGCTAAGAACATGTGTATTATTACTGTATTGAATTTCCACATACTTCAGCAGCAGAAATGCTGTAAACTGTGATGTCTAAATGTGTTGATGCAACTGATCCTAGCAAGAGCCACTGCCTATTTGATAACTCCAGCCGGCGAACCGTGTACACTTCTAATTGTGTTAGTATGAAAGCAGATTATATATTAGAGCTTCCCTCTCAGATATAATTCCTTTTCCCTTGTAAAAGCAATGTGACTTCCTCTACTAAACTGACCATACCATAAAAATAAAACATATTTTATTCACTTATCACTAAGGAAGTAAAGCCTGGTTTCTAGGTATGACTTTGTTGCCATGGAATCCGTGCTGAAAGGCTGTCTTAGTTATTAAGTTATAGCTCCATCTCCAATTAGCACTGCATAGGTCTGACATTAGCTGTAACAGAAGCTTTGCTTTCAATGAGGACTTCTGGTATTTACAGACAGTGTTTATGTTTGCCTCCCTCTTCTCAATCTGAGACTCCTTGTTGATAAACAGTAGTTTGACGAAACCATGAATGTATGCCCATGTGCAAAAAGCATGAACCTAAATAGCTGAGTTTATAAGAATCTTGCCATTCCCTGACAAATTCTTAGATTACAACCTACTTCCACGAGCTTCTTTCTCATGTTGAATTGCATATGATTGGTAAGAATATTGAAAACCCACATATTCAAATGTCTTGTGATAGTTATTCCCGTCTTCACGATCCTGAACGTCTGAAAAATCTAGAATTGTGTTTTCCAAATGAATACATTTTCAGTAGTGCTTAAGGAAGATGCCCCATGACTGGCTGAATTTTTCACCATTCATTGGAATCCCTCTGTCTTCAATGTGAAACAAGAGCATGCCTCTCTGGTCTGAGGTGTGCAGCTGGAGGAAACTTGACCTTTAGCTTCTTTACAATCAAATGTTTGTTGCACTCTCTGTGCCAAGCTTCCAGGTTGTCTTCACTCACAACTTCACACTGCTTAGAATCCGTAAAAATCCCCATTTCCTGGGCACCCTGTTACTGTTGATTTCTCTTTGATGACTCTAGCTATTACCTTGAATTAAAGCAAAAAGGCTTATGTAAATCTTTCTTGTTTCACCTTGTGGAAGGATTGACTTAAGCACTTAACACACAATATTAAGAAGAAGGAAAATAGGTTTATTGGTGTCCTGGGAAAAGAAGGAGGGGCAGGAGGCTGTGGAGCCTGCGTTGCTCCAACTCCTCTCACTCTGCCCAGCCGTCCCAGGCCAGGCTTCCTTCAAGAGAAGGTGATGCCCGTCCAGGCATGCCCGCTGCATGGAAGTGGCTAGACCAGCTGTCACACGCATGGTCCCTCTGAGATGACTCCCTGACTGTGGATGAAAACTCGAGGCTTGGGGCGGTGTCTCAGGGTCACCTCTCCAGTGGGTGTGCAACTGCCCCAGCTTCCACCTCAGACCAGGGCTCGATCCTTTCTGAGTTCTCCCGGGCACCGTGGACCCCCCGACCCGTCTTCAGGAGACCATTCCAGGAAACATTGAAAGGCTCCATGTTGATTTATTTTACTTCTAAAACTCATTCAAGTTATTTGTAATTGCTGAACATAATAATTTCTGCTCAATTGATGCATTTTAGTTAAGGAAACAAAGTTCAGTATTCAAATAATTTTTTGCACGATTGCTGTTGTCTTGCTGACTAGCTAATGTGATTCTTTGCTCTTTGTTTTCCCATAATATTTGGAATTTAAATACTGACTCACTTTTCTACACTTTTCCTTACCTCTGGGCAAGACAATAATTGTAAACTTCTTAAGGAATTTTCCCAGACAGTAAGCATTACTCCCAATTCACTTTTTTTCTTATCTTTTTCCTTAGAGATAAAAAAGTCTAAGACTCAGAGACAGTTGAAATACTTTTATAACCATGTTAGCAATTAAAATAGTTGAATTTGGATATTTTAAGGTGCTAACCAAAGCCTGTAGCTCTTCTGGTAGAAGCAACACTAGAATTAACATACTTAAGGTTTTCATTATGAAATTATGCATAGAAAAGGGAAATAAAACATGGTTTATAATTTAGGAAAATAATAGAAGAGTTTCCTTTTTTTGTTCATGTTATTTCTTATACCAATAACAAAAATGCACTTTACTCAGAGGCTTTAATATTCTTATATATTTTTAATAGTTTCATATTTTTACATCTAGTTGTTTTTTTCTTTTTATTATTATTATTATTATTATTATTATTATTATTATACTTTAGGCTCTATGGTACATGTGCGCAACGTGCAGGTAAGTTACATATGTATACATGTGCCATGCTGGTGCGCTGCACCCACCAACTCATCATCTAGCATTAGGTATATCTCCCAATGCTATCCCTCCCCCCTCCCCCCACCCCACAACAGTCCCCGAAGTGTGATGTTCCCCTTCCTGTGTCCATGTGTTTTCATTGTTCAATTCCCACCTATGAGTGAGAATATGCGGTGTTTGGTTTTTTGTTCTTGCGATAGTTTACTGAGAATGATGATTTCCAATTTCATCCATGTCCCTACAAAGGACGTGAACTCATCATTTTTTATGGCTGCATAGTATTCCATGGTGTATATGTGCCACATTTTCTTAATCCAGTCTATCATTGTTGGACATTTGGGTTGGTTCCAAGTCTTTGCTATTGTGAATAATGCCGCAATAAACATACGTGTGCATGTGTCTTTATAGCAGCATGATTTATAGTCCTTTGGGTATATACCCAGTAATGGGATGGCTGGGTCGAATGGAATTTCTAGTTCTAGATCCCTGAGGAATCGCCACACTGACTTCCACAAGGGTTGAACTAGTTTACAGTCCCACCAACAGTGTAAAAGTGTTCCTATTTCTCCACATCCTCTCCAGCACCTGTTGTTTCCTGACTTTTGAATGATTGCCATTCTAACTGGTGTGAGATGGTATCTCATTGTGGTTTTGATTTGCATTTCTCTGATGGCCAGTGATGGTGAGCATTTTTTCATGTGTTTTTTGGCTGCATAAATGTCTTCTTTTGAGAAGTGTCTGTTCATGTCCTTCGCCCACTTTTTGATGGGGTTGTTTGTTTTTTTCTTGTAAATTTGTTTGAGTTCATTGTAGATTCTGGATATTAGCCCTTTGTCAGATGAGTAGGTTGCGAAAATTTTCTCCCATTTTGTAGGTTGCCTGTTCACTCTGATGGTAGTTTCCTTTGCTGTGCAGAAGCTCTTGAGTTTAATTAGATCCCATTTGTCAATTTTGGCTTTTGTTGCCATTGCTTTTGGTGTTTTAGACATGAAGTCCTTGCCCATGCCTATGTCCTGAATGGTATTGCCTAGGTTTTCTTCTAGGGTTTTTATGGTTTTAGGTCTAACATTTAAGTCTTTAATCCATCTTGAATTGATTTTTGTATAAGGTGTAAGGAAGGGATCCAGTTTCAGCTTTCTACATATGGCTAGCCAGTTTTCCCAGCACCATTTATTAAATAGGGAATCCTTTCCCCATTTCTTGTTTTTGTCAGGTTTGTCAAAGATCAGATACTTGTAGATATGTGGCATTATTTCTGACGGCTCTGTTCTGTTCCATTGATCTATATCTCTGTTTTGGTACCAGTACCATGCTGTTTTGGTTACTGTAGCCTTGTAGTATAGTTTGAAGTCAGGTAGCGTGATGCCTCCAGCTTTGTTCTTTTGGCTTAGGATTGACTTGGCGATGCGGGCTCTTTTTTGGTTCCATGTGAACTTTAAAGTAGTTTTTTCCAATTCTGTGAAGAAAGTCATTGGTAGCTTGATGGGGATGGCATTGAATCTGTAAATTACCTTGGGGAGGATGGCCATTTTCATGATATTGATTCTTCCTACCCATGAGCATGGAATGTTCTTCCATTTGTTCGTATCCTCTTTTATTTCCTTGAGCAGTGGTTTGTAGTTCTCCTTGAAGAGGTCCTTCACATCCCTTGTAAGTTGGATTCCTAGGTATTTTATTCTCTTTGAAGCAATTGTGAATGGGAGTTCACTCATGATTTGGCTCTCTGTTTGTCTGTTATTGATGTATAAGAATGCTTGTGATTTTTGTACGTTGATTTTGTATCCTGAGACTTTGCTGAAGTTGCTTATCAGCTTAAGGAGATTTTGGGCTGAGACAATGGGGTTTTCTAGATATACTATCATGTCATCTGCAAACAGGGACAATTTGACTTCCTCTTTTCCTAATTGAATACCCTTGATTTCCTTCTCCTGCCTAATTGCCCTGGCCAGAACTTCCAACACTATGTTGAATAGAAGTGGTGAGAGAGGGCATCCCTGTCTTGTGCCAGTTTTCAAAGGGAATGCTTCCAGTTTTTGCCCATTCAGTATGATATTGGCTGTGGGTTTGTCATAAATAGCTCTTATTATTTTGAGATACGACCCATCAATACCTAATTTATTGAGAGTTTTTAGCATGAAGGGTTGTTGAATTTTGTCAAAGGCCTTTTCTGCATCTATTGAGATAATCATGTGGTTTTTGACTTTGGTTCTGTTTATATGCTGGATTACATTTATTGATTTGCATATATTGAACCAGCCTTGCATCCCAGGGATGAAGCCCACTTGATCATGGTGGATAAGCTTTTTGATGTGCTGCTGGATTCTGTTTGCCAGTATTTTATTGAGGATTTTTGCATCAATGTTCATCAAGGATATTGGTCTAAAATTCTCTTTTTTTGTTGTGTCTCTGCCAGGCTTTGGTATCAGGATGATGCTGGCCTCATAAAATGAGTTAGGGAGGATTCCCTCTTTTTCTATTGATCAGAATAGTTTCAGAAGGAATGGTACCAGCTCCTCCTTGTACCTCTGGTAGAATTCGGCTGTGAATCCATCTGGTCCTGGACTTTTTTTGGTTGGTAAGCTATTGATTATTGCCACAATTTCAGCTCCTGTTATTGGTCTATTCAGAGATTCAACTTCTTCCTGGTTTAGTCTTGGGAGGGTGTATGTGTTGAGGAATTTATCCATTTCTTCTAGATTTTCTAGTTTATTTGCATAGAGGTGTTTGTAATATTCTCTGATGGTAGTTTGTATTTCTGTGGGATCGGTGGTGATATCCCCTTTATCATTTTTTATTGCATCTATTTGATTCTTCTCTCTTTTTTTCTTTATTAATCTTGCTAGCGGTCTATCAATTTTGTTGATCCTTTCAAAAAACCAGCTCCTGGATTCATTAATTTTTTGAAGGGTTTTTTGTGTCTCTATTTCCTTTAGTTCTGCTCTGATTTTAGTTATTTCTTGCCTTCTGCTAGCTTTTGAATGTGTTTGCTCTTGCTTTTCTAGTTCTTTTAATTGTGATGTTAGGGTGTCAATTTTGGATCTTTCCTGCTTTCTCTTGTGGGCATTTAGTGCTATAAATTTCCCTCTACACACTGCTTTGAATGCATCCCAGAGATTCTGGTATGTTGTGTCTTGGTTCTCGTTGGTTTCAAAGAACATCTTTATTTCTGCCTTCATTTCGTTATGTACCCAGTAGTCATTCAGGAGCAGGTTGTTCAGTTTCCACGTAGTTGAGCGGTTTTGAGTGAGATTCTTAATCCTGAGTTCTAGCTTGATTGCACTGTGATCTGAGAGACAGTTTGTTACAATTTCTGTTCTTTTACATTTATTGAGGAGAGCTTTACTTCCAAGTATATGGTCAATTTTGGAATAGGTGTGGTGTGGTGCTGAAAAAAATGTATATTCTGTTGATTTGGGGTGGAGAGTTCTGTAGATGTCTATTAGGTCCGCTTGGTGCAGAGCTGAGTTCAATTCCTGGGGGGCCAATATTCAACATTCTTAAAGAAAAGAATTTTCAACCCAGAATTTCATATCCTGCCAAACTAAGCTTCATAAGTGAAGGAGAAATAAAATACTTTACAGACAAGCAAATGCTGAGAGATTTTGTCACCACCAGGCCTGCCCTAAAAGAGCTCCTGAAGGAAGCGCTAAACATGGAAAGGCACAACCGGTACCAGCCACTGCAAAATCATACCGAAATGTAAAGACCATCGAGACTAGGAAGAGACTGCATCAACTAACGAGCAAAATATCCAGCTAACATCATAATGACAGGATCAAATTCACACATAACAATATTAACTTTAAATGTAAATGGACTAAATGCTCCAATTAAAAGACACAGACTGGCAAACTGGATAAAGACTCAAGACCCATCAGTGTGCTGTATTCAGGAAACCCATCTCACGTGCAGAGACACACATAGGCTCAAAATAAAAGGATGGAAGAAGATCTACCAAGCAAATGGAAAACAAAAAAAGGCAGGGGTTGCAATCCTAGTCTCTGATAAAACAGACTTTAAACCAACAAAGATCAAAAGAGACAAAGAAGGCCATTACATAATGGTAAAGGGATTAATTCAACAAGAAGAGCTAACTATCCTAAATATATATGCACCCAATACAGGAGCACCCAGATTCATAAAGCAAGTCCTGAGTGACCTACAAAGAGACTTAGACTCCCACACATTAATAATGGGAGACTTTAACACCCCACTGTCAACATTAGACAGATCAACGAGACAGAAAGTCAACAAGGATACCCAGGAATTTTCAAGGTTTTTAACTTCTTTGCAATGGGTTCGATCTTCCTCCTTTAGCTCGGAGAAGTCTGACCGTCTGAAGCCTTCTTCTCTCAGCTCGTCAGAGTCATTCTCCATCCAGCTTTGTCCCATTGCTCGTGAGGAGTTGCATTCCTTTTTAGGAGGAGAGGAGCTCTGATTTTTAGAATTTTCAGTTTTTCTGCTCTGTTTTTTCCCCATCTTTGTGGTTTTATCTACCTTTGGTCTTTGATGATGGTGACGTACAGATGGGGTTTTGGTGTGGATGTCCTTTCAGTTTGTTAGTTTTCCTTCTAACAGTTAGGACCCTCAGCTGCAGGTCTGTTGGAGTTTGCTGGAGGTCCACTCCAGACCCTGTTTGCCTGGGTTTCAGCAGCAGAGGCTGCAGAACAGCAAATATTGCTGAACAGTAATGTTGCTGCCTGATCGTTCCTCTGGAAGTTTCATCTCAGAGGGGTACCCGGCCGTGTGAGGTGTCAGTCTGCCCCTACTGGGGGGTGCCTCCCAGTTAGGCTACTCAGGGGTCAGGGGCCCACTTAAGGAGGCAGTCTGTCTGTTCTCAGATCTCAGACTCCGTGCTGGGAGAACCACTACTCTCTTCAAAGCTGTCAGACAGGGACATTTAAGTCTGCAGAGGTTTCTGCTGCCTTTTGTTCGGCTATGCCCTGCCCCTAGAGGTGGAGTCTACAGAGGCAGGCAGGCCTCCTTGAGCTGCGGTGTGCTCCACCCAGTTCGAGCTTCCTGGCTGCTTTGTTTATCTACTCAAGCCTCAGCAATGGCGGACGCCCTTCCCCTAGCCTCGCTGCCACCTTGCAGTTCGATCTCAGACTGCTGTGCTAGCAATGAGTGAGGCTCCGTGGGTGTGGGACCCTCTGAGCCAGGTACGGGATATAATCTCCTGGTGTGCCGTTTGTTAAGACCCTTGGAAAAGCGCAGTATTAGGGTGGGAGTGACCCAATTTTCCAGGTGCCATCTGTCACAGTTTTTCTTGGCTATGAAAGGGAATTCCCTCACCCCTTGCGCTTCCCCGGTGAGGTGATGCCTCGCCCTGCTTTGGCTTATGCTCGGTGCACTGCACCCACTGTCCTGCACCCACTGTCTGACAAGCCCCAGTGAGATGAACCCGGTACCTCAGTTGGAAATGCAGAAATCACCCGTCTTCTGCGTCGCTCATGCTGGGAGCTGTAGACTGGAGCTGTTCCTATTTGGCCATCTTGGAACCTCCCCCCACTCTGATTTCTTCATGACACTATTGTTAATTTGCCTGAGGTCTGTGGGATCATTTTTAACTTCTCTAACTTTGAGTTGACTTTCAACAAAATAATGATAACTTAATAATTCTGTGCAACCTTTTCCAAAACCTTTACATTCATTCATTTGAACACAATAGTAGGGCATCAATTCTAAGATTTTTGTTATTATTATTATTACTCAGTTGTTTTCTCTTTAGAGAGACTGTACAGTGGTCAATCCCATATTTTAGATTTTTATAAATAGGTAGTTAACTATACTAATAAAAATGTGTACTTATGGCTACAAAAACATAGATGAGCATTCAGTGTTTTCATGGTTCTAAACAAGACAGCAGATTTAGCAGCCAAAAGATACCAATTGTGATACTAAGGCCTGACATGTAGGCTTTAGCATTCCCTCCATTTACACATGTAATCAACTGCAGAGAAGCAAAGCAGAAAGAAAAGGAAGAGTTCTACATTAATTTTTTAAAAGTCTTGGTTAATATTTATGCCAATTAGTCAAGCTTTTTCTAAGTACTTAGAAACTTGACATTAGTGTATATTCATGTTTTCGAGGTCTCTTATTTCTACTTAATAGTTATGAGTAACTTCTTCTCTTAAACAGCACTATGATTTTGTCTTCTTTTTATCCTGTGTGGTTTCGTGCTGCTTATTTCCTGATAGCTCTCTAAAAGCATCTGGAAATAGTACTCAGAAGAAAAGAATAAATAAGATTTTAATATGGTAATGATTAGAGGTTAGAAAGCTTTGGCTTCATAGATGCTTATAGACCTTTGCTGTTTCAAAAGGTATTTTCTCATGTTTTATGTTTACAAAAGCCTCATCAGACAGGCCAGTCGGACATCACTAGCCCCATTTCCAGTATAAGAATCCTGGCATTAGATAGGCTTTGATATATAACTAATTGTAGAACCAAGATTTGAACTCAGAGTTTACAACTTCAAGGCCAGTGTCCTTTTTCTACAAATTGAGAGAAAATATCAATTTAATGTACATTAGATGCAAGCGACTCAATGATAAACTGAATTGCCCACTGTTAAAAAGAGCTGAAATTTGTCATAGCATAGATGAATGCCAATAGCATGATCATAAGTTTCTAAAAATGGTAAGATGGTAAATTTTAGAGGAAGACTATATAACTTTAAAATGTTGGCCCAAGTAAAACTTCAAGTTCGTCCCACCAACTATGGTTCTATTCATCTCAAAAGGCGGTATGTGGATTGAAAGAGGAATCCTCTGTCCCACGAGTTACCATTTTGATTATGACCTCCTCCGATTGTTCTGGAATGATGCAATTTTCTTCCCAGTCATGAAATAAATTCTCCCTCTCTTTTATTTCTAAACAAAGACATCCTCTATTCCATGCTCGCCATATCTCTGTCTCTAAAGAAGCATTCTCTACAACATGCTGTAGCCAAAAAACACCCACACTTCAGAGGGAGGTTGCGTTGTTTGTTGCAGTTTTCCTAACCCCCTCCAATTAAGCAAATTGAACGCTTTCTTCAAAACCTCCTGGAAATCCCATCCCTTCTAAAAGTCCCCCCTTCTCCCATCCTCCCCAAGGCTCCCTGCCCTCTCTGCTTTCTCCTCCTGCCGCTGGCTCATTGTCAGGTTAGTTTTTTCCTGAGGAACAACCTCCCAGTTTCCCACTCTCAGCCGCAGGAGGCTGGTCATTATCTGAGCCCATTTTACCAATGCGGTGATGACATCATCTGCCACTGTGTTTTGTCTTCTGTCTCTCCAGATGACATGAGGGACCTAGTCTTTCTTGTATCCTGGAGTCTAGAATATTTCCTGACACACTGTTGGTTGTCAATAATTATTCAATGGATTAATTAATTAGTTCTGTAACCTTCCCATTGTCTCAGTCCTCCTTCAAGGTGAAGCCCTTGTTCTGTGTCTCTGCATCCTCCATGGTACCAGCGCATCCCTGTTCCTCAGGCTCGTGTGTGAGTTGATGGGGTGCTAGCGTTGACACAGGGCTCTGAGGGCAGCGGTGCAGCAAGACTACCACTGCCCCAATCCAGAAGCCCAGTGTCCAAGTCTGAGTTTTGCCCCTTACTGCGAAGAAAGACTTGCCTGAGTTAGGTTTTCTTTCTCAAGCTTCGTTCTTGAACTTCATAACAATCAGGTGAGAGAGAAAGCAACTTGTTCACTCTACTCAATATACAAATTTAAAGTGCTATTATCAGAAGTGAAAATAGAGAAGCAAATTTAAAAATGGACCAGAGGTTTACCCCTGAAAGGGGTAAAATACAACCAAAGTGAGCCTTGTCTTCTGACTCTTGATTCTTTTTTGTTGTTTTTGAGACAGAGTCTCGCTCTGTTGCCCAGGCCGGAGTGCAGTGGCACCATCTTGGCTCACTGCAATCTCTGACTCCCAGGTTCAAGTGATTCTCCTGCCTCAGCCTCCTGAGTAGCTGGGATTACAGATGTGCACCACCATGCCTGGCTTCATTTTGTATTTTTAATAGAGATGTGGTTTCACCATGTTGGCCAGGCTGGTCTTGAACTCCTGACCTTGGGCGATCCTTCCACCTTGGCCTCCCAAAATGCTGGGATTACAGGCATGAGCCACTGTGCCTGGCCGACTCCTGATTCTTTACAAATGTTTCTGAAGCAGGAAGTTATTAAAATATGAATCAGATTTTTTATAATTTCTTGTCAATTTCCACCTAGCCATGGGGTGGTGAAAGTCTCAGCTGTCTCGTTGTGATTAGTGTTGCTCTCTGGCCTCATTACAGAATTCAATGACTTACTTCTTCCTTTCTTTTTCTTTACAAATGGGCTTCCTTTCATGCTAAGAAAAGCCACATCAGAACAGGTCTGTAAAAACTCAGGTTAAATAACTGGGATATTCTGTGAGGTCAAAATTACTCTTTATCTTTTGCTTTGTAATAATCCTCCCTTTCACTGAAACAGATGAAAATCAGATGGAATTTAGTCAGTTCATAGATTTCAGTAACTTTCTGAAAGTACATTTTAATGGTGGGCATTACCTCTTTGTTCACATAACCACTGTTGTATCCCTTTGGAGATGCCCCAAAGCCCATTAACAGCCCAATTTTCTCTAGTGCTTCTTTTCACAATATGAGCAAAATGTCAGTCTGCTCTGGTATTTCAGATCCCTCAGATTTGATGTTCATACAATGCTATTTTATGATGAATTAAATAATACTAAATTTGCAAATAAACTGACAGTTCAGGTTAATTTTTTATCAACTGGCCTGATTCCAACTCTATTTCTACTTTTGATTCATATGAAATGCCCTAATAATTTAGTGTTGCATTATGAGAAAAACTTCTGTCTCTCTTCTAGTCTCTGTAATGTCTCATTTATAACTATATGTTTTGATTTTACATCCTAGAATGTGGGATCTGTTTAGTATAATATCATTGGTTCGTTTTAGAAATCTTCATAATAACAAAACTGGATCCATCCTCAAAACAATGCTATTGATATAACTGGAAGACTCACTCTTCCAGTTAGAAGAGTGATTTCCTGATTTCTCACTCCTGGTGATGACAGAGTGGTCCACTGTAAGGTGACAATGTATTCACATTGACATAGCCTTCAGTTAGAAATGTAAAGTGTGGCCAGGTGTGGTGGTTCATACCTGTAATCCCAGCACTTTGGGAGGCCGAGGCAGGCAGATCACCTGAGGTCAGAAGTTTGAGACCAGCCTGGCCAATATGATGAAACCCCATCTCTTCTAAAAATACAAAAATTAGCCAGGCATGGTGGTGCACACATGTAATCCCAGCTACTCAGGAGGTTGAGGCAGGAGAATTGCTTGAGCCTGGGAGGCAAAGGTTGCAGTGAGCCAAGATCACGCCACTACACTCCAACCTGGGCGACAGAGTGAGACTCCATCTCAAAAAAATAAATAAATAAAATAAAATAAAAGTAAAAATAAAAAAAAGAAATGTAATTTGTTACCATGGAGGGGACTTTTTATCCTAGAGATGAATATGTGAAAATGCCAACAATATTTTAGGTCCAAGAACTTTTTCTGTAGGAGTCATGGCTTTCCTGAGCTAAAAAGAAATCCAAGCCAGTCAATTAAAAAATCTAAGTGATCTATATCCTTAATCCTTAATACCTTTCATGTAAGGTTATGTTTATTCCATCGCCAGGGGCCTGAAAGCCAACCTCCTTGGTTTCTTAGTGGATTATGGTTTCCATAGTTGGAGAAAAACACAGACACACACACACAGAGACAGAGAGAGAGAGAGACATACACACACAGCAGAGTGCAGACAGATACATCTCTCGCACATATGTTTTTCTTCTACTCTGACTTAACGTTCTTCCCACTACTAGGGTCTATAGTCCCTGTCCTGTCAATCTCAGCATCCAAATTATGAGAAAGCTTGAACTAGCTCCCTAGGTAGCCCTCTGGAGGGGCCCAATGGAGAGAATCTGAGAGGCTGGAGGCTCCATCCAGTGTAGTGGGCAAGCCTTTAGACGATTCCAGACTCTGGAATTTTTATCTTTGAGTTGAAGCCCCAGGATTTGAGGAACAGAATCAGGTTATCTTCACTATACTCCGATCAAATTCCTGACCCATAGAATCTATGAGCAACAGAAAAAGTATTTAAAATTGAAAAGAAAGAGACGGCTATGTTATATCACTAAGTTACAGGGTAATATGGTGCTTGGCCCCAGTAACTGGCCTAAGGATACTAGAGTTTGAAGTCACCTGGAGAGTTTATTCCAGAAGTGAGTTGTACTAGAAGTTGGATATCTTCCCTTCCACGTATGTCAAAAGTTTATGTATATTTCATCTCATTTTAAAATAGATTTGTGCTGAAAAATTAATACTTAAAAGTTTAAGGAAAGCTCTATAGCAAAATGTCAATTGGTAGAGTTTGGAGGATTGTGATTTTTGTAATAATTTCAGTTCTTACCTTGGCAAATTTTTCAAGAGTTCTTAACAAATGACACCAATTATTTACTTGTATATCAACTGCATTCTTAGCCATCATTGAGGTCCCTCAAGTACAATATTTTTAATGAGGATTTCTGAAGTTACAACTCTTTCCCTCACATTATGTTTTTAGTCTATGTGTGTTTTAACACTTGCTTCCTAACAGTTTCATTTATGATAATTCTGTCTTCCCGATGTAAGCTGTAGATTTCTTAAGCCATTACTTTTCTGGGGGCTTGGGCTTATAAGAAATGTTCATTACTAATGACTGATGGGAACTGATTTACTTTACACACTTAACTTTCAGTGCCAGGAGTTTCAAAGCAGGTCTGCTGAAGAACAGTGAGAGAATAAGGTAAATCAGAGTTGAAATATTCTTAAAACTAAATAATTTCCTCAAAATACTGAATTCGAAGAGAATTTCATCAGCATTTCTCATAATACAACTCTGTTTTACTTCAAAAATAAATCAAGAAGAAAGATTAAAAAGCAGGCAGGCTTTATGGTTGTCAAAGGAAAGAATATGCCTTTGAGTGTAAAGGAAAATAAAACACTCATAGGGTGACAAATCATTATATGGGTTTTAGATTGCTGCTGGAACAAACTACCACAAATTCCGTGGCTTAAAACAAGACCAACTTATGATTCTATGGTGCTAGAGGTTAAAAATCTGACATGGGACTCACTGGGCTAAAATCAAGATGGCAGCAGGTCTGTGTTCAATTCCAGAAGCTCTAGAAGAGAATCAGTTCCTCTAATTTTCCAGCATATAGAGGTTCTGGTCCCTTCCTATCTTCAAAGCCAGTTATAGCTGGTTGAGTCTTTCTCACATTGCATCACTCCAACCTCCTATTCTGACTTGCTCTTCCACTTTTAAAGGCTTGTGATGGTTTCCTTGGTGCCACTTGGATAATCCATGATACCATCCCTATTTTATGGTCAGCTGATCAGTGAACGGCATCGGCAACCTTAACCCTCCTTTGCTGGGTAAAGTAATGCATCCACAGTTTTCAGGCATTACGATGCGGACATCTTTTGGCACTTTATTTTTCTGTCCACCACGTTGGTTTTGAATGTAGATCTCTATAAAGAAAATATCAGATGCCCAGATGCAGTGGCACACACCTGTAATTACAGCATTTTGGGAGGCTGAGGTGGGAGGATCTTTGAGCCCAGGAGTCAGGGGCATTTAAAGAAATGCTTTATTTGCATCTTGATCACAAGTACATAGTATTCAACAAACATCTGAGGGCCAGTTAACGGGTAGTGTGGTCATTGGAAATTGATGGCACCATGTTTCCTTTTAGAGAGAACTGAGAGTACTTGGTTCTTCATTCAAAGGACTCACCTTTGTAAGTGTAGCTCTCAGAAGCATGAACTACATGCTTTCAAGGAGGTGAAGTGCTGTAACTGAGTACCCTTGAGTGGTCCAGAATGCTAGTCCAAGGCATAGCTCCTGGTTCATTGTCAGGGAAATTAAATCCTTGGAAAGCGGTTGGGCCTATCCACAACGCAGGAAGCCAGCCAGTCCGTGGGGGCCTCTGTGGGTTCTTGTGAGGATGCAGGAGTTCATCTCAATACACCTGCCTCCTCCATGGCTAATCCCAGTACACTCCTCTCCAAAAGGCCCTTCAGAATCTGAATTTACATCTCCATCATCACCTGAATCAGTGTCCCTTGAGCAACCTTATCCTTTGTCTCCTCAAATGTACTGAATAGCGCATTCTCCAGTTGGTGAATAAGGGCTTCCAGAACCTACTGATTTTGAGAAACACAGCATCTTCTCTTTGACAGTCATCAAACCTATTAATGCCTAAAGAGTCAGCGGCCTCTTAAAGTTGCTTAACTGTTTCTCATATGAAACAGTTAAGCAACTTTATATTTATTTTTATTTTTATATTTATATTTATTTCTCATATACATATATGTTTCTCATATATATATATGAGAAACAGCTAATTTTGTATTTTTATTAGAGATGGGGTTTCATCATGTTGGCCAGGCTTGTCTTGAACTCCTGACCTCAAGTGATCTGCCAGCTTTGCCTTCCCAAAGTGCTGGGATTACAGGTGTGAGCCGCTGTGCCAGGCCTCCCTTTTTCTCTCTCGATTGTTACTACCACAAAAAATTATGCCCTAATATGTCCCACAGTAAACTCACTGAATGAACTGCCTGTACTGATTGCCTCTCTTTTTCTCTACTTTCTATTTTCTCATCAACTGCAGCCAGGCTGCCCAACCCAAGCATCTGGATGCCACCCATGATCCACATTGAGAGTCCATGGGAGCTCTCAGCTCAGCACAGTTAACACGCTAATTAACACCCTAACCCTAACGCATACCCTCCTTCTTCATGCGGGTCATGGAACACCACAGGCTTCTCCTCTCCACTCACCACCCAGAGGGTGGTCTGTTTCTTCTACTGACTGTTCCTTAGGGTGGATGGAGGTTTTCCTTAACTCCCTCATTTGTCTCTGCCTGAGTTCTGAGCCAGTTCAGCCACAGGGAAAGGAGTCGCGCTGATGGGAACCACAACATGACTTTTATTTCTGATAATCATCGGTTTAAATACGTGGCTTCACCACAGCCAGTGGCCTTCCTAATATAACCCCTAAGGGAACCTAATCACCCAAACCGCAGGCTGGTCTTCATGGGGCGGCATCTCTTCTCTGTGGGTAGTGGATGTGGCAGGAGTATGATGACCTCTCCTGTGCCTGCAGAGAGAGGAGCCAGGGAGAAGACCGAGGGTGTGGCAGAGCCATTCTGACCAAGCTCCTTTCCCCCACTCAGCCATTTAAGTCACGTCTGCTTTACTGGGGCCGAAGTGAGCCAAAATAAGGAGGGGCCCAGGGTGTTGGTCCATGTGTTTCTTTCCAGATGGATCCACAGAGAACCCGAGAAATGAGAAACACATGTGCGCCCCAGTGCTGCCCATCTGTTTGTGCTTCTGACCTTCTAGGGGTGGCAACCCCAACACCAACCCCTGCCCCGGGGCCAGTTTAGTTTTTGTCTTCAGGTGACTGAACTGGATTAAGATGGCATTTTAACTGCAAAGCCATGCTGTACCAAAGGCACAAAAAATGCCATTCTATCATCTATTCTCTTTCCTATTCAAATTATGTTCAGGAACATTGCCCAAGAAGGCTCGTAAGAGGTCCTTGAAAAATTATATAAGAACTTATACATATGTGAATAACAAGTGCATTCACTGACTCCAATAATAAAGTTCCAGCATGAAATGTCTTAACTTTGAATATAAATTCCCATTGCAAAAGTCCCAGTGAGAAGCCCTGGAAAAAAGGTCAGGGCCTTTGAAAGTTAAAGTTCCAAGTGGAATTATCTTAGTCTTATGAGTTGAGTGTCTGAGGAAATTGAAGTGCAAACATTACCCTGTTTCTTATTGCTCCCAGCTGGGGCTGGGAGAGGCATGCTCTTCCAGCGCTGAAGGTTGGCTTCTTTCATGGGATGGCTATTCTCCCTCCAGCCCCTCAACAGCCATGCCTGTCCTCAGTGCCTCAGAGAGCAGAGAGTCTCTGCTTCACCCAGCACTAGCCTCAGCCTCAAAATAGGCAGAATGAAACAAACACCCAGTTCCATGGAGTAGTTTTTCAGAGCAAACTAATAGGGTTTTATTACTCTGTGATTTCAGAGGCCCAGTCAGTGCTTAACCTGTCGAAGAGGTTGACTGCCACCTGAAGAATGAGCAGCCGGAAAAGTGGGGCAGATGGGGAAAATCCTAGCTCTTCCCAGATCTCCTGACAACCAGTCACATTTTCAGTGTTTTCCGCTGACTTCCCTGGTGAAACCCTCTAAACTGTCCATACTTGTGAATCCACTTTGTCTTGCTATCACACTGGGAAAGCCCTGCCCCTGAAGATTTTTCCAGGAACCTTCCCTTTTCAATCATAAGAAGGTACAAATCAATAGCTTCACCAATCAATACTTTCCTGGATCTCGGATCCCTCTGACAGTCACGCTGCCTAGTCCCTGGGTTTGTTCCTTCTTATTCTGCCAGAGGTTCTGGGCCTCCATCACTGTGCAGCAGTGAAAACGCATCCTCCTCTGTGCCACTTTCACAGAGAGAAACGGGCCCAGGCGTGCCTTATTTTCCCCTTGCTATCATCTTATTCTGGCCTTAAAGATCTGAATTTCCCCCATTGTATCTCTCCAGCTGTTTTCTAATGGGTTATTCTTTCTCTCCAACAATCCTCCTCTTTTTCTACTGCAATCAGGATGTTTCTTTATTTCTTTTCATTCTCACCCTGCTCTTGTTCTGCTGGTGAGATTGAAACTTATTTTTCAGACCACTCCAGAGATTCCACCGTGAATCTGCTAAAACAAATTGCCTTCAATTTGATGTCTTAAAGCCATAGTGATTTATTTTCCTAGAATTCTAGAAGCCAGAGTTTAAAATCAAGGTGTCACAGTGGCCATGACCTCTCCAAAGCCTCTGTGGAGGGACCATCCCCACCTCCTCCAGCCTCAGTGTCGCCCACTTCCCCCACTCCTCCAGCCTCAGTGTCACCCACCTCCCCACCTCTTCCAGCCTCAGTGTCACCCAGTGTTCCTGGCTGTGACCACACAACCCCAGTCTCCACCCGTGTCTCACCCAGCGTTCCTGGCTGTGCCCAGACAACCTGAGTCTCCACCCGTGTCTCACCCAGCATTCCTGACCCCAGTCTCCGCCTGTGTCTCACCCAGTGTTCCTGACCCCAGTCTCTGCCTGTGTCTCACTCAGCGTTCCTGGCTGTGACCAGACAACCCCAGTCTCCACCTGTGTCTCACACGGAGTTCCCCTTGAATGTCTGTTTCTCTGTGTCTTCTCTTCTTCTTATGAGGACACCCATCATTGCATTGAAGACCATCCTGAATATAAGATTTTTTTTCCCCTGAGATTCTTAATTAATTATACATGCATAGGCTCCATTTCCAAATATAATAATTACATTCTGGGGTTCTAGATAAAATAAATTTGGGGAGACATCATGGAATCTACTACACTGTATAACTCAACAAGTTGGCATACATTTTTCTTTTCCTATTCATTTCACTATTTTCAGTAAAAAAATTTTGTGTGTGTGTGTGTGTGTGACAGGGTCTTGCTCTTTTGCCCAAGCTCAACCTCCCGGATTCTGGCCATCCTCCCACGTTGGCCTCCTAAGCATCTGGAACTAAAAGTGCATATCACCACACCCAGCTATTTTTTTTTTTTTTTTGTAGAGACAGTATTTGGCCATGTTGCCCAGGCTGGTCTTGAACTTCTGGGCTCAAGTGATTCTCCTGTCTCAGCCTTCCAAAGTGCTGGGATTACAGGCATGAGCCACTGACGCTGGCCACTTTCAGAAAAATTTACAATTCTTCTTCAGGAGAGTTATGTAGAGTCTGTATTTCAGAAATCTAAAGCCATCCATGGTCACAATGCATATAAGTAACATATCCAGAACTCATTTAAACAACATGTTGGGGCTGGCTTTTGAGCTGCTGGGATAGCCTCACAAATTCCAATCTGAATCCCTTGTGGTTTCATTCCTGGCCTCTGAAGGAAATTCAAAGGAGGAGTAAAATTTAATGGGTTGCCCTAACACTACTGGCACCAAATCTTCAAAGACAGAACTTCACCTGTGCTTTCTACCCATATTGAACTCAGAGGTCTTTGCTATTTAAAGTTTCAAACTACATTACAAAAAATAAGTCTTTGCCACCAGGAGACCAATCTAAGTAACATAGTAAAAGAAGCAAATAAATATTCTTCCTAATGATGTAAGGCCTATATATGGAAAGTCTAATATTTCCCTTTACACACATTCTAGCCGTGACTGCACCTGTTACTAAATCCCAGGACCTCTTTTTAAAATAAATGTTCTGCACCTGTAAACACAAGGCCCCTGAGTCTCAGTCCCACTGGACCCACACTTACTCAAGGCATGTTCTTCTGTCTCAGACCACACAATTTAGAAGCCAGATTTCACAAATGGGAACCCAACCGCGTGGCTCAGTAGATGTCCTCACCAGCGTCAAGGGGCTTAGCAAAGCCCGGTTCCTAAAGCTGCCATTGAACTCTGTTTCCCAAAGGCCACGCTTTGTCTCCCAAGGTTGCTAGGATAGATGCCAGAAGTGAAGGCTCGAAGGAGCTAATACATCCACTCCCCCACTCTCATCCCTGTCCAAATTCTGAACCAATTGAGAGATAGACAAAGGGGAGAGAGATGGAACTCAACAAAGATAATTATGTAAAACTAGACTGGAAATGTAGCTTAGGTCCTGGCCAAATGAGTTTCCTCATATTCTCCATTTAAATACAAGCCCTGTGCCTCTGAGCTTATCTTGGCGAGAGAGGAGCAGGTATGACAGTAGGATACAGCATCCCATTTAATCCAGAAGCACTTAGGATAGTAGGGTACGTTGTCCCATCTAACCTGGAAGCACTTAGGCATCACCATAGTAAAGGGTCCTCCACAGGGAAACAGGAGGGGTGGAGACAAATTGTTCCTGTATAATCTGGCCTGGTTCTCCGAGCTCCTTCCCTGCTGTTTCCAGTCCTCCACTTGGACACCACAGAAGCCACATAAGTGATGTTCATATTCCTCAAACACACAATGTATCTACCTCTCAGGCCTCTTGTTCTTACGGTGATTCTAGGATATTTTCTCTAATTATGGATGCAAATGTCTTCTCATCATTAATACGTGATAATACCACTTCTTCATATATAATATCTGTTACCATCCTAACAAAAGCAGGCACTCTCATCTCTCTAATTCTCTCTTGTTTATTTTTAAAATTTACCACTTTGTTTGTTCATAGGCATTTTTTTGGTCTGATCCAATTTAAATGTCAGCTTCTTGATGTCAGGGACATTTTCTTGTTTAGCACGTTAGTACATATTAGTTGTGATTCAACAAATATTTATGACTTGGCTGACTTATAATTTGTGTTGTCACAGCCCTTTATTTATACCTCTACTGATTGTATTGGAATTCATTTGTTTGTCTCCCCTGAAATCATGTCTTTCTTTCTCTCTCCCCTAACTTCCCTCTCTCTCTCTCTCTCTTTGGCCGGGGCTCCCTCTGTTGCCCAGGCTGGAGTGCAGTGGTGCCATCATGCTTCACTGCAGACCTCCCAGGCTTAAGCAGTCCTCCTGCCCCAGCCTCCTGAGTAGCTGGAACTACAGGTGCAAACCACCATATCAGGCGAATTTTTGTATTTCTTGTACAGAAAGGATCTCACTATGTTGCCCAGGCAGGTCTCGAACTCCTGGGCTCAAGTGATCTGCCAGCCTCAACCTTGTGAAGTGCTGGAATTACAGGCATGAGCCACAGCACCCAGCCTTGAAACCACCTCTTATTTGCCTTTTAATTCCCCAAAACTAAATATTGAGAGCTGATGTAATGTTTATTGCATATTCAGTCAGCTTAAATCTGCATAGGATTTGAGAGACTGTAACACATTGCTTACTTTCAATGAAGTCTTCAGGAAAATAATCTTGATATGATAATATTTCCCCATATATTTGTTACATTTGCAAAATGAAACAAATGCTAATTTCTATTAATGTATCTAATTTGTCTAACTAATTATCTAATTAATGTGTCTAACTAATGTATCTAATTAATATGTCTAATTTGTATTAATGTATTGTAGTAATGTATAAGCGTAATTAAATTATGACCTCTAAAAGTCTGCAAAATGTCACTCTCTTCTTAAAACTAAAGATAATTTTAGTTCAGTTTTTGCTGTTGCTGTGAAAATGTTATTTCTCAGTGCAAGATTTTCCATTTGAGTAGAATAGTTAGTGATTATTTTTAATTACATTGTCTTCAATGAAGCTCACAATAGAAAATAATGAGACCATTGCAAATAAGAAGTATGTCTTCTGAGGGAGTAAATAGTCGTATTCATTTGGGGCAATTCTGAAATTCAAAGATCTGAGTAATCAGTGAATAATTTATGATCGTCTTTTGCTAAATTATAGCCCTCTTGGTTATTCTAATCAGTGAAACTTTAAACTTTATGAGGAAACATTAATGCCTCAGAGTATCATGTAACCTAAAAACTGCTTTTATTGACTAAGCTACAAAAATTTAATGAGCTGTGATTAATAAATCACAAAATTGTGATAAGTCAAAGCAAACACAGAAGTATTCTTAAGAGAAAATGCATTATAAAAGTGCATCTTTCAAGCAATTAAATTTATATTAAATATTACATTTGGTCAAAATCATATCCTGTATATTTTTAAGTTAATGTGTTGCTATCATTGCCTGCCTCTCAATAGTAATGAAAATTCTGAGTAACATTACATTAACATTTGTGATTTTAGCAGATGATTTTAAAAGTCCTTTCAGTCTTGATGAAGCTGACTCGAAACTTACTACAGTGGTCAGCTTTGACAGCTTATTGGTGACCAATTATACTGAAGCATAAATTTGAATTTTTTTTTGAGATGGGGTTTTGCTCTTGTTGCCCCAGGCTGGAGTACAATGGCATTATTTCGGCTCACTGCAATCTCCCCTCCTGGGTTCAAGTGATTCTCCTGCCTCAGCCTCCTGAGTAGCTGGGATTACAGGTGCCCACCACCATGCCCAGCTAATTTTTTGTATTTTTAGTAGAGGCAGGGTTTCACCATGTTGGCCAGGCTGGTCTTGAACTCCTGGCCTCAGGTGATCCACCCACCTCGGCCTCCCAAAATTCTGGGCTTACAGGCGTGAGCCACTGCACCTGGCCAAATTTGCTTTATAGAAACTTCTAGATATCATTTTACTATTTTTTTCCAAAACGAATATACTCAAGTTGTCTTTTTGCTTTCTGAAAATGTGGGCTTAAGTGGAAAAAAAGTCTTCTCTGAGAAGGTATGACTTTGACAACTCTATCCTCATGGAACAACTCCAGACACAATCAACAGAGCCTCATGATTTGGAAGTTAGCTGTAGGGAGACTTTTTTCTGATACCTGTTTCATCCTCTGATATTCTTTGTTTGTTTGTTTGTTTGAGACAGAGTCTCACTCTGTGGCCCAGGCTGGAGTGCAGTGGCACAATCTTGGCTCACTGTAACCTCCACCTCCTGGGTTCAAGCGATTCTGCTGCCTCATCCTCCCGAGTAGCTGGGACTACAGGCGCCCACCACCATGCCCGGCTAATTTTTTTGTATTTTTAGTAGAGATGAGGTCTTGCTATGTTGGCCAGGCTGGTCTCGAATTTCTGACCTCAAGCAATTTGCCTGCCTCGGCCTCCCGAAGTGCTGCGATTACAAGCATGAACCACCGTGCCCAGCCCTATCCTCTGATATTCTTTTCACTAATCACACTAATGTGTGAATGCCATTTGCTTCTTAAACTTTTTCTCAGCCTATATGCCCTGTCATTTAAATACCTGTGCTCTGCAAGGTGAATGTTAATCTCTGAACGAATGTGCTCACTCCCACATCCCCCTGCCTGTCACTGTGGGCCTTGTCACAGCCAGGTGCATATCCAAGAAGTCGCTTGCATTTTAAAGCACAAGCTCTGGCAACCAGCCAGGGTGGATGTCATTGGATCCTCTTATGTCTGTCAAATCCCACGCTTCATGAGTGTTCCTATGTGTTTTCCTTATAAACAGAATTCAAATAAATTCTTGTTAGCATCTCCAAAATAAAATTAGTGCCATTGGGTTAAAATAGCAGGACTTCCAGCATTCACTGTACAGGCCAGCCATGGATATCAAGAAAATCTGACCACTCATATCACCGCTCAGGTTTTCTTCTGAACAGAGCTCATAAAACACCTCTCCTTCCTTTTTGGTTCTCCATTCTGGACTCCATGAAGATGACTCAGTTTACCCTGACAAACCTGTTATGTCAATGATAAATTACAATCATTCAACTGAGTAATTGTACAAGTTCGGCTGTGAGCTCCATCAGAGTCAGGCTTTCCTCTAGGATGCTTCCTAGTCTCAGCTCTGTCTCCGGAGCTCACATCTTCCAGCCCACGCTGGGCTTGTGCGCCTTCTCAGCAGGCCTGCCTTTTGTTCACAACCCTCCTTCCTCGACACCACAAGGCAGCTACTGCTGTTCCCAAGGCATTGATACAATCACAGGCCTTCCCTCTCTTAGTGCATGGATCACCCCTGCCTCATACTCCAGGGCTTTCTCTTTAATGGAGAGTGCAAGCTATTTTGAGAAGAAAGAAAGGAAGGTGCTTTTCTTCTCTGGAACAGCACCAATGAGAGCCATTGTTTCACAGTTTACATCCTTAGTCATTCATGATGAAACAAATCACTGGGGACAAAAAAACAAACAAAAAAACCCCAGAAGTTTTGTAAGTTCTAATATGCATAGGCTCTGGCTCTATTCTCTGGTGAGAATGTTTCTGCTAGACCCACAGTTTATAATATAAATATATATTTCTCTACACTCATGTAATCCAGAGGAACTGTAGATGAACTCCAGAGCTGTAATCAAGGTCAAATTCCATCACGTGAAGACCCAGTGCTCAAAATATAACCACTAGTAATACACTGGGGCACATACTTGGAGATGTTTTGCTGATAGTTATAGGTAAAACTAAATTGCGTGTGTGTGTGTGTCTGCACATATATGTCTACATAAGTATACAGTCAGACTTTCATATCCTTGGGATTCACATCTGTGAATTCAAGCAACCTTGCATAAAAACTATTCGGAAAAAAATTGCATCTGTACTGAACATGTACAGGCTTTTTTACCTTGTCATTATTCCATAAACAATACAGTATAACAACTATTTATACGTTTACATTTAATTAGATATCATAAGCAATCTAGAAATGATTCAACGATGTAGAAGGGTGTGCATAGGTTATATGCAAATATTACACCATTTTATATCAGATACTTGAGCATCCATGGATTTTGGTACCATTGGGAGGTCCTGGAACCAATCCCACGTGGACACCAAGGGATGACTGTATAATCTATGAGTAGAACTATATTTTTATCTATGTTATTATGTTGATAGCTACATAATATTGCATTGTGTAGATGTATAATAATTTTTAACATTTATTTATTGAACATTTATTTCCACCAAGACAAAATAAACAACTTTGTGCATACATCTTTACATATTTAAACTTCATTTCTAAAAAAATTAATTCACCAAAATTGGATTTTAGATGATAGATAGATAGATAGATAAAGGATATGTTCTATATGGTTCATTACTGGCCCAATGATTAAAATCACTCATGATCCAAAGATTATGATATCCATATATATATATATTATATATATATGTAAAGTTGAACAGTTTGATTTATATCCATCATGATTTTTAGCAGCAAAGGTATATTTCTATACCTAAAGTACTAAGCTTTTATGAAAATTTTGTTTCTGTTTACTCTAAGTTATCTAAATAATTACTTCATTTCATTTATGTAGATAAACTATATTGACAATAATCTTACTCCGACCAATTTAGGGATCTCAAAACAATCAACTTGAGTAACATTCTAATTAGTGATGTAGATTATTCTCATTCTGCACTTCCCCATTTTGCAGGAGGACAATTTACTCACTGGCTAGGAAGCAGGCTGCCTTGGCACACTGATTTGCCTGATGGTGATACCAGTGCCTATTGTGGGCATTGAGCATGATCTCCCCTTCTTTCCTATCTCTTCCTTTTGGAACAGGAATGTCTATCCCATACTTGTCCCACTATTGTATTTTGGAAGCACATAACTTGTCTTATTTCACAGGTCATAGCAGGAGAGGAATTTGCCCCAGGAGGAATCTTACCTTGAGTCCCACCCATACCTGATTTAGATGATATCAAGATGATATTTTGGACTTACAGTTGGTGCTGAAGTGGGTTAAGACTTTGAGATGGAATGAATGTATTTTGTATGTGAAAAGGACATAAATTTTGGAGAGAGCCTAGGGAAGAATGTTATGGGTCAAATGTAGCTCCTCAAAATTCTTATTTTGCAGTCATAACTTGCAGTATCTCAGAATGTAATTGAGAATGTAATTAAGCTAAAATGAGGTCATTATGGTGGACCCTAATTCGACATGACTTGTGTCTTTCTAAGAGCAGATTAGGACACAAACATGCTGAGGGAAGACACTGGGAGAATGCAGCTGTCTGCAAGCCAAGGAGAGAGGCCTCAGAGGAAACCAACTCTGCCAACACCTTGATCTAAGGTTTTTCCAGAATATAGGAGAATATATAGCATCCAGAACTATGAGAAATAAAGTTTTGTTGTACTACTCAATCTGTAGCACTTTGTTATACTAACCCCAGAAAACTAATGCAAGTGGATAGCTCATTCAAGCTAATTCAAGTGGGTAAGCTTGTCCAATCGTAAGTGATGAGCTGGGCAGACAAAACCCATCAGCCAAAGCAAACTGAGGTTCAGGACCATGGCTAGCACCTTGCACGCTCCCACTGAAAAAGTTGCTCGACTTCGGCGAAACATTGTTCACCCCGTCTCCAAATAGCTTTCCAGGCAGCTGCTTGGATTAATCTCGTCATCTAGAGAGTGTTGTTTTTCATGACGAGGAGTATTTCTGGTTTAAGTGCTCTGATTTTGTGGTATAGGGTATAGGAACATAGACACGCACATGTGTTCATGTGTTTATATTTAATACATATGTACATATATACAAGTTTTATACATATATGTACATATATGCACATATACATATATGCATATGTGGGTATGTGTGTATAAAGCTTCAAAGCATTGTTTACTTTAAGAAAAAGTCACACCCTGCAAAAAATGTTGAAAAAACAATACACAGAATTTCTGTATACTCTTTACCCAGCTTCCCTTAATGTTAATGTTATATAGTCACAGTACGATTATTCAAATCAGTAAATTAATATTGATACAGTACTACTAACTACCTGTAGACCTTATTCAAATATCATGAATTGTTCCACCAAAGCCCTTTTCTCAGGTAAGTATCCAGTCAAGGTCACACATCACATTTACTTGTCATATCTTTGCCATGGCAGCTGGCACATAATGTTGCTTTCTTGCATTCCTGCTATTATTTACTTTGATCATTAGGTTAGAGTACTACCTTCCCAGTTTCTCTCTTGTAATGCTACTTTTCACATTTTTAATTAGTAGCCATCTTTTAGGGAGATATTTTGAGAATATGTAAATATTCTGCTTCTCATCAATATCATAATCTGCTTATCAATTTTAGTACCATTGATAATTTTTTGCCTGAAACAATTCTTACTATAATATTTGCAAAAGAGTGATTTTCTGTTTTCATCATTTATTTTATAATTTTCATCATTTCTTCTGCATTTAATTGGGATTCTACCATAAGAGAGAACTTTCCTTTTGTATATATGTATGTATGTATGTATGTATGTATGTATATATGTATCTATCTATCTATCTATCTATCCATCCATCCATTGTGAGATTTTCTTTAGACATAAGGTCTGGCTCTGTCACCCAGGCTAGAGAGCAGTGTCACAGTTGCAGCTCACTGCAGCCTGGAATTACAGGGCAGAAGCGATCCTCCCACCTCAGCTTCCTGAGTAGCTGGGACTACAAGCAAGCACCACAACACCCTAATTTTTGTATTTTTTATAGAGATGGAGTCTCCCTACGTTGCCCAGGCTGGTCTTGAACTTGTGGACTCAAGCTATCCCCCTGTCTCCACCTTTGCCTCCCAAGCACTGGGATTACAGGTGTGAGCCACCTCGCCTGGCCTATTATATGTTTTTTTTCATACCTGTGTGGACCTATGGCTGTTTTATTCTATTTATTATCACTATTCATTCTATTGCTAAAATTGCCCCAGACTTGGCCATTGTATACTCCTCTGAGTTGCCTTCTGCTTCCTTCAAACAACCCCGCATTTTTTGGGAAATTATTTACTTACAGGCTCCCCTAGATCACCCAAACTCTTCTTGTTTTCTTCTTGCTCTTAACCTGGAGACCAAATTCTCCAAGGAAGCATGGTTTCTTCACTGGATAATAGTATTTAAAGACCAAGATCTGGGTGTTAAGCAAAATGGGCTACACAAAATTTAGGGACCAGTTCAAACAAAAAGCAGAGTCCATTGTTAAAAAAATATTACAAAGGTCAAGTGATGGATGCAGAGAGTCAAGCCAAGCCCAGGCCCTTCTGAATGCAGGCTGCTATGTGACTTCAGGGTTGCACATGCTGAGGCCAGTCCTGGTGCCAGGTGTATTTATTACTACTGGGCTTTCATTGTCTCTGCACCATCTCAGGAGACAGGCTCAGAAATATGTGCACATAAACACAGGTGCACACAAGCACGTGTTCAGCTACCTCCTGCTTCCCTAGCTCTCTGTATGTGTGTACACATACGTGCATACATATCCATGACTTCCATGCGGCACCTCCAGTTCCAATGCATGTTCTCAGGGTGTATTCTACTCCTTTCTCTTATTTGCTAGTCTTTCTCGACAGTTAAATACCTAGCACTTACTATCTGCAACAGATTATGTTTCTTTAGTCATTGAATTTGTACAAGGTAGTTTTAGATTTGCAAATCCATAACCCTGTAAAAATTTGCTAATTAGGAAGCAGTATTTGTGTGTAGTTCTTTGTGTCTTTTGTCTTTAGCTGTAGGTGAAGACATTGTTTCCAGAGTCACTCAGGCTCTTTTTCTCCCTACTGTATTAGGTTTCCTGTTGCTGCCTTAACAAAGAAACACAAGCTGGGCCTTTAGCCAACAGAAATGTATGGTTTCACAGTTCTGGAGTTCCAAAGTCTGAAATCAAGGTGTCAGCAGAGCTGGGCTCCCTCAGAGACTGGGTAGAATCCATCTTTGTTCTTCCAGCTTCTGGTGATGGCCGGCGATCCTCACACTGCCTGGTTTTTAGACGCATCACTCCCATTTCCACCCACACCGCCACATGTTCTCCCTGTGTGTCTGTGTCTCGGTGTCCACATTTTCCTCTTCCTATAAGGACATGAGTCCCATTGGATTTAAGCCCCACTCTAAGACAGGATGACTTCATCTTAACTTGGTCACATCTGCAGAGACTCTTTCTAAGTCACATTCACAGGTACTGGGGAGTGGGTCTCAAACTTCTTTTTAGGGGACACAATTTTACCCATAACACCACCTCTCCTCAGGGTTAAACTAACAATTATATAATTAAACTACAAAATTAGTTGTGTTTGTATTTAACTTTTCATTCCCCACATGCCCTGGTTGATTTTAATTATTTATGTTTGGACTATATGAAATATTAATATGGTTCTAAATGTCAGGACCATTCAAAAATGTATCTTCATAGAAATGCTACTGCCCTTTCCTTTTTCTACCCTGTTTTCATTCCTTCCCCATTTTTCCACTTCCTTAATAGTTTCTGATTAATTAGTGTGTGTGTGTGTGTGTGTGTGTGTGTGAGACAACATGTTCTGGAAATAACTCCATACTTGCTCATAGGAATCATCATAATTTATTTAGAGCTGCATAGTGTTTCATTGCATTAATACATTATATTTTAGTTTTCTTTTCTCCTACATACAGGCATTTATATTGTTTGTACTATTTTTCACTTACAAGCCATTGTGCAATAATTAACCTTGTGGACATGTATTTTGGATTGTTAAATATTTCAGGGTAGATTCCTAGTAGGGGAAGGCAGGGTTAAAAGGTAAGTGCATATGTGGTTTTGTTAGATATTGTCAAATTCCTTTTCAAAGGTTGTGCTAATTTGCATTCCAACAAGCAGTATGAGTGTCTGTTTCAGTTTTACTGGGACAACATGGTCATATTTTAATTTTCACAGTCTAATGTGTGAAAAATAAGCTTCTGCTGTTTTGATATTCATTTCTCTAGTTACATATGAAAGATGCTCAAATTCACTCGTATTTATTCAGGTTCCTTTTGGTTTTCTTTCTTATTTCTTACAGTTTTGTTGTATGAAAGATGTTTGTGATGTTTGCAATTGGATGACTCAAGTCTTTGTCATGGAGACCCTCCCTTACCCTCAGGGGGCCTCGCAGTGCAAGAGGCAGTGAGTCCATCACCATAGGAAGTGTGCACATGAACAGACTGTTCAAACATACAGTACAGACTGCTATGATGTCAGCAAACACCCATGTGGGAAAAGCAATGAGAATTCATCCAGCCAAATATGCATTTTGAATTAGTTTCTTAAAAACATGTTACATGAATTTAACTAGGGAATAGAGGATAATTACTACCAATACCAGATGTGGAAGAACAAACAAAAAACTCTTAGGACATTAACAAAAAATATTTTACTTAGCCATGTATCTATTAGATTTATTTGATTTTTAGGTTACATTCATTTGGAAAACAGAGAATGAGATCAAATGAGAATAACTGCACGAGACAGGTGTTGCAAAACAATGCAGTGAATCAGTAGACCTAAGAAAATGGGAAATCAGACGTAGGGCGTATGTAAATTGTAATCTTTGCATCAGGCCTTGTCATGGCTGTCAGTGAACATGGCACTGAAACTTCTATATACTACCAGTGGGAACAATGAAAACTAATGAGGTTTTATTTTTTCTGTTTTGTGTCATTTTTGATTGGGTACCTAAGGGGAAAAAAGTGCAAATATTTAGTAAATAAGTAGAAAAAGAAAAGGGGACACAAGGATAGGATGAATTCATGATTCTACCAACGATAATGCTAGATGAAATATCACGATAACTGAAGTATACATTATAGGTCGACTCATACTGTTTTGTGCTCATGGTTCCTAGACTATTCGGTTTTAAGAGAGATACAACACACACTTCAAAGAAGGTAGAATCCATCATTTTATCCTTTAAATTCATACATTAAAAAAGAAACGGGAAAGGGAAATGGGCTTCATGACAATTTCATGTTTTTATGCTGAAGGGTCCTGGAGTGACTGATAGATACCAGTGTTTCATTTCCCTCACTGGGTGGTCAAAATACTGAGCCCACTCGAATGCTAGGATGCCTCAAATTTCTGAATACTCCTTTAAGTGGCAAACTATAAAAGAGACAATACTCTGGGACAAATTGTTTTTTTTTTTTCATACAGTGATTACAGGGGACCTTTATTTATTATAAAACAAATGTAATCTGCATGTTATATTGTGTAAGAGAGGGCAATTGAAGCTAATCTATGACAAAACAGTAGGCACTTTCAGCAAGCAAATGGGCCGTGCCTGTAAGTGATTGGATGGGGATAGACATAGAAACTTGATTAGAACCCGAGTGCTCCAGTGCTGCTGGTGGCAAAGTTATGGAGACACAACATGGCTTCCTGGAAAACAGTAAGAAAAAGGTGACGGAAAGAAACAAACAAGGATAGAACAAAATCAGCCGCAAATATCCGAACAAGATGCCATGAAAATGGCTTAAGGAAAGGAGCTAAAGGCCAGGGGCAAACAGTTTCTATAGGAAGAGTCCAAGGTTAGCCATAGAAGTTGTGGGATAAGTTCCACAGAGGCAAAGGTATTGCTTTGACAGACTTTGGTCTTGCTCCCAGACTGACAAGGGGCTGTGTGACAAGGACATTCTCCATTCTCTCTACTGTGTGAAAATCTCTCGTGCCACTTCCTCATTATCAGAGATAGGCTAACAAATTTAACAAGTAAAAATGTATAAATATTATCATGGGTGCCTAATACCTTGAATGCATTTGTTCTATTAGGCTCTCAAGAATAGGTAACAGTATGAGAGGCATAACAAAATTGACAATGACCTTTCTCTTGTAGCATTTAGTCTAGTTTAATGACTCATAGTTATGGCAGCTGCCACTCACCTCATCAAAATTTTTATGATTAATGGACACTTACTCAAAAATGTAAATATAATCATACATATATTCCATCCATATTACTCAGATATTCGTGGAACTCTTAGATTTCGTTTATGAGCAGCAGTTTAATAAACACCAGTTTAATGGAAAAGACCCACTAGTGGTTTTCCTACTTTTGTTAGTTATAAAAAATTTAACATACATACTTAATGAGATTCAAATTTAATATGGCTAGCTTCTCTTGTGCATTACAAGGGCTTTAGGCAGCTTAAATCCAATCACACTCCTTCTACTTTATATGTTAATTTTGTCCAGAATTTTAGCTGTAACTTCTTTTATTTTAACCACCAAATGAGATACATTCTGTATCACTTTATACAGTCTGCGTGAGTATAGATTTACTCACATGCTTATCAGTTGACTTTTTTTTTTTTTTACATTTCCTTCTGCAACTCAGAGCATTCCTGGGAAATAGTTTTTATTTTCCATTTTCTCCTGACGTGTGGCTTTTAGAAATTTATTTTCTTAGGATCTTTTGATAAACTCACAGAATTTTATGATTGGAAGATCATAAAAGATCTTCTTTTTCAGTAATATAAATTCTTTTTGCACTTTGAGAACAATGTTAAATGTATAAAAAACTTATACATATAATCTGAACAACTTTTCCTCAAATCACTTGAGAGTAAGTTGGCAACACGATCGATACCCTGTCCTCCCTGATACATCAGTTTGCATTTTCTTAAAACAAGAACAGGCCCACATGTAACTGTTAGAATCAAGAAATTAGTGTGGGTGCATCACCACCTTTTGAGCCTCGGGCCATCTTCAAGTTGGGTCCTCTGTCTCATGATGGCAAAGGATGCCATTTAGAGTCACAAGGTTGATTTAGCTGTTGTGTCTCTTTAGTTTCCTGTAGTCTGGAGTACCTCCTCAGCTTTTCCTTGACCTTTGTGAAGTCAGAGAAGAGTGATTTTGTAGAAAGTCCCATAATATGGGTTTCTTTAGTATTTGCTTGCAGCTGGACTCATGGTGTACATCCTTGACAGGAATATCTCAGAAGTGATTTTCTATCCTCTCTATCTTATCAGGAGGAACATGATTTTGATATTGGTCCATTACTCATAACATTCACCTTGATCACTTAGTCAAGGTGGTATCTTCCAGTTTTCAGGCTAAAATTCCTTTCTTTAACTTTTGTAATTAATAAATATTTATATATAATTATAACCTATTTAAATGTCCCATTTCTCATCAATTTTTAATCATTCATTTATTTATATGAAAATGAACTCAGAGTTTTCTATTTTATTTAATAGATCAAAATTCCCCACTGCCGTTTTTCATTCTGATGCTCAATTTGTCTTATATTTGGCCACTGGGAGCCCTTCCAGTTGGCTTCTGTGTCCCTGTGACATGTTTCCATCATTCTTTGACTGTTTTTCTGCTTTCTGGCACAAGACGTTCTAGGCTTATCCCACACATCTTGCACTTTCTGTTACAACCTCAAAATTAGCCATTTCTGCAAGGAAGTTTGGTTTATTGTCATGGAGAATATAATTTAGAAGCCATGATTTGGTGATCTTAAGGCTATTGGGGTTTCACTTTCAGTAGACAGAACTAGGGAATATACATATGAGTATAATATGTAAAGATACATACACGAATCTATCTATCTATCTATCTATCTATCTATCTATCTATCTATCTATCTATCTGTCTATCTATCTATCTATCTATCTATCATCCATCTATCTATCTATCATCTCTATCAATCCATCCATCCATCCATTTATCTATCTATATCTAATCTATCTATCTGCCTACCTATCTATCCATCCATTCTATCTATCTAATCATCTAGTCTGTTTATCTATATTGAAGTTAATAAATTCACACCTATAACTTCAATTTCCATTCAATGCCGCAGTATGTTTTTCTGGTCTTTTCCTTTCTATATTTGCAGTTCCCTTTTCCAACACTGAGAAACCCACTCTTTTTAACACAAGATGTTTACTAATATGCCCAATCCTCTTGCATGAAGCCAGCCCCCAGTGCTGTCACTGCACCAGCACAGGCCCACACCCTACTTGCATGCCTCACTTCCCTGCTTGAGCTCTGACTTTACATTTGCAGATGCTCATCCCCTCATGCTTGGGACACTCTTCTGCCAGCCTTGGGCTCTGACATCCCTCTCCAGGCCAGCCCTCTGTGAGGCAGCCATCATTTCTCTGTGATTATCAAGCATTTTGAGCCTGCAATGAAGCAGCGAGGATGCATTCCTTCAGCAAAGGGGAGACCCATCTTCTGGGGGTACAGGGTGCATCCCAACTCCAATCCCCTATAACAAAGAGAGGGGTTATGTCTACAGCAACCACATGGTATACCAAGTTCTTAGCTATGATTTGCCCCAACTTACAAGATTTTTGTGTAAGGTGAGTGACTTAAATCTTCACCTAGACACTACTCAGGAAACGTCTCATTGTTTCTCTGTTGGCTCTGTCATAACAAAGACAGACCATGAGCAAATGTGTCATGAAATGTTGACCCTGGCTGAAAACTACTGTGCATTGGGAAAAGCACAGAAGGAAACCCAGGGTCAGAGACTACCGAGCTCTGTTGGGACAGAATTTAGGTGAGTCATCAGATGGACTGTCATTCCCCCAGATAATTCATCCTGAACCATTCTGTGTTTTCTTACCCGCTCTCTGCTAATGAAGCAAATACACTAAAAGGGTTTATTATAGTTTTGGTAATTGCCATATTGGTTATCACTCACTAGTCACTGCTGCCTCTGTTGGAAATTTTTCCTAAATACCCATCTGAAATAAGATGTAAACAAAGCACTTAGTAAAATTATATGAGTGTCAGCATTCAGATACTCTTCAAAGTAATTTAATATTTAATCATTTGAATTTTGGAGAAAACAAAATGACTTTTGATTAATCATTTCATTATTGATAAACACTGCTGTAGAGACCTTTCTTTAAGCTTGAAGGGAAAGACGCCCTTTATCTTTTGTTCTTATTTAAGCCTGAGTTGAGACTAGAACAAAAAAGAACTTCAGAGAAATTCATCTTGCCACTATTTTTCTGGGAAAAAGAATTTTGTCTTCTTTACTCTTCCTCACATATTTATTTTTATTTTTTGTTTCTATCTTTTCAGAGACAGGTCTCACTCTGTGCCCAGGCTGGAGTGCAGTGGCACAATCATGGCTCACTGCAGTGATGACCTGTTGGGCTCAAGTGATCCTCCTACCTCAGCTTCACAAGTAGCTGGGGCTACAGGCATGTGCCACCATGCACTGCAAATTTTTTCTATTTTTTGTAAAGATGGGGTCCTACTATGTTGCCCTGGGTGGTCTTGAATTCCTGGCCTAAAGTGATACTCCTGCTTTGGCCTCCAAAGTGCTGGGATTCTAGGCGTTAGCCTTCACAATGGATCCACATATTTCAACATAATAAAATATGCTATTTTGAGTATGGAAAAGTGGTCCATGGTGTTCACATTGTGCTTTGAACACATAAGCTCTTTCAGTAAAAGCCATTCATTCAACGCAGACACACACACACACATGCAAACACACACATATGCACACACAGACACACACACACAAACACACATATACACAGTGCACATTATTCACACACAGAGGCACACACATGCACACAAGTGCACAAACAGAAACACACCTTGAACACGTTCTATCTCCTTTGCCCAGTTCCTAAAAATTATGTTCCATTTATTGTAACTGGATAGCACATATTTATAGAGCCTAGTTACCTGTATAGTTATAGTACTGTATTAAAACTATCTGGCCCAATTGGTTGTATTTTCTAATATCTCTTTATAAAATAGAATAAAAATCCAAACAAAATAAAAAATCATATTAGTTGTAATTTTCATAAGTTATAATACTCTTTCCTTTCAGAAAGATCATGCTTCTAGGATTTGGGGAGCATAATGCTTTGAATTTTGTGCTGTGTTCACCTCAGCGTGTGTATGGAGGGTGCTTGATAAATGGCTTTGATGGTACAGGAGAACTGAAACAGCCAGAGACTGGGGCTGGAGCTCAGAACTGTCCATGAGACAGTTCACGTGGGCCTGTTCTATTCTTTGCAATTGTCACAAATCAGATTCCATTAATGCCTGCATTAGCCTTTCCATGCCAAGCCCCTCATCTTGTGAATGAAAGGATGATCCCCCTCAGAGCCCAGGACTGCTGAGGTTCACGATCTTCGCCTGCTCTGTGCCTACAACACCTTGGACCACAGTGCGTGCTGGATGCTGGATGGGTGAACAAGTGGGTGCCCACGTGGCAATCTGAGATTGGGGTCTGAGAGATCCCCAGGTGTGGAGGGCAGGACCTGGCTGTCTCAGGACCCCCAGCCCCGCTGCAGTCCACAATTCGACTGAGTTCTGCCTGTGTGCTTGAGCCACTTCCCTGGGTAGCGCCTGTGATGGGTGATAGCTTAGTGCTAGGGCAGGCATGTTGCAGACTACCCGAAACCAATGTCATATTTACCTTGGAGTAATCACTCTTACCTCCTGCTTACTATATCCAGTTCTAAGAAGTAAGCTCTGTGGGATGCACAGGACATTGAAGCCATGTCGTTCATCTGGGGTAATACCCGAGGTTCGTTGCCTCCAACAAGGAAATCAAGGACACCCACGCTAAGGAGTGAGGTTAAGAGCAGAGGTTTAATAGATGAAAGAAAGAGAAAAGTGCTCTCTCATGCAGTTGGAGGGGGTCCCCAGCGGGTCTTCCAGTCTGCGGAAAAGAGCAGGAGGTTTTATAGATGAGCTGGAGGAGGCAGCCCTATGATTTACATAGGGCATGAAAGATTGGTAGGACCAGATGTGCCATTTGCATAGCGCCAGGAGAACTGGTCAGGACTGGGTGTGCTGTTTGCATAGCCCTCAAAGAGGCTGGCCACACCTCCCCAATCTTTTATTATGCAGACAGGTTCTCTACTCAGCTGGGGCCATGTTGCCTGCTTCTTTTACTGTACATTTAGCGACTGGCACCTGGCAGGCTTTTTCTATTGGCACAGCTGCCAGCATTCACCCTGTGCAAGCTTGCAGCTTGCTTATCTATGTCTGCAGCTCGATTTTACAGGCTGCTCTTTGTTAGAAAAGAAATTATTTGGGGTTGCTTTTTGTTAAAATGCAAGCCTTGCCAAGGACTCCTTTACCCTCACTATCTGCCTAAATAACTTCTTTTTAGCTCCTGTAGCAAAATGACCTTTTCTGGGTGGTTATGAAGTAGATCCCTGGAGAGGGGCATGTGGTGGCTGCTGAATGAGCCAATGTCTGTTGCAGGAAGTCAGGGACCCCGAACGGAGGGACCAGCTGAAGCTGCAGCAGAAAAACATAAATTGTGGAGATTTCATGGACATTTATCACTTCCCCAATCAATACTCATAATTTCCTATACCTGTCTTTACTTTAATCTCTTAATCCCATCATCTTCATAAGCTGAGGATGTATGTCACCTCAGGACCCTGTGGTGCTTGCTTTCACTGTACAAATTTTTTGTAAAACGTGTGTTTGAATGATATGAAATCTGGGCATCCTGAAAAAGAAAAGGATAACAGCAATTTTCAGGGAACAAGGGAGATAACCACAAGGTCTGACTGCCCGCAGGGCCAGGCAGAGCAGAGTCATATTTTCTTCTTGCAGAAAGTGAATAAGAGAAATATCACTGAATTCTTTTCTCAGCAAGCAATAACCCTGGGGAAGGGATGCATTCCCAGGGGTAGGCCTATCGACGACTACTCTGGGAGCGTCTGTCTTATGTGGTTGAAGATAAGGGATGAAATATGCCCTGGTCTCCTGCAGTGCCCTCAGGCTTACCAGGATTGGGAAATTCCAGCCTGGTGAATTCTAGTAGACCAGTTGTCTGCTCTCGAACACTGTTTCCTAATAAGATGTTTATCAAGACAATACGTGCCCAGTGGGACATGGAACCTCATCAGTAATTCTAATTTCGCCCTGGCCTTGTGATCTTGCTCTGCCCTTCTGCCCTTGTGATCTTTCATTGCCCTTTGAAGCACGTGATCTTTGTGACTTACTCCCTGTTCGTAGCACATACCCCCCTCCCCTTTTGAAATCCCTAATAAAAACTTGCTGGTTTTGCGGCTCAGGGGGCATCAGGGAACCTACCAATAGGTGATGTCACCCCTGGAGGCCCAGCTGTAAAATTTCCCTCTTTTGTACTCTTTCTCTTTATATCTCAGACCAGCTGACACTTAGGGAAAATAGAAAAGAACCTACATTGAAATATTGGGGGCTGGTTCACCTGATAAATGTCAACAGTGACCTGGGTGCCAATTCACAGATGGATTTTTTTCTAAAGAGTTGTTTATAAAAGTATTAGTGGCAATGATGAGAAGAACGTTCACTCACAATGCATCTGAAATCCGTGGGACTAGAAGTGGAAACCAGGCAAGTGGAAACCAGGTTCCTGGGACCTCACTTGGCTTCTGAAAAGAATTCTTGTTAAAATCCACATTAAAATGAGATAAGCTTTAAATAAGGCTCTACTCTTATTACTGGACACAACTGTTAAAGTCATGTCTATCCATGCAAATATTTAGAGGGATCCTTTAACTGCAGACAAGTAGAGCATTAGGTGAGAATGAGCCATCTTTATGAGGAAACCCTACGCCCTGTCATCCCGCAGTTACATTCAGCGTGCACCAGAGGCTGAACATTATGTGCCCGGAGCTGAAACACAAATTGCCAGTCCCCTCTCGGTGAGAGCACCTGTGGTGCATGGCCTGCCCACGTCCAGCTCATGTCAGTCCTCTGGGTCCCACTGGCTGTCTTCTCTGTGTCCTGCACTCTATTTTTTAAAACTAGGCTTTTATTACTACTTGGAGATCATATTAGTCTGATCTCACACTGCTATAAAGACATACCTGAGACTGGGTGATTCATGAAGAAAGAGGTTTAAATGACTCACAGTTCCACAGGCTATAAAGGAGGCATGGCTGGAGAGGCCTTAGGAAACTTACAATCATGGCGGAAGGTGAAGGGGAAGCAGGCATGGTCGTCACACAGCCAGAGCAGGAGGCGTGGGGAGGTGCTGCACATTTTTAAACCAGCAGCATTAGGGAGATGGTGCCAAAGCATTAGAACCCGCCCCCATGATCCAATCATCTCCCACCAGACTCCTCCTCCAACACTGAGGATCACAACTCATCCTGAGATTTGGGTGGGGACACAGAGCCAAACTGTATCAGATGATTTTCTAAAAAATGTATGCCAGTCACAAAAACATCTTCCGTTTGAACAGGTTGTCTTTTTCAATGGTTTTGCTAAAGTCATTTGTTTCCTCAAACAACCTCTGTAGAATACACACCACTGATCAGTTCTCTGAATTGCTTATCTCCTATCTTCATGCTGTAGCTCAGTCTTGCTCTGGCTCTCTATCTATCAAATTGAAATGTTTCTTCCACATTTTTGGGGCCCAAATTGAAAAAGTGACAATGCTCTCTGTAAATAATCCAGGGCGTTTTCTATGCAATGGAGTAGATGTGACTCCCCAGATGGAGTCATACAAAAGTGAGATTTTATTATTTTTGACCACCTTTGATAGCAGCTCCCTAGACCTGCCAAAATACCAAAATATCAATTACATGAATGAAGGCTTGTTGCATATATACAGAGACCAAAAGCCAAGGTAATTTATTTATATATTTATTATTATTTTCTTTTTTATAAAGGGCTTTTTTTTTGGTTTTGCTTTTTTTAATTATACTTTAAGTTCTAGGGTACATGTGCACAGCGTGCAAGTTTTATACATAGGTATACATGTGCCATGTTGGTTTGCTGCACTCATCAAACTTGGCTTTTGGAGGCTGGGCATGGCAGCTCATACCTGTAATCCTAGCGTTTTGAGAGGGAGGTGGGAGGACTGCTTGAGCTCAGGAGTTCAGAAGAGCCTGGGCAACACAGTGAGACCTTGTCTCTACAATTTTTTTTTTAATTAGCTAGACGTGGTGGCATGTACCTGTAGTTCCAGCTACTTGGGTGGCTGAGGTGGAAGGATTGCTTAACCCCAGCAGGCCACTGCACTCCAACCTGGATGACAGAGACCTTGCTAAGAAAACAATAATAAATAGTTACTTATTATTATCCTCCCACATCAGCCACCCAAGTAGCTGGAACTACAGGTACATGCCACCACGTCCAGCTAATTTTTAAAAAAAATTGCAGAGACAAGGTCTCACTGTGTTGCCCAGGCTGGTCTGTACTCCCGAGCTCAAGCAGTCCTCCCACATCCCTCTCAAAACGCTAGGATTACAGGCATGAGCTGCCATGCCCAGCCTCCAAAAGCCAAGTTTAAAAGGAAAAAAACATGTAGTTTGCAGATAAATTTTATAAAATGGCGACTTTCTAAATGCCTCGAAAACATCCCCTGAGTTCAGGAAAAGATCAAGTTTGCAGGCTTGAATTTCACTTCCACTAGACTACTGCTGCATTTATCTGTCTCCTATGAGGGAGGGAGGTATAATACTTCACAGGTAAAATGCATGCTGCTATTATAAGAAAAACAGTTTGCATCACTGTACCACATCAATAAACAAGGCAAAACACATTATTCAGGGAAAAAACAAGTTTATTATCTTTACAAACGTAGCCAGAAAGTAGTTTTTACCTTTTTTGATTCAGAATACTTTTCTGATGTAAATCTTCTGTATTAAGAAGACAATTGCCCAGAGAATCAAATAAACTACAATTTATAAAGTTTATGCTTAAGATCATACAATATGTAGATTACTTAATAATTGCAAATATATAGAATAATAAATGTCTACACACATACGTTTACGTATATCAATGTGTGTACATGTATGTGTGTACTTGTGTGTATGTGCAGGTTTGTGTGTCCATGTATAAGGACTGAGATGCCCCTGAAAATTGTGAACCCCCCTGGACTCTTAGGAACCCCTGGAGCCTGGAGAAAGGAGTTGCCCTTCCCCAGAAGGAATGATGCTTGCATCTTGCCTAGAGACACCGTGGCACCTCTTGCTACAATGAGCCATGCATCTTCCTCAGGTTCAACCTCCACTTCTCTTGGCCACTAGGCTGATGAGGATGATGTTACTTATCCAGCAGAAATATGGGGGGCCTGATAAAGAAGGAAAAGGAGGTGCAGGTGCATCCCAAAGGCACACAACCCAGCCAGAATATCCAACTTGAGATGGGGAAGGTGAGTAGCTCTGGTTTTCACAGCACCTGATGGAAGGGTCAGGAGGTTCGGGAGTGTTTACAGATGCTTGTCCCTGCAGTCATGAGATACAAAACATAATTATCTGGCAAGAACCCAGGAGGCAGATTTGCTGCTAGGATGGCAGCTCAAGGTTCAGAAGAGGCAATGCTCCGTGCTGTGTGAAATTGAAATACCACGGTTTCTGTGGTCAGCGGTGGAGGGACGCGGGTGTGCTACAGTGATCATGGTGTAAGTGGCTGCGTGGTCCACTGAGTGATTGATGTGCATGTAGAAGGGTGGAGGGGATGCCATTTCACAGCCAGGAGATGCGCTGGTGCAATGGGCACCTGTCTCTTTAAGCTTTCCAGTAGCGGCTCTCCTCTGTCAAGCAGGGCTGCCAATAGCAGAGACTGTTATAGGATGAGATTTGCTAGTGGCAGTGGGGAGGACAGGACCCTGGCCACAGGAGGCTGGGTGGGTGAGCAGGGGCAGGTCACAGTGGGGCCCAGATGCCTTGCCCTGCACAGAGAGATGGAGACAGCTGAAGGGCACCAAAGCTCTAAAAAAAGATGGGAAAGATGGATGATGGGAGAGTAGGGGAGTCACTCCCACAAAAACTCACCCATTATTGCATTGTTTCTGGGTCTGGGTCAGTTTACAGATCTAGACCCACTGAGTGAGGTGTGGCCAGGTCTCCAGGCAGAAGGGCCCTGCAGCCCTATGACATGCAGATATGGAGAGGGTTTCCAGTCTTCCCCAAAGGGACCTTGGCCATTCCTTGGTGTGGGGCTATGTAATGCGTCCACTTGGCTGGGCTGGGAATTCCCAGCGCTCCCTTTCCTGTGGGTGAGAGCAACTCTTCCAGAAGAGGTGGAGGGTGGAAGTGGCACAACAGCTCTCTGGAGCCCACAGACTTTGTTGCTTTTCTGCTGGGCAACCTCAAACTGCCCAACTTCCCTGTTACCTCCCTTCAGCAGCTCCAGCTCCTGGCCAGGTGCTTGTACTTCACAATGGAATGAAGGCCTCAGTTGTGCCGGATGCCCACACCACCAAGGTCAGGGCCAAGGGGAACCGATGCCGGGGGCAGCCTGTCCTCACGGCTGCAGCTTCTGCTCCTGAGTTCTGCTGTGCCCATGTTCCCAGACCTAGCAGTTTTGAAATTTTGAAATAATTGTTCATGTGTTCTTTCTTCATGTACAGACAAGGTTGCTGAACAACTGTTTTCTAACAAGTCTGTAGTCACAATTGTGGCTTTCTGCTACTGTTATTAATTGGCTTTAAATTATGTTCCAGAATATTGCCTCTGTTGGATTCAGGCAAATTTAATAGTTCCCATTCAAATGCAGACACACACATATGCGGTCTTCTCTCTTGAATGCTTCTGTGTGGCCAACTCCAACCTTCATAATAACCCACCAGTACCCCAGACCCAACCATAGCAAACATTCCTTGGTACATAAGATCCAGCATTTCAATGGTATTTTGTTTTCTTTCCTTCTTACTTTCTTTTCCCCAGAGAGCAATATCTCATCCCTAGCTACTTCTTTGCACAGCAGCATATAATGTAGGCACCAACATGCTTATTGAATTCTGCACATGTTGTCTATGTGATTAGTTTATCTGTTATGCTGATTTAGTGATGACTCGGTGGCCAGATCTTAAATAATTCTGAAAGCAATACCTCTCAAAGATAAACAGGAGTTGTGGTTTTCAAGAGTTGTTTATTTCTTTAGACGATTTGCATTGAAAGCAGGATAGAAAACACTAGGGACCACCAACGCCAGCTGATCCATTCTAAAGATGGAACATAAATTAGTGACAATAGTGAATTCTCACTTGATAAATAAACACAAAGGAGATTTGGATGATTTTGCTTCTGCCTTAGCAATTGAATAGCACAGGGCTGTGTGTGATGCAAATAGTGATGTGTATGTTATGTTAGAAGTCAAAACACTGATTTAGTTATGAATCAAAATGTTTAAAAAGCAAGAGTAACAACAACTGAAAATTCCTTGACCACCTCATGACAACAGTGATAATAAACTGATTTTTAGAAAACCTATTTTGGAAACACAGTTGGGGGAAACCAACTGTCTACGTAGACGCACAGTGAGAGTTTGACAATATTTCTAAGAGTTGCGTAGCAGCCAGATTTCTTAGAAAAGTACTTAGCAAGACATTTCAGTAAATCCTGCTAAAGCAGTCGTTGCAACTATAAATGGCAAATATTATGAATCCTAAATTTTAGTACTTAACTAGGATGAAGACTTTATCAAATATTCAATTGAAATTTCTTAGAATTATGAAGCGTTTTCCCCTAAAAACAGAGGGAAAAGACCGCGTTTTCATCAGAAGAACCCGCAGGCTCCACGAGCCTCATGTCGTGTTTGGATGGTTATTGTTCTCGGACGCTATTACTGGGTGAATGACGCACTGGCTTGCATAATTCATCATAGTCCATTCTGATCCTTCCTTCCACATCTACAATATCTGATGGAAAAGGACACTTTCATCTGGACAATTAAGCCTGGGAAAGTGTTCATTTCCTTCCTTCATTCAACAAATAGTCACTGAATGTCTTCAAGATGACCATTGCTGTGCTGGAGACTGGGTTGCTGTGTGAGAACCAGAGATGCGTCAGGACCTTGGGTCTGATGTGGTTTGGAGCTGTGTCCACCCAAATCTCATGTCAAAATATAATTCTCAGTGTTGGGGGTGGGGCCTGGTGGGAGGTGATTGGATCATGGGGGTGGTTGCTTCATAAATGGTTTAGCACCTTCTCCTCAATGCTGTTTTTGTGATGGTGGGTGAGTTCTCATGAGATCTGGTTGTGTAAAAGTGTGTAGCACCTCTTTGCTCTCTCTTCCTCCTGCTCCAGCCATGTAAAGTGCTGGCTCCTCCTTTGCCTTCCGCCATGATTGTAAGTTTCCAGAGGCCTCCCCAAAAGCCAAGCAGGTGCTGCCATACTTTTTGTATGGCCTGCAGAATCGTGAGCCCTTTCAACCTCATTTCTTTAGAAATTATCCAGTCTCCTTTATAGCAGTATGAGAACTGATAAATACAGGGTCCTTCTATAATAAGAGAATGAGAAGCATTAGACAAGCAATCACGTTGATAAATAGCTGCTAATGGAAACAGGCTATGGAGGAACATTCCAAGTGTTATTAAGATGTACAACACTGAGACAGCTCCTGACTGAGTGCTCAAGGAAGACCACCTTCATGTATTATTATGAATATTAGTTAACCTGGGTGGGGGATAGATTTGGAGGAATGGGGCATGTTGAAAGCTCCAAAGAAGAAATAGACATGTTCTATTACATATATGTAAAGAAGGCCAGCATGCAATGCCAAGAAAATCCAGGAAGGAGGACAGGTTGGGAAACAACTGGAGAATCAGAGAGAAGCAGCAGACTGCTGGAAGCTTAAAAGACCTGCGAAGGATTTTTACCATCATTCTAAGCATGACATGAACCCAGTGAAATGTCTGGAGTAGAGAAATAATGAAACTAGATTTGCATAAAAAGATTTTAAAAAATCATTCAGCATGAAGTGTGAAGAAGGCATCAGGAAAGGTTAGAGTGGGTGTGGAAAGCCCAGAGGGATTCGGCAGGAGTCCAGGGAGAGATGAGAGCAGAAGGAATGGAAAGGGGTGGAGAGACCCAGAGGGAAGAGGACTGTAGGATTCATTGCATTTATTGGAGTGGTAGAGAGGTGTAAGGGACAAAGGGGCTTGAAGTGAAGCCAATCATTTATGTCCCTAACACACCCCTTCTCCCATTCCTCGGTTGGAGATTCTCAGAATCTGGGCATGCTTGGGGAAAGTGTTGTACAAACAAATTGAACATCAATAACTTCATCGATAATCAGTAACATCAAGTTCTTGGACAGGAACATGA
This sequence comes from Pongo pygmaeus, assembly GCF_028885625.2. NCBI lineage: Eukaryota > Metazoa > Chordata > Mammalia > Primates > Hominidae > Pongo > Pongo pygmaeus. The sequence goes on from NC_072390.2 coordinate 92,824,890, forward strand.
CCGCTGCTGCACCCCCGTTTCAGCTGCCAGGCTTATTCCTCTTGATTAAGCATGATGTGCACATTGTTGCTCTGGTCTAGGACCAGGACCCAACTCCATGCCTTCCTCTCCTAGGCCCTGCAGCTTTCTTTCCGCTGAAGGTCATACCAGAAGAAAAATGCTTCTCTCTTATTGTCTTGTGTCCTCCTAAGATCCAATATAAAAAGTGAGACTCTAATTGCTCCTGAATGAACTACTTTAACTTATTTAGGGAGAAAAATTGAATAAATGAGAACATTCTTTGGACTGAGTCATCATGATAAGTAGAGTTATTCTTGGTTCATGATACACATGGAGCCAAAACATATTTCTTGCTTGAAAATAAACATTAATATAACTTTGTCCTTATTCTCTAAGAGGAAGAAAAACCAAGTAATAGTAATGTACTGGGAAAATTTCCATAAATATATTGATATCTCTTATACCCTTTTATTTGAATCTTAAGTTGATACAAACACAAATAGAATCGTACAAAAATTTTCATATAAGAACAATTTAACATATTTCTTATACAGCTAAATATATTAATCCCTTCTGTAAGCCCTACAGGATATTTTGCATATTAATGTAAATATTTTATAGCACATGTTTATTCAGTCATCAGTGTACCTACTGAGCTCCAATTACTTGTGAAAATGACACATGGCTAATTTGTCCATACTTCATCATTTATCCAATTTGTTCCATGAAGAGACATGAGTGTTGGCTGTATCTGGTGTATTATGTTGAATAACAGAGATAGAAGGTTTAATAAGACTTGATTTCTGACATTAAGAAATGAGAGGTCTAGTGTATGTCTTATTTTACTACTTTAGGTGAATATTTCGTGACAAGTAAATTTTTTTTAAAACTTTGACTTCTCAGGCCACAGAGAACCTCTCAAAAAAACCAAGTTTAGCTTACAGGTATTTCCAGCATCTGTGAGTTGTTAAAGACTCCCAAACCATAAAATTAGATCTTTAAAAACTTGCAAAAAGGAACAGACATGCTGAAGGGTTCATAATGAGAAGCACGTGCTTACTGTCTGTGCTTTACCACATGGACACTGTTGTCGCTGCTACTAATGCTCACATTTTCAGGTTTCTATTTCTAGTGTGGGTGACACTGCTTTTTCTTTGGAAAACATACTTTAAATGGCTTAGGGAGTAAATGTGGTAAAATAGAATACAAAATAAGTAGGAAGATGAATGGACAATTCAATATTATATTCCAGAGAAGATAAAAATAAAAAGCTAAGCAATTAACACTACACTTAAAAGATAAGTGTGTTGTAGTTGACCACAGGTACCAGGGCTCCCTGTATTCTGACACCCAAGTGCTAGACACATTTCTGCTTTTAGCAGTCCTGCAGAATCATCTGAGTTTACAGATATATGTATGCAATTGAATTAGTGTGCAGACATTCATTCTCTGCCATGTCAGCTGAGAAGAGGATGAGGCCTAGGGGAAGTGGCCATCCAGCAGCCATATGAACCTAGTGTGCAGATCTTGGTTCCTAAGGCCATTCTCCCATAAAAGGCACCAGGGTGCCTTGGATAAATGGCTGATGCTAGGACTAGGGCAGGAAATATACAAGGTAATCTTGGTGCATATTGCTGTCAGAAAGCAAGAAAGTGCTCAACACATGCACACATGCAAACTCAGACACGCACGCTCACACAGCATATGTCAAGAGACACAGGAGTCAACTGAAGGGCTCGGAATAGCCAAGTAGGGAACAATGAAAGCAAGAAAACAAACCATGTAGTACTAGATTATAACCCAAAGTATACAATAAACGTCCATGGGTCCATACCGATATGAAAACGATATCAACAAGTAACTAAACAGAGCAGAATAGCCAACTGTCCTGTGTAGAATAATTCAAAATAATTTATATAAATATTCCATTCTCAGAAGGAGAGTCATCTCTCCCCACCCTTCAGTGTGGGCTGTGAACAGGAACTTCCTTCTTAAGAGTACAGCATGAGCAGTGAGACGAGATCACACCACTGCACTCCAGCCTGGCAACAGAATGAGACTATATCTCAAAAAAAAGGATGGTTGCTTCCAAGATGGCCAAATAGGAACAGCTCTGGTCTGCAGCTCCCAGGGAGATCAACGCAGAAGACGGGTGATTTCTGCATTTCCAACTGAGGTACCTGGTTCATCTCATTGGGACTGGTTGGACTGTAGGTGCAGCCCACAGAGGGCAAGACGAAGCAGAGTGTGGTGTCACATCACCTAGGAAGTGCAAGGGTTAGGGGGATTTCCCTTTTCTAGCCAAGGGAAGCTGTGAGAGACTGTACCTGGAGGAACAGTACACTCTCACCCAAATACTGTGCTTTTCCCATGGTCTTAGCAACTGACAGACCAGGAGATTCCCTCCTGTGCCTGGCTCAGTGGGTCCCATGCCCACAGAGTCTTGCTCACTGTTAGCGCAGCAGTCTGAGATAAACCTGCTAGGCTGCAGCCTGGTGGGGGGAGGAGCATCTGCCATTGCTGAGGCTTGAGTATTAAACAAAGCAGCTGGGAAGCTTGAACTGGGCAGAGCCCACTGCAGCTCAGCAATGCCTACTGCCTCTCAAGAATCTACCTCTGTGGGCAGGGCATAGCGGAACAAATGGCAGCAGACAACGTCTGCAGACTTAAATGTCCCTGTCTGACAGCTCTGAAGAGAGCAGTGTTTCTCCCAGCATGGCATTTGAGCTCTGAGAACAGATAGACTGCCTCCTCAAGTGGGCCTCTGACCCTCATGTAGCATGTCTACGGGACACCTCCCAGAAGGGGCTGACAGACACCTCATGCAGGCGGGTGCCCCTCTGGGATGAAGCTTCGAGAGGTAGGAGCAGGCAGCAATATTTGCTTTTCTGCAATATTTGCTGTTCTGCAGCCTCTGCTGGGGAAGGCTGAGGGTCTGGAGTGGACCTCCAGCAAACTCCAACAGATCTGCTGCTGAGGGGCCTACTGTTAGAAGGAAAACTAACAAACAGAAAAGAATAGCATCAACATAAACAAAAAGGACATCCACACCAAAACCCCATCTTTGGTCACCAACATCAAAGACCAAAGGTAGAATAAACCACAAAGATGGGTAGAAACCAGAGCAGAAAGGCTGAAAATTCCAAAAACCAGAGGGCCTCTTCTCCTCCAAAGGACAGCAGCTCCTCACCAGCAACAGAACAAAACTGGAGGGTGAATGAGCTTGACAAGTTGACAGAAGTAGGCTTCAGAAGGTTGGTAATAACAAACTTCTCCGAGCTAAAGGACGATGTTTGAACCCATGGCAAGGAAGCTAAAAACCTTGAAAAAAGGTTAGATGAATGGCTAACTAGAATAAACAGTGTAGAGAAGAACTTAAATGACCTGATGGAGCTGAAAACCACAGCATGAGAACTTCATGACACATGCACAAGCTTCAATAGCCAATTCGATCAAGTGGAAGAAAGGATATCAGTGATTGAAGATCAAATTAATGAAATAAAATGAGAAAACAAAATTAGAGAAAAAAGAGTGAAAAGAAACAAACAAAGCCTCCATGAAATATGTGATTCTGTGAAAAGACCAAATCTCTGTTTGACTGGTATACCTGAAAGTGACAGTGAGAATGCAACCAAGTTAGAAAACACTCTTCAGGATATTATCCAGGAGAACTTCCCCAACCTAGCAAGGCAGGCCAACATCCAAATTCAGGAAGTACAGAGAACACTACAAAGATACTTCTCAAGAAGAGCAACCCCAAGACACATAATTGTCAGATTCACCAAAGTTGAAATAAAGGGAAAAATGTTAAGGGCAGCCAGAGAGACAGGTCAGGTTACCCACAAAGGGAAGCCCATCAGACTAACAGTGGATTTCTCAGCAGAAACCCTAAAAGCCAGAGAGAATGGGGGCCAATATTCAACATTCTTAAAGAAAAGAATTTTCAACCCAGAATTTCATCTCCAGCTAAACTAAGCCTTCATAAGTGAAGGAGAAATAAAATCTTTTACAGACAAGCAAATGCTGAGAGATTTTGTCACCACCAGACCAGCCTTACAAGAGCTCCTGAAGGAAGTACTAAACATGGAAAGGAACAACCAGTACCAGCCACTGAAAAACACGCCAAATTGTAAAGACCATCAATGCTATGAAGAAACTGCATCAATTAACAGGCAAAATAACCAGCTAACATCATAATGATAGGATCAAATTCACACATAATATTAACCTTAAATGTAAATGGACTAAATGCCCCAATTAAAACACACAGACTGGCAAATTGTATAGAGTCAAGACCCATCAGTGTGCTGTATTCAGGAGACCCATCTCATGTGCAGAGACACACATAGGCTCAAAATAAAGGGAGGGAGGAAGCTCTACCAAGCAAATGGAGAGGAAAAAAAAAAAAGAGGGGTTGCAATCCTAGTCTCTGATAAAACAGACTTTGAACCAACAAACATCAAAAGAGACAAAGAAGGCCATTACATAATGGTAAAGGGATCAATTCAACAAGAAGAGCTAACTATCCTAAATATGTATGCACCCAATACAGGAGCACCGAGATTCGTAAAGCAAGTCCTTAGAAACCTACAAAGATACTTAGACTCCCACACAATAATAATGGGAGACTATAACACCCCACTGTCAATATTAGACAGATCAATGAGACAGAATGTTAACAAGGATGTCCAGGACTTGAGCTCAGCTCTGCACCAAGCGGATCTAATAGACATCTACAGAACTCTCCACCCCAAATCAACAGAATATACATTCTTCTCAACACCACATCACAGTTATTCTAAAACTGACCACATAATTGGTATAGAACACTCCTCAGCAAATGGAAAAGAACAGAAATCACAACAAACTGTCTCTCAGACCACAATGCAATCAAATTAGAACTCAGGATTAAGAAACTCACTCAAAACTGCACAACTGCATGGAAACTGAACAACCTGCTCCTGAATGACTACTGGGTAAATAACGAAATGAAGGCAGAAATAAACATGTTCTTTGAAACCAATGAGAACAAAGACACAATATACCAGAATCTCTGGGACACATTTAAAGCAGTGTGTAGAGGGAAATTTATAGCACTAAATGCCCACAAGAGAAAGCAGGAAAGATCTAAAATTGACACCCTAACATCACAATTAAAAGAACTAGAGAAGCAAGAGCAAACACATTCAAAAGCTAGCAGAAGGCTAAGCTTTTAAGAAATAACTAAGATCAGAGCAGAACTGAAGGAGATAGAGACACAAAAAACCCTTCAAAAAATCAGGGAATCCAGGAGCTGGGTTTTTGAAGAGATCAACAAAATAGACTACTAGCAAGACTAATAAAGAAGAAAAGAGAGAAGAATCAACTAGATGCAATAAAAAATGATAAAGGGGATATCACCACTGATCCCACAGAAATACAAACTACCATCAGAGAATACTATAAACATCTCTATGCAAAGAATCTAGAAAATCTAGAAGAAATGGATAAATTACTGGACACATACACCCTCCCAAGACTAAACCAGGAAGAAGTTGAATCTCTGAATAGACCAATAACAGGTTCTGAAATTGAGGCAATAATTAATAGCTTACCAACCAAAAAAGTCCAGGACCAGACAGATTCACAGCCGAATTCTACCAGAGGTACAAACAGGAGCTGGTACCATTCCTTTTGAAACTATTCCAATCAATAGAAAAAGAGGGAATCCTCCCTAACTCATTTTATGAAGCCAGCATCATCCTGATACCAAAGCCTGGCAGAGACACAACAAAAAAGGAGAATTTTAGACCAATATTCCTGATGAACATCAATGTGAAAATCCTCAATAAAATACTGGCAAACTGAATCCAGCAGCACATCAAAAAGCTTATCTACCACGATCAAGTGGGCTTCATCCCTGGGATGTAAGGCTGCTTCAACAGACACAAATCAATAAACATAATCCATCACATAAACACAACCAAAGACAAAAACCACATGATTATATCGATAGATGCAGAAAAGGCCTTTGACAAAATTCAACAGCCTTTATGCTAAAAACTCTCAGTAAACTAGGTATTGATGGAATGTATCTCAAAATAATAAGAGCTATTTATGACAAACCCCACAGCCAATATCATACTGAAAGGGCAAAAACTGGAAGCATTCCTTTTGAAAACCAGCACAAGACAAAGATGCCTTCTCTCACCACTCCTATTCAACATAGTGTTGGAAGTTCTGGCCAGGGCAATCAGGCAAGACAAAGAGATAAAGCGTATTAAGTTAGGAAAAGAGGAAGTCAAATTGTCCCTGTTTGCAGATGACATGATTGTATATTTAGAAAGCCCCATCCTCTCAGCCCAAAATCTCCTTAAGCTGATATTCAACTTCACTGAAGTCTCAGGATACAAAATCAATGTGCAAAAATCACAAGCGTTTCTATACATCAATAACAGACAAACAGAGAGCGAAATCATGAGTGAATTCCTATTCACAATTGCTGCAAAGAGAATAAAATACCTAGGAATCCAACTTACAAGGGATGTGAAAGACCTCTTCAAGGAGAACTACAAACCACTGCTCAATGAAATAAAAGAGGACACAAACAAATGGAAGAACATTCCATGCTCATGGATACGAAGAATCAATATTGTGAAAAAGGTAATTCATACATTCAATGCCATCCCCATCAAGCTACCAATGACTTTCTTCACAGAATTGGAAAAAAACTACTTTAAAGTTCATGTGGAACCAAAAAAGAGCCCGCATTGCCAAGACAATCATAAGCAAAAAGAACAAAGCTGGAGGCATCATGCTACCTGACTTCAAACTATACTACAAGGCTACAGTAATGAAAACAGCATGGCGCTGGTACTAAAACAGATATATAGACCAATGGAACAGAATAGAGGCCTCAGAAATAACATCACACATCTACAATCATCTGATTTTTGACAAACCTGACAAAAACAAGCAACGGGGAAAGGATTCCCTATTTAATAAATGGTTCTGGGAAAACTGGCTAGCCATATGTAGAAAGCTGAAACTGGATCCCTTCCTTACACCATACACAAAAATTAACTCAAGATGGATTAAAGACTTAAATGTAAGACCTAAAACCATAAAAACCGTAGAAGAAAACCTAGACAATACCATTCAGGACGTAGACATGTGCAAAGACTTCGTGACTAAAACACCAAAAGCAATGGCAACAAAGCCAAAATTGACAAATGGAATCTAATTAAACTAAAGAGCTTCTGAACAGCAAAAGAAACTATCATCAAAGTGAACAGGCAACCTACAGAATGGGAGAAAACTTTTGCAATCTACCCATCTGAGAAAGGGCTAATACCCAGATTCTATAAAGAACTTAAGCAAATTTACAAGAAAAAACCCCATCAAAAAATGGGCAAAGGATATGAACAGACAGTTCTCAAAAGAAGACATTTATGCAGCCAACAGACACATGAAAAAATGCTCATCATCACTGGTCATCAGTGAAATGTAAATCAAAACCACAGTGAGATACCATCTCACTCCAGTTAGAATGGTGATCATTAAAAATTCAGGAAACAACAGATACTGGAGAGGATGTGGAGGAATAGGAACTCTTTTACACTGTTGGTGGGAGTGTAAATTAGTTCAATCATTTTGGAAGACAGAGTGGCGATTCTTCAAGGATCTAGAACTAGAAATACAATTTGACCCAGCAATCCCATTACTGGATATATACCCAAAGGATTATAAATCATGCTACTATAAAGACACATGGACGTGCATGTTTATTGAGGCACTATTCACAATAGCAAAGACTTGGAACCAACCCAAATGTCTATCACTGATAGACTGGATTAAGAAAATGTGGCACATATACACCATGGAATACTATGCAGCCATAAAAAAGGATGAGTTCATGTTCTTTTCAGGGACATGGATGAAGCTGGAAACCATCATTCTCAGCAAACTATCACAAGGACAGAAAACCAAATACCACATGTTCTTACTCATAGGTGGGAGTTGAACAATGAGAACACATGGACACAGGGCAGGGAACAGCACACTCTGGGACCTGTCAGGGGTTGGAGGGCTTGGGGAGGGATAGCATTAGGAGAAATACCTAATGTAAATGACGAGTTGATGGGTGCAGCAAACCAACATGGCACATGTTTACCTATGTAACAAACCTGCACGTTGTGCACATGTACCCTAGAACTTGAAGTTTAATAATAAAAAAAAAGTACAGCGTGGGACGGGGAAAAAAGAGTACCTCACTGTTTTGAAACTTGAGAAAAAATCGAGGTGATGGAGGTTGACATTACCAGTGACCAGTCCTGCTGATGGTGTGGAGCTTTGCTATGACCTTCAGGGGTGAATGCTCTGTGGTCTTCCTCCTGAGAAGCCCAGAAACCCAACCTAATCATGAGAACTACATCAGACAAGTCCAGATTGACAGACATTCTGACCAGTTCTCAAAGATGTCAAGGTCATCAAAAACAAGGAATGTCTGTGAAACTCCCACACCTAGGGAGCCCCATGGAACAGGAATGTTAAACATAACATGTCCCGGGTGGGATTCTGGAATACAGAAAGGATACTGGGCAAAAACTAAGAAACCTGAATAAAGAATGGACTTGATTTAACAAAAATGCGTTCAAATCACCAAGACTTAATCAAAGGAGAAATTGGATGTGGGATAGCAAGAGCTCTCTGTACTATCTTTACATTTTTTTCCTGTAAATATAAATGTTTTCTAAAATAAGTTTATTAAAATTTTTTTAAATGTATTATGGTTATGATTTAAAATATTATAATCCATTTAAGAAACATTCCGTAGTTTTTATAAGGGGTACTATGTCTGGGATCTGCTTTGATATGCATCAGAGTCGCGTGTATGAGGTTATGAATGGAACGAGGTTAACAAAATGAGCTATTGAAGCTGGATAATGGACCTCTTTAAACTACCTTTTTAAAAATGACACATAATACTTATACATATTTATGGGGTATGTACTGATGTTGTGATACATATCATATAAAGCAATCAGATCAGAGTAATTAGAATATCCATAATCTCAAACATTGATTGTGTTTTTTTGTATTGGGAACATTCAATATCCTCCTTCTATTTAAAACTATGTATTATTGTTGACTACTTTTGTGATAAAATAATAATATAATAATACAAAAACCTTAAAAATGAGAGGGCAATTCAAAGAAAAAATATTGTAAATAACTAACAAGCATATGGAAAAATGTTTAACTTATCACAGCACAACTGTGGAAACAACACAAACGATCTTTATTAAAGTGACTGAGAAATACTTTACAAGAACGCCGTCTGATCACATGGTATCTATTTGTCATGCAGCCTACAATAGATATGTAGGCATTGATATGGAAAGACATTCAAGCTATTTGAAATGAAAAAGACACCTACGAAACAGATTTTAAAATGTGAGGTGATACTTCTAAATATGTTTGAAAATATGCACAGTAAAATAAAAGTGTAATTTATCAATCACATTGTTACCAATGTTTAGGATTGGGATTAGAAGGAATCATGTTTCATTTCATAAAATATTTCACTTAAAAAGAATGGGATTCAATACCATAAAATAAAATTAAAATACAAAAGAAAACATGTTTATTGCAGGATTATTTACTTAAAAAAAAAAACTGAATGGAACTAAGACACCCAGAATCTACAAAGAATTCAAAGAAATTTACAAGAAAAAAACAAACAACCCCATCAACAAGTGGGCAAAGGATATGAACAGACACTTCTCAAAAGAAGACATTTATGCAGCCAAAAAACACATGAAAAAATGCTCATCATCACTGGCCATCAGAGAAATGCAAATCAAAACCACAATGAGATACCATCTCACACCAGTTAGAATGGCGATCATTAAAAAGTCAGGAAACAACAGGTGCTGGAGAGGATGTGGAGAAATAGGAACACTTTTACACTGTTGGTGGGACTGTAAACTAGTTCAACCATTGTGGAAGTCAGTGTGGCCATTCCTCAGGGATCTAGAACTAGAAATACCATTTGACCCAGCCATCCCATTGCTGGGTATATACCCAAAGGATTAGAAATCATGCTGCTATAAAGACACATGCACACATATGTTTACTGCGGCACTATTCACAATAGCAAAGACTTGGAACCAACCCAAATGTCCAACAATGATAGACTGGATTAAGCAAATGTGGCACATATACACCATGGAATACTATGCAGCCATAAAAAATGATGAGTTCATGTCCTTTGTAGGGAGATGGATGAAGCTGGAAACCATCATTCTCAGCAAACTATCACAAGGACAAAAAAACCAAACACCGCATGGTCTCACTCATAGGTGGGAATTGAACAATGAGAACACTTGGACACAGGAAGGGGAACATCACACCCCAGGGCCTATTGTGGGGTCACAGGAGGGTGGAGGGATAGCATTAGGAGATATACCTAATGTAAATGACGAGTTAATGGGTGCAGCACACCAACATGGCACATGTATACATAAGTAACAAACTTGCACATTGTGTACATGTACCCTAAAACTTAAAGTATAAAAAAAAAGAACTAAGACATTTGTCAAAATTGAAATGTACAGCAATTATTGTGTGTGTGTGAAGCACTGGGATGCAACTCTGAGCCAACTAGTTCTGGACCAGCTGCTGATCTTAGAGTTTATTGCAGTAGAAATAGATGTTCATAAGATATTGCCTCAAATGTATATTGGCAAATTATGGCACTATGAGGAAAAAAAATGTATCACCATCTCCCAGGAACGTGGTAGAGCAGCAGACTCTAGGATCACACTGCAGGCTTACAGAATCTGCCAGTTAGGGTGGGGCCCAGCGTCCTCTATGCTAATATCCAGATGATTCAGATGCAGGTTGAGTTTAGGGCGAAAGAGCTTGCGTGACAGTAAAAAGAGCTTCAGGTAGGCCTTTGGATAATTATGTATGTAAAGACACTTCTGTGAATAAAATGTATTTTCTTTGAGTTCAATTGAATAGTGACATTTGTTTATTTTCTTGTGTTCTTCACAAGGATCTTGTAATTGTAATTATAAAACTAGGGCACAATGAAATTAAATGCCTGCTTTCAATTTAATGAGAAATTTCTTTTCAATTCTCCTTCTGGCAGATTAGTATTCAACATTCAAACATAAACAATATACAATAAATAATAAAACATGATAGATAATTCAACTGAGCTAAAGAAACTTAATGGAATCTGAAACCTCCTCTTAATGGGATCCATTAAATGACCACAAATACAGTTCCACCCAAGAACTAGGAATATAAATGCAAGACTATAGACCTAAGGAAACAATTTTCTGTCTACAAAAAGAAAAAAACCTTAAAAATTGATAAATATGCACGGATGGGGGCCATCAATCTGTTGCCATTAGAGCTGAATCTAGACAAAGGACCTGCTGTTTCTCCTAAGAGATGCTCTCCTTAAGTATCAGGTCACTTTGCTGACCAAATATTATATTTACTTCCTTTGACTGGGTTAATTTATAGTTGAGAGAATGCTGTTGACTTTTCCCGCTAAGGATTATTTGGTACTTATGTTACAAGACTGACGTACTCATCCATGAATTTATTCACTTACTCACAAGTATTTATTAACGGTCTATGTGCAGGGCACTTTATATATTATTCTACTAGATATAAACATTAGTAAAACATGATTAATTTCCTCTATAAATTCATAGTCTAACACAAAATAAAATATACTCAGAACTTATATATGGCTAAGTAGATAAATGAATGAAAATCGGAATTTAAACAAGCAAAGAAAGAAATCAGAAAGAAGACACGCCAATCTGAAAGATGATAAATATTAACATGGGAGGCAGGAGAGCAACATCAGCACTTTGTATTTTGTAGTGGGAATGAAATGGGGATATTTACATGGTTAGATTTAATGGGTCAATTATCTTATGGTTTATGCACAAAATAAGCTCTGGCGTAAAACGGATCCACAGATCCATTACAGGGCTCCACTGAAAAGATTATGCTTGCAAACTTCAATTTCTCTTCTTGCATAAGAGCCTCAGTGGAATGATATTATATCTGGAATTTCAATAAGATGCAAAATAATGTCAAAGGTAGCACTTACTCTCAGTGAAGTACTCCGTAGAATTGAACCCTGTGTGATATTGGTTTACAGCTTGGTAGCTGTAGATTGCAGCACTCACAATGATTGCAAATCTCTCTTCATAAGATTTCTAATTCCCTGTTAATACCTAAATGGAACTTCAAAGGCAGGGAGGCTAAATTGTCTCTCTGTAATTTAATACTTCTCTGAGGGACTTGATAAGCTTTAGAAACTATGTGAGAGCAGTCCTATTTCTGTTGCAAATTAAATGTAGGTGATTAAGCTTGAGGTGTTTTTCCCATGGTATGTAAGTCTTTTCACCAATGTGTTATTTAAAATATGGTTGTGTCTTTGGATTTCAGTTCCGAAACAGGACCTGTTCCTTTGAAGATCATCCGCACAGTGAAGATGCCCAGTTCAATGGGTGTGGCTGGGATCACGTATTGCAATAACACAAACAAAAGGAATTTAAACATGTAATATTCCTATCACCGAATTATTAAGATAAAATGTCATTTAACTTGAAGGATTCCTGGATATTGTAAGAGAACATGCAGGTGTAGTTCATTCGACTGTTCACACATAGTCCCGTGCACCGTGTGTCAGCATAGGCGAATGGGAAGTTTGCGCAGTGAGTGGGGTGTGAATGGAGAATTTGCCCTAGAGACTTGACCAGCCATGTTCCCTGCTGTCATCTCAGTATCTATAACAGCATTGGCACATGGCAAGCACTCAGCTGAATGAATGGATGACTCCACAGAAAGATATCAAAAGCAGAAAGAGTCTTTAGTGGCCAGTGGGGTTTTTATTGAATCCGCTTAAGGACTTTGTCAAGAGCAGAGAAGTTCTAAGGAGTTTTCTTTGGCTCGTGGCTTTTCTGCAGACCTCTTGTTGGCCCTCGAGGTGCAGCTGATATTTGTGAAGGTAAGCATGGTAGGTGGAATTCTGAGAGAGCCCCCAAGGCACGCGAGCCCTGACTTAAACGCCCTGTGTGGTGCCCGCCCTGAGTGCAGGTGGGGACTGTGACCGTGACGATCCATGGCTCCCATGGTTACCCTGCAGGCTGCAGTGAGAGTTCTTTGCTGGGCTTGAAGAGATCACCAGCCTTTCAGGGACCTGCTGTGGAGGCCACACGGCAGGGACTCAAGGTTGGCCTCCAGGAGCTGAGGGCGGTAGGCAGCCTACAGCTGTCAAGGACACGGAAACTCAGCCCTACAGCCACAGGCAATGGCTCTGCTGATGCCAGTGAGCCTGGAAGAGGACCCCGAGCCTGCGGCCACAGGCGATGGCTCTGCTGATGCCAGTGAGCCTGGAAGAGGACCCCGAGCCTCAGATGGGAGGGACACTCGAGCCAGCTCCTTGACTTCAGCCCAGTGAGACCCAGGAGGACTTAGCAGCTCACACTCAGCCTCCTGACCCAGGCAAGCTGGGAACTAACAAATGTGTTGTTGTAAACACTGAATTTGCAGTAATTTGTTATGCAGCAAAAGGGAAAAAAATATAGGTATCCGGATACGTCAAACTTAAAAAGATACTCACCTACCCGGATACACCTGGGGTGGTGGGTACTGTCTGTCCCTGGGGACGCGAGAAGCCCACACTCCCCAGTCTCCCTGTAGTTAGATCAGGGCTCAGTGTGAGTCAGTTACGGCCAATGGACTTCAAGACCTTGCCCTTAAAAATATCCCTCAACGGCCGGGCGCGGTGGCTCACGCCTGTCATCCCAGCACTTTGGGAGGCCGAGGCAGGCGGATCACCCGAGATCAGGAGTTCGAGACCAGCCTGGCCAACATGGTGAAACCCCGTCTCTACTAAAAATACAAAAAATTAGCCACCGGGTGTGGTGGCGGGAGCCTGTAGTCCCAGCTACTCCGGAGGCTGAGGCAGGAGAATGGTGTGAACCTGGGAGGTGGAGCTTGCAGTGAGCCGAGATCGCGCTGCTGCACCCCAGCCTGGGCGACAGAGTGAGACTCTGTCTCAAAAAATATATAAAATAAAATAAAATAAAATAAAACTCTAGTCTCCGGTGCAGCCGGCTCTGCGTGAATTACTCCTCATTGCAATCCCCGTGTCTTGAGAAATCAGCTCTGTCTAGGCAGCATGTGAGGTGAACCCACTGGGCAGTTACAAATTATGGGAAAATATACAGGAAAAGATGAGGGAACACAGGCAGCGTGACGGAAATAAGGAGACCTCAGGAAAGTTGTGATCCAGCTTATCAGAGCCTGCAGATGCTTAAGGTTCTAAGTCTTTACTGTGAATGCCTTGCGTAACGGAGAGCTGGGAGAAAGAATTTACCAGGAGGACGTGGTCGATAGCCTGTCTCATAATGCTAACTTGTACTTGCCCAGCCTTCACAAATAGATATTTGGGAGGAGAAGGTGATTGTTCGTTCAACAGAGTTTTCCTGAGTGTAGACTGAACCTGTTTTTATAGCTGTATTGGGGCGAAAATGATGCCCTAAAGTGGAAACCTCAGAAGCAAAGTCTCCCTCTGACATTCTCCCGCCCTCCTGTCTCTGATCCTCATTCTACCCCAAGGCTACCATAGAAACTAGAATCCATCTTTTCCAACATGGATCATAGAAAGCAGAACCTCTTTTCTCAAAGCCAGTCATAAAACCTACAATAATTACTCTAACGTCTCCCTGCCTTTCTGTGTAAAAGTTGGCCTTAAATAAACTATCTGACCTAATTTGCTTGACTGTAGGTTCTAAGACCCTCATTCCAGAGAGGGTCCTGCCCCATGCTTGGGATGAAGGAAACTACACAGAAGGGCCTAGAAGACTCTGAGCAGACAGGCCTTATGGGTGTAGCTGCCCCGCAGGTTCACCTTGCTTGGGATGAAGGAAACTGCACAGAGGGGCCTAGAAGACTCTGAGCAGACAGGCCTTATGAGTGTAGCTGCCCTGCGGATTCACCTTGCTTGGGATGAAGGAAACTGCACAGAGGGGCCTAGAAGACTCTGAGCAGACAGGCCTTATGGGTGTAGCTGCCCAGGGGGTTCACCTTGCTTGGGATGAAGGAAACTACACAGAGGGGCCTAGAAGACTCTGAGCAGACAGGCCTTGCGGGTGTAGCTGCTGCGTGGGTTCACCTGGCCTGCAGCCTAGACAGAGCTGATTTATCGAGACAGGGGAATTGCAGTCAAGAGTAATTCATGCAGAGCTGGCTGTGCAGGAGATAGGAGTTCCACTACTACTCACATCAGCCTCCCTGAGTATTCGGGGATCAGAGGTTTTAAGGATAATTTCATGGGTGGCGGGCAGCCAGTGAGTCAGGAGTGCTGATTGGCTGGGTCAGAGATGAAATGATAGGGAATCAAAGCTGTCTTGCACGGAGTCAGTTCCTCGGTAGAGGCCACAAGATCAGATGAGGCAGTTTACGGATCTGGGTGATGCCAGCTTTTCCGTCAAGTGCAGGGTCTGCAAAAAGCCTCAAGCGCTGATCTTAGGCTTTACAATAGTGATGTTATCCCCAGAAGCAATTTGGGGAGGGTCAGAATCTTGTAGCCTCCAATTGCATGACCCTTAAGCCATAATTTCTAAACTTTTGGCTAATTTGTTAGTCCTACAAAGGCAGTCTAGTTCCCAGGCAAGAAGGGGGGGGTTTGTTTTGGAAAAAGGCTGTTACTGTCTTTGTTTTAAACTAAAAACTAAGTTCCTCCCAAAGTTAGTTCAGCCTACACCCAGAAATGAACAAGGACATCTTGGAGGTTGGAAGCAAGATGGAGTTGGTTACGTCAGATCTCTTTCCCCGCCTCGGTTATAATTTTGCAATGGCGGTTTTGATGGGTTTCCCCTACAGTCTATTACTTCTAGATGCTGGTAGTCTATGATTTATTAGATTATACTGCTTTTGTCCCAGCCCTTTTCTGCACAGCTGGCTCTGCTTCATTGAACCTAAGCATAAAATCAGACTGCTTCCTCCATATCTCTGGGTCTTTGATCTGAAAGCTTCTGTGTCACATAAAATTATGATTACATGAATGTGTTCTGCTTTTCTCTTGTTAGTCTGTTTTTGGTTATAGTGGTGTTGGTAATGGCCCTTAGGCTGAGTGAGGAAATGGATCACGTCTTTCTGCCACTGAAATTCAAAGTGGGAGAGACTTCAGCTGAATTCCACACTCAGTGCAATGTGTGAAGGGCATATTTATTTTCAAATGGAAGATATGAACATTTCTAGAGTGTGCCCAAATGTGCAAGCTATACATTTTACATAATATTTCTTAAAATTATATAGTTTATTGCCATTAAAAAATATGTGAATGACATGTTTGTTAGAAACTTAACAGCTTTACATTTGAAATGCATTTGCAAACAATAGAAATATCATTTAACCAAATGGCAATTTCAGCTTTATTCACATTCTCTTCTTCACTTACATGAAACAACTATCAATTTCACTCCAATGTAGCCATAGAAACTTAATAGAATTCTGCAAAGAAAGAAAAGAAAAGAAGAGAAAAGTAAAAAGAACATCTGAGAACCACATTCAGGATTCACACATTCAAGTGAGATTTGGTAGGAAAAACAGGTTCTTTATTGTGTAAAAGCAAAATTGAACCCGGGGGAGCAATCTGATGGGGGATTGTTGAGAGGTGATTTTCCTACTGCAGAATGGCCAACCCTATTCTAAACCTTGAAGACTGATTTGTTCCAATAGCTTCCTTGCCTGGAAAACTGTCTCATTTCAGGTTATTACAATCAAAGAAGTTGACCAGAAAAGCCCTAGAAATATTTAAAGTTACTATGTAGAAATCCTTCCAAACTTATAAATTGAATAGTTTTTCTCATTTTACTTTGGGCTTTGAAAATTTATTTAATAATTGTTTTTGAAATATACTAAAAAATACACAAAAAGGAGACTGAAGCTGGTCTGGTAAAGATGCAACAACTTTATTCAATTTTATATCCTGTCAAGTGTATCTCCATGCATTAGTTTCTTAAAAGCAGCGTAACTGATCATTGATTCTTTAGGAACATAATAATAAAGTAAGGCATTTTTGTTAATTGCATAAAATTTTCCAGATGACCCTTTTCTTAAAAAAAGAAGCAGCAGTTGATATTCATGCCTGGAAAATTCTATGAAAGACAATATATTCTCAGTTTATAAAATGAATGTTCTTCATGGCGTGTTTTAGATTTCAGTATTAGAAATGTGCTTTAAAAATTTTTGGCTTTGATGCCCTCCTAGAGAATCCTTAATTCACAGTAACTTCATGGCCTTTTGCAGCAAACCCAATTACATTTCTAGAATTAAATACTTTTCAGCCAACTGAGATGATAAACATGACTTTAAACCTTGCAGTAATGACAGCCTCCAACTTTCCATTTTCTCTGATTGAATGAACCCAGTAAAAATAGACTGAAAATTTCTCTGTTGATGTCATAGGTTCAAACATTATATAAAGGACTCCAAATGTTGTATACTTTAAATTAAATATAGGTAAGAACTATAGGTAAACACAGTGGTAAGAGAAATTGACTTGGAGAGATCAACGTTAGGAGGAAAAATAAACCCACAACAGAAAAGAAAGTGTCTCTTATTCTACAACCAAAGATTAATATTGGGACAGCAAGATCACTGTGAGATACTTGTAGCCAATCATCCTGTTTGGTCTATTTTATAAAAACTCTCATTTATTTTGGTATTGTATCCATGATAAATGTTTCTTTTAGAAGAATTACACTCTACGTGGTGTGAAGGTTTCCCAAGAGGTCCAGCAAGGCCTTACTAAGTGTGGGCATGCGTTATCACTTAACCTCTATTCTCTATAACAATATTTCTATTTTAAAAGAAGCATGTCTCTATTGCAGGAATGTGATAAGAACACTGGCTGAGTGGGAAGTGTGTCTAGTTCTTTTTTTCTTTTTTTTTTTTTTTGAGACAAGAGTCTCCCTCTGTCGCCCAGGCTGGAGTGCAGTGGCGTGATCTCGGCTCACTGCAAGCTCCGCCTCCCGGGTTCACGCCATTCTCCTGCCTCAGCCTCCTGAGTAGCTGGGACCACGGGCGCCCATCACCATGCCTGGCTAATTTTTTTGTGTTTTTTAGTAGAGACGGGGTTTCACCGTGTTAGCCGGGATGGTCTCGATCTCCTGACCTCGTAATCCGCCTGCCTCGGCCTCCCAAAGTGCTGGGATTACAGGCAGAAGTGTGTCTAGTTCTTTAGAATAGGGCAGCAGGGAAACATAAAGGCTCTTCATACATGGTATACCATAAACATTACTATTTTTCTGTTTAATATGCATTTTATCATTGATTTTCCTCGCTTCAGAGGTGGCTGAGAAGCTGTCATATTCCTCTTGATCCAATTCAGCAAAGCTGCAGCAGGAATGTGAGCACCTCCACCCAGCTGCGTGGGCATCCTGGTCAGCAGACGCACTCACTTCCTGAGGGCACACTGGCTGCACACCCAGCAGGTGCAATGCCGTGGCCACTGTCCCTGGATAGGAGTTCACTACGGGGACAGAACCCAGGTCAAATTTTTATAGTCTTCTTGTTTAATGAAATAAGTATCATATAATTCTTTATAAGCTGATGATTGTTATTACAGATCGTTAAAGAAAGGGTTTTAACTTGTTTTTCTCAGCCTCAGAATTTAAAAAGTTTAAAGTTCATTCAAAAATTCCTCTGGTTTTCATAAAATTGCCTTATTTATAAGAATTGTGAATCTTATCCGAAGTATTGTAAAGAATTATATATTTAAAATAATAACTGGCCAGGCATCGTGGCTCATGCTTATAATTCCAGCACTTTGAGGGGTCAATGAGGAGGATGACTTGAGGCTAGGAGTTCAAGACCAGCCTGGGCAACATAGCAGACCCCATCTCAACAAAAGAGTTTTTTAAAAATTAGCCAAGCATGGAGATGTGTACCTGTAGTCCTAACTACTCAAGAGGCTGAGGTGAGAGGATCTCTTAAGCCTAGGTGTTCAAGGCTGCAGTGAGCTGTGATTACACTACTGCACTCCAGCCTGGGTGACAGAGCAAGACCCCATCTCTAAAATAAATAAATAAATAAACAAAATAACTAAAGATAGTTTCATCAAATTGCTAAAAATACAAAAACTGCATCTTGTTCTTTATAAATGTTCCATTATGTCTGTAAACACATAGAGCGACTGAAGTAACTATCAAAGGATTTTCAGTATAGGGGTAGCTTGGCTGACTTGAAAAGTGGAAAAAATTATTTCCTGAAAAAGAATGCCTAGTTCTGATAACAGGTAGTGAGGACAGCCTCCCACACCAGAAAACCTTCACTAAGGGGCTTGCTTGGTGCTTCCCTGAAAAACGGGGAACACGCCTCACTTTGTCTATTTCAAGGGAAGGAGGCTCAGATCTCAAACCTTTAAAATAAAAGTAAGAAATTCATCAGCAGAAGGCCAAGGAATGGGTTAATATTTGAATATTATTCAGTGTCTTCTAATGGATATATCTATATCTATAAAGAATACGCTTACAGAGAAATAACAATTTAAACTTTATAAATAACAAGGATAGGAAGGATGTTGGAAAAATAACCTCTAATCAGTACCAATCAGTAATTAAGTTGATATGTAAACTTTCTTGCCAATTTGGCAATATAAACACAGTTTAAGCCATTTATACATGGCGTTTCATTCCTAGGTGTGTGTTCCGGAGAAGCTCTCCCATACGAATAAGCAGATGTGTGAAGACGTGCCTTATATGCAGAACTGTGACGGGTCTCAGAGTTTCCCTGCTTGGACACCAACCTGTTAGCCTGCCGCAGTTTCAGGGATGCTGGAGGAGACACAAGACTCCTGGCTTAGAGACACAGGTGGTTTATGACGAGCTCCAACAGTGGCAGCCAGAATGCCATCACCTTTGTGCCAGTGCCTTGAGCAAAACACTGCCACAGAGCAGTATAAGCAGACCTCAGTGACAGCTGCATATGCAGTGGGCTCAGTTACGGGAAGGGGAACCTAAGCTTTAGGGACCTGAATCTTTCGTATAGTGCTGTGATCTGCAGACCCTTGCTCCAGAGGGAGACACTGCTATATTGGGCAGTCAGCATGTTTGCCTTAGCTGCTAAGGTAGATACTATCTCTATCTTCCAGAGCTGCAGGCAAACCCAACTTTGCACATCAGGAAGATGCTATTCCTTTCTTCCAAGGCTGCTCATGACACAGGCATCTGGAAAAGATAGTCTGAAACAGAGGGAGGGGTTTCCCACTAAAGGATGTGCAGAAGTCTGAGGCGCAAAACCCATAAAAATGGTCTTTTAGAGTAATGCGGTGTTATCCCTTATATAAATGTAGGTTACTACATTGCTATGGGTTTTAGAACGTGTGTGTATGTTCTTTAC
Source organism: Pongo pygmaeus (assembly GCF_028885625.2). Lineage (NCBI taxonomy): Eukaryota > Metazoa > Chordata > Mammalia > Primates > Hominidae > Pongo > Pongo pygmaeus. The sequence goes on from NC_072390.2 coordinate 92,845,317, forward strand.
ATACAATTTTAAAACATACTGTTACATACTGACATGTGTAATACAATTTTATTTTCCAATAAAGATGCAGAGAAAAAATACCCAACCCCTTTAAGAAAGCAGTGTCTGTAAGAAGGAAGACAGAATGGGAGAGGTGTTTCCGTTTTGACTTGATATTTGATATTTGATTTCTAAAAAGCAAATCTAAAGAAAGAGTTTAATTTGTATTACATTTCGATGATGAGGACTACAGAGTATTAATTTTGATTAGAATGCCATCTGTCTCTTTTATATTTATATATACTAAACACACACACACACACACAACACAAACGCATAGTTCTTCAAAAAAATTCAGTACCTCAAAAACAATAGTTTAGTTAGACTATGGCAACCAGAATAAATGGATTCCTGATTTTGGCTATACTGCTTGGAGGACACTTGATTATAATATTCTGAATCCCTACTATTCTTATCAAATTAATCAAATAAATTGTGCCTCAGGTTTGAAGTCTTAAAAATACAATAAGAAGTGCATTTGTTACAGAGAATTTAGGGGCCAAGTGTTCCCTCTATGGGGCCTGACTTAATCAGAACCTGATCTGCACTGTATGGAACCATCTGTATTTTTGGGAAGCAAATATGCCTTTGCACATCTTCTTAATACGGTGCAGGTTACTCACTGGCATGGACCACTCTATTACAAATCTGTGGATGAGGTTTACCGAGTCCCACGGTTTCCCGCGATGTTGTGCTGGAGTAATGTGTACTAATCACAAACAAAATAGTCTTTGATGGATCTAATGGAGTTCAAGTTACATTTCAGAAAACATGTTGAAAATTTCTGCCCCATAAAAAACTGAAAACCTGATTTCCTAGTAATAAAGGAAACACAAAATACTTTTCCTTTTTTTTTAACTTCTTTGAACGTTCAGCAGAGATTTTAATGGGCAATTTAGAATCTGTATGAACTTTCCATTTACAGTAATCTTGAACATGGATAATGCAATTATCATATGCAGTATGAGTCTCTCCCATGTAGCTCATAAAATAGTAGGCATTTGTGTTCTAAACAAAGAGCTAAGATATCTTTTAAATATGAACTTCACAACAAGAATAATCTTTGACATATGAATTGAGAAAGAACAACAAAAGGGAGAAAAGGAAAAAAGAAGAAAAGAGAAAAAAAGACTTCCAGGCAGTTCATAGATTATAATCTTCAATAATATGTTTTCCATATGATCAGTTAAGCCCTCCACAGATCTGCCACAGTGAACATGTCAGAGTCCAAAAGACAACTTAATGTTTGAAACTTTGTAGCTATGTTTTCATACTGCTAAATGTGCCTGTGCCTTTCCTGTTTCTATTTATATCTTGTATCATTTCTTACTCACCCATTATTTATCCTTCTGTTTGACTTCTATCATCATTGATATTGTTCTTTCAGCCATCTAACTTTTTCCCTCTTAGTATTCTATTTTAATCCCCTAATTTTTTTAAGGAGAAATAGTAAAACACATGAGTCAGTTTCACAGCACAAATCACTCATTTCTTGTGTTGAAACTGCGTTGATGGGAAGACACTTGCTGTCGGTGCAGTAACCGGTGTTAATTGATCACCAACCTTACGTCAGGCATTGCCCATGTATCTGTGATTCTAAAATAAAAACCTCAGGTGAGCTGAAGCTCTCCAAGGGCTCACATTTCTAGTAGCCCAAGACCAGAGCACACACAGAAATGGACAGGGGGGTTTCAGGGCTGGCAAGAATGCGAGGAAGATGCAAGGGCATGGTGACCCCGAACATCATCATGCATGGTGGCTACCCAGGGATTGTGAAAATGCAGACTGCAGCCCCCCCGCCCCACAGCAGGATCACTGCGTGTTCACATGTGGAAGTGAATCAGAGAATGAAGCTTAATCCTTGACTTCATGGAGCTCACATTCTAATGGAAGAGACAGAAAATTTGCCAATAAACATTTATTCAAAAACATTTATTTCAAAATGCCCATGTCAAGCCACACATGACATAAAATAACCCCAAGAGCAATTTTTACTCTTACTCAGCACTTGTATTATTCACTCTTTCTATTAAGATTAGAATTCCTGTAGCACTCCACAGTGCAATTTCACACATGCTTAATGCAATTAAATCGTTAGGGATGATTCCGAGGCTGGGCTTGATTTTAAGTCATTTGATGTGGGAAAAAGCCTTTTTTTTTTTTTGCATGGTTATGGTCTCAGGGATCTTTTCCCACTTCCCCTAACCATCTACCTCCCAGCATTGCACCATCAGAGGGTAGGGGCCCTTCAAGGCATGGTGTCTGGCACAGGCATCTCCTGGGCTGAAGGACGGGCTGCCTGTGTGGCCCCACTCGCCTCCTGGCTGCCATCATTCCCCTCTTTCACTCTTGTGTTTCTCCTGCAGCTTCTTTTCAGCTGGAAGTGCCTTTTTAAAAAAATGCCAAGGAGGAGAAAAGGGAAAATGATGACATGGTGCCAACACCATCTTATTATTGTGCATTAGTAAGTCTCATGTCTCCCTAAAATGTAGAAAGCAAGCTGTACCCCCAGAGCCATGGGCATCTGTCCTCAGGACCTCCCAAGGCTGTGTCACAGGAGCATCCTTAACTTCCTGAATTGACTGAGACCTGCCTCAGCTATTTTGAGTTCACATAGGTTATAGTGTCCTTCTTCTGCTGCTGAGAACCAGAGCTCTTCGTAAATTAATTTAGAATACTTCCTGTTTCTGTTTTGCAAATCTCTGATTAAATAAGAATTAAATGGAAGTCATCAGGATCCTGGAACAGTTAACCTGTTGTTGACCTGAGGGGGTGATGGTTCTTCTCCTGTGACCTCTGACACAGTGGAAATTCCATAGAGGGACTTATTTCACACAGAATCAACACAGAGAGGATGGCGACCGAAAGAACCTGGCCTAGGACTTTGTCTGGATTTCTGAGTCTGAATTGAGTGAAATTAATGTGGCTTGTCATGTAGATAAGGGAGGAGGGGGGCCAGCATCCCAGAGACCCTACACACTCTCAGAGGTGACTGTGTCCCACTCCCCACCCACACTGCCCCTACTCTGCCTCTAAGCATTTCTGCAAGAGTGAGTCAAAATCGCTGGTAAAAGTCCAAATTCCTCAGGTGTTAGGGGAAAGAAAATAGTTTAAAATGATCTGTTGTGAAGACCTAATCTGGCATAAAATTCTTTCTGGGACTTGCAATTGTTGGTGTAAATACATGCAAATTTTCTTACCATCTTTGACTCTGATATTTTATAATTTGAAATGAACTCAAGAGGCAAAAACTTATCATAGGTAAATGCATTTTTTTCTTCCTTTTGAAAACAGTTTAAAACACTACTAGAAGAGCTGAATCTTTTAACATCTGCTCTTATGACACTTCATTTCAGGGAATTCGAGCTTAGACAGTAACATACATGGGAATGTGTTTTCCAGGAGGGAAGCAGAGCTGCCAGGCCTCCCTAATGCCTGGGCTGGAAACACTCAGAATGCCACTGTCTCTGCGTTCTGCACTAGGCCCAGAATAGAGGGGGGCAGCCTCGGTGACTGCCTCCCACTGGCATTGTGAAAATCACTGTAAGGTGAAAGAACGAGGTGCAAAACGAGCTGCAAAACTCAAGAAAGACACAGGAGAGAAAAGCTCAACAAAATGAAAATCCTGTTGGAAGCAGAAGACGTGGTCTTAGACACTGCTGAAATGCAATCAGGACATGAGAGAGGTTGTGAGAAAATTGAGAAAAATTAAATGGAAAAGAACAATCTGTTTAAACTAATTAGAGAAAGGATGTTAGATGTGAAAATGAAGCAGGTTGTATCAGTCCATTCTCACACTGCTATAAAGAACTGCACAAGACTGGGAGATTTATAAAGAAAGGAAGTTTAATTGACTCACAGTTCTGTATGGCTGGGGAGGCCTCAGGAAACTTACAATCATGGCGGAAGCCATCTTTTCACAGGGCAGCAGAAGAGAGAATGAGTGCCAGCAAGGAAAATGCCAGACACTCAGATCTCCTGAGAACTCACTCACTATCATGAGAATAGCATGGGGGAAACTGCCCCTATGATTCAATTACCTTCCACCTGGTGCCTCCAATGACACGTGGGGATTATGGGAACTACAATTCAAGATGAGATTTGGGTGGGGACATAGCTAAACCATATCACCCATTGAAGCAAATATTCTTGAAAAAGAACAAAATAAGTTTTCACAGAAACGTTCAAAATTAGCTGAACAACATTCCTCAAAAATGGAAGATTGGATCAGTAGGTTTAAAGTACACAGACTGCTTTAAGGGGAAAAAATGATTTGGATCAATTACCACTGAGCTATCCTAGTCAATCGACTGAATTTTAAATGTAGTAGAGACAGTCTAAGGACTTCTGGTTAAACAAGTCATTTGTATGGAGGAAGTAAGCCAGTGAAGCTCAGACTTCCTACAGCCACACTAAGGCAGACTGTGGAACAAGCTAACACCCACAGATGCTCTGACTCACAGAGGCAGGGTGACCTGCTGTGGAGTCCTTCCCCTCTCTGTGCTGCCGCAGGGTGTGGGCTGTGCTCTCTAACAGGGCTTATCCAGGCCCCACACTGGGGCCACTGCCTCATGCCTCCTTCCCTGGCTGCCTGACCTGTCATACACCTGACAGGGTCATGGCGCCCAGAGCTTCCCATGTACCTCTCACCCTGTGGACCCTCCTCAGAACACCTGTATTCCTCACCCTCCACTCAGACCCATTCTTTAATATTCAACGTAGTTGTCTCTTCTAAGAGTCCTTCCCCGGCCACCCCCTAGGCCCTCACCTGCCGGGCTGGGTGGGCGCCTTCCCCTGTGCTCCGTCCACCACCTTTGCTACTGCACCTACAGCGTCCCTACTGCAGTGATCTGCTTCTGCATCCACCATGGCTTCTTTGGGGCATGGAACATGTTACATCCCATAAGCTTATTCCCATAGTCTGGCAGGTAGATTTTTCACAAGATTTAATTCCTGTCTGCCCAGTAAATAATCAAGTGTACAGAGTTAGATGAAATTGTCATTAAAAGCTCTTTAAAGGGGATGCAAACTTTAGTAACGGAATCAATTTTGTTGGTTGAAAATGTATCCACATCACAAGTGGATGCTCATTTTATAATGCATACCTAACAATCCGTGGGCATATCATTGCCTCACAGTTTACTGTTAAGATTTCTTAAATGAAAATACAGCATAGAGAATTAAATTCTGGTGAGATTCTGGGTTTGTATTTGTTTTCTGCAAACCATGCTGGATTGCTTAAGAATTCAGAATCATTCTTCACAAGTCCTTAAGGTGAAGGTTGATTTACATAGTGCTTGGCCCAAGCCACTTGCTTTCCTGGAAAAGCATTCTTCAGGGCCTCATTTATCTTCCTTCTGTGCAACAAAGTTTCTGGCAATGGGGTTTAGAATCTGTCAAAATAAAAGGTGTTGTGATCATTCAGAGGATAATTCATTAAAGCAGCGTCTGTGGAGCATGGTGTGCTGGGGACACAAAGGCAGAAGGTGAGCCCTTTCCTTCACGATCACAAGGCAGTGGAGATGCATGAGTAGCAGAAAATTGCAAAGCAGTCTCACAATTTCTGGGCAGAATTAAGTTGATTAACAATTACAAATAGAACACCTTCATTATGGAGACTCAACATATCTGGGGGTTAAAATGACTTTTTTAAATTAGAACAGAATAATTTGGTCTGAGGGCTCTCATTTCATAAGATACATACGCCAAGAAACTTTTAAACTCTATCTTGATGCCAGAAAAGTAAAGTTTCCAAGCTCTTCTGAAATTCTACAGTCCTATATCTATGCTAGAATAAAGATCTTATTACCTCTACTTCATTTAATTAATTTAGCAATCAAGATTATTAAAACACTTTAAAATTATGCAGAAGGCAAAAATTTAATCAAACCATTCATCCGTCTTTGATGAAAATGGAGGTCTACTGAGGGTGTTTTGCTAAAGCCTTGCTCAGTGTTGTTGTTTTGTAGGTGTCTTAGTCGATGTAGCCTGCAGTCACACACATCACATTCATACTGAAACACATACTGATACTCTTTGAGGAACCCATTTTTATGTTTATGACAATTCAGTGTCTTTACTCAGACATTAGAACACATCTAGGAAAAACAAACAAACAAACAAAAAACTTCCAGTGAGAAGTATTCTTTCCTCAATAAAATCACTGGAGCATAGCTTGAAACATCATCTTCACCATCTACAAAATGTTCTGAAAAACCAAGGCCTGTTGTGAGGAAGAAGCTTTGTGTTAGGCGTCCTTGCATCACTATAAACATCTGAGACTGGGTAATTTATAAAGAAAAGAGGTTTCATTGGCTCATGATTCTCCAGGCTGTAAAGGAAGCTTGGTGCTGGCATCTGCTTGGCTTCTAGGAGGCCGCAGGGAGCTTCCAATCATGGTGGAAGGTGAAGTGGAAGCAGGCAAGTCACATGGCTGGAGCAGAAGCAGCAGGGATGGTGGGGAGGTGACACATACATTTAAATGAGCAGATCTCAAGAGAACTCACTATCAGGAAGACAGTGCCAAGCCATGAGGGATCCACCTCCATGATCTAAATGCTTCCCACCAGGCCCTACCTCCGGCTCTGGGGATTACAGTTCAACATGAGATATGGTGGGGACAAATACCCAAACCACAGCAAAAGCAAGCTTGCCCTAGTGAAGAGATTCAAGAGGAACAAAGGCAAACTCTGCAAGCAAGGGGAGGGGGTCAGCTCCTAAAAAAACCTACAGAATGCAAGTCCAAGGTTGAACATGATAGCTGCGCTGTCTAATACGAGCCTTTTTTAAATAAATAAAACCCAAGGGCTGTAGGACTTTTACGTGCATATATGCCCTATACAGCTTGCCTTCATAAATTCCAGGATATACAACAGTACTTATAAATGGCTGTGAGTACAAGATCAAAATTCATTCTAATGATGTATCAACAATCTCTGTATTTTAAAAATGTATAATATCACAATCTTAGGTTCTGTGTCAAATGCGTTTCTGATACAGGAGCTTGATAGTACCACTGTGTCACAGAGACACATGTTTTTCATTCCTCAGTCCCAGGAGTGGAAGCCACAGTGGGAACTGTGGTCTTTTGAGCAGCATGAGCGGGTCCCAAGTGGAGAGGGCCCTGCCACCTGGGCCGCATAACCCCCACACACTGCTGTCTCCGTGTCTCACTGGTGGAAAAGGTGCCAGTGGAGCTGGGGAAGAAAGTGCCCAGGGAGAAGCCAAGCAGCTTGGAGTGGAGAATCGCACACCCTCAAAAGCAGCCCTCAGCCACTCCTGGGTAGCCCAGAGCCACCATATGACCATGTGACTGGAGCTGCTCACCCGGCATCTACAAATCCTCACATTATCCAAAAAGAATGGAATGTGCCTCTGCTATTTTTTTTTTTTTTTTTTACCTTGAACTTCAGATTTGTCTAAGACTATTTTCCAGAAAAATGCCCCTGGGTGTCCTCTCTCCTACAACTGGCCCTGACCAACCCATATCTTGAATATTTTCTCTGCCTCTGTATTAGTCCACTCTCAGGCTGCTGATAAAGGCATATCTGAGACTGGGTGATTTATAAAGAAAAAGAGGTTTAATGAACTCACAGTCCCACTTGGCTGGGGAGGCCTGACAATCATGGCAGAAGAGCAAGGGACGTCTTAAATGGTGGCAGGCAAGAGAGAATGACAGCCAAGCAAAAGGGGTTTCCTCTTATAAAACCATCGGCTCTCCTGAGACTTATTCACTACCACGAGAACAGTATGGGGGAACTACCCCCATGATTCAATTATCTCCCACTTGGTCCCTCCCACAACACCTGGGAATTATGGGAGTTACAATTTAAGATCAGATTTGGGTAGGGACACAGCCTAACCATATCAGCCTCCCTATGGAAAACAAAATGAGATTTTAGAAATGCTCTGTTATAGATGCATAGCATGATTTTGTGTACATGTATTGAAGAAGAATGAATGAAGACAGAATAAAGTTACTTGATCATCAGACATTAATCAGGTAATTTTGTCAGACCTCAAAGTCAATTTAGCTAGATATTAATTTTCAGATTTCAGTTACACATTTCACAAATATTTTGTTAAATCAGGTACACGTTTTTAAGTTATTTGAGTTATTCAGAGGAATGATGCTATGAAATTTAAAAATTATTTTAATATCAAAATATTAAATCTTTATATTATATAACTAGATATTTGCACACTAAATTAAAGCAGGAACAGAAGTACATGCAGTTTAAAATGATTAAATTGATCATACAAGAGACAAACTTCTCAGTATTATCTACCATATAGGCATATTGTGACATCCACACACATATTCATAGCAATTTTATATTGGATAAACTTGTCTCATTCCCTGAAACAATTGTACCTATTTTGCCTCTGTAATTTAATGGGTTGCTGGGGAACTTGGCGTTTTTGGATTTATTTCTTTAAAAGGTCATACAATGAGCAGCCATCCCAGAATACACTTTTTCAAAAGCTCTTTTTCAGTGTCCCTAATAGAAGCCTCATTTGAATGTGTAAGCAGAACATTTGCAATTTGGTTTTAATTTTTTCCCTGTGGCACTCATTTGTATTTCATGTGCTTTGGCCTCTCTTGTCTCTTTTCATTTTTTCTGTGCATTAATTACCTTTTGCTATGTTTTAAGTGTCAGAAATGTGCTTCTTGGCTTTTAATATTGGCTTTAGTTCTGCCTCACTGATCCTTGAAAGACACAATTGTTTCTGATTAATTACCTTTCTCATCTGTACGAGTTGAAGAAGGAAGAAAGGAACATGAAAAGTGGCTCAACAGTCAAAGACAGGTTTATTTTAGAGAATAAACCTGAGGGAGGCTTCTGACTGAGTTAAGTCAGGAGTCTTTTCTCTTACAGACCAAGGGTATTTAAGGCACCAGGGGCTCGTGAGGAGGGGGTGCCTTATCCCCCTAGGGGCTGATGGTTCAGTTAGGACTAGGTGTGCTATCCATATAGAGCTGAGTTTTTATCAGCTCTCACCCCTTTCCCAGACCACATAGTCTAAATTTAGTCTGTTTCTCTTTGTCTTGCTTATCAGGGAGAAAGAGTTTTTGTGTCTGTTCGCATATATCTTCCTGCAGCTGCAGGGATACTCCCCAGTCTGCCTTAACTTCCCTATCTTCATGCACCTAAAAGGAAAGGAATGTGCTTATTACGGCCCACTGTTTCACTGGGGCCCACTGTGTAAATATGAAGTTTGGTGATTACCAAGGAGACTTCTCCCCTCTTTCTGTGCCCGAGCTGTTTTATGTGTGTTTTACTGTCTGCTTTTTCTGGCTGCTTGTTGTTAGAAGAGAAGTAATTTCCTTGAAATGCATGAGGTTAGAAAGGGAGCTAGAATTTAAAATGGTGATGTTTGTCCAAGATGATGGTGCTCCTGCTCTGTCATCATCTAAGAACATTCTTGTTACATTTCATTTGATGTTCAAATTGCCTTAACTTAAGTCTATGCTACTGAGAATGTGCTGGATTTGAATCAGCCATTCAGCAAACACGCAGTGAGTGTGCCCGCCGTGTGCCAGGCGTGGGGCTGTGAGCTGAGAAGGTGCACCTGGTCTGCAACCTTTCAACACAGGCAAGCACCAGCCAGGTGATTACAAATAGCTAAATAGTCGTAGGTGTGGAAACCACCTCACTGGGAACCACAGGGTGCTTGGGGGACGCTACAGATAATCCTTGGGAGGAAGGAGGCTGGGATGCTTGTGAGGCCTGCTCCAAGGACAGCATTAGATGGGGTTTCAGAGGAGGATTCAGAGTCACAACTCCACAAGGGGAGACGGAGGCTTCCAGGGGGAGGAATCTAGGCTTTCGACAGCCTTGCGGGGACAGAACCTGTGTCAGGTGGAATAACTACTGTTGAGGAGGTGAGCACAGGGGTCTGAGGGCTTAGGGGCCATGTTCCATTCAGCATTTTGAGCTTTACTCTGCTTGAAAGAGGAAGCTGCTGAGGGCTGGATGCTTGTGAGTTAAAGGATCAGATTCACTTACTTTTTATGAAAAGTCGTTCTGACTGATGAACAGACTGAAGGAGAACCGATGTGGATGAAGGAAACCCCTAATCCAGGCAGGTGAGAGGGGAAGCACATCTTAGGGGGGATGGAGCCCAGAGCCCCATCTAGCAGGGTGGGGCAGCGTCCAGGAGACCTGGAGAAGGACGGACGGTCAAGGTCGGTTGCTCAGGGTCTATCTTGAGCTAGTGGGGACACGTGATGGTTTATAAAAAGCTGGGAATACTAAAGCTGGAAGAGGCATGGGTGGGAAATCTCTGAACCCAGCTTTAGAAATGTCAGTGGCTGGTCCACGTGGAGAGAGAGTGGAGTCCATGGGCTTGGGGGTCAGCTGCACCAAACAGCATTGGGAACTGAGGTGTGATGGGAAGCCGAGGGCCTGATGTAGATGAACACATGGCAAAGGGTCTAATTGTCCAGGGAAGATGTGCAAAGGAGAATGCAAGAAAGCCTAGGACAGAAACCTGAAAACCTCTCATCCTTCACATCTGGGTGGCAGGGGAGAGCCAGCAGAGAAACAAACAGAATCGTGGTTAAAAGGAAAACAAACAAAAAACAAAACAAGAGTGATGTAACCAAAGCCACCAGAGAATCAGCACGTGGTATTGAGCTTGCCCAGAGGGCGCTGGGTGGGGACTGGAAGCCTGCGCTGGGTTTAGGCAGTGTGGGGCGTGGGTCCTCGGGGAGGAAAGGTTAGGTGGAGGGGACTGGGTGGGGAATGGAGCCCAGGCAGCGGAGCAGCCCAAGGGTTGAGCTTTTCCTCCAGGCTGCCCCGCGTGATTGAGGGCAGGGTCCTCAGTCACTGAGCTCACAGCAGCGCGTGTGTAGCTGTGTCGGATCCATTCAGGGAAGCTCTCCTAGAAGCTGGCAGTGCCTCCAGACAGGCGCACGACCTTAACGAGTGTCCAGCTTTGCTTCCGTCTTTGGTGTGCCTAGAGAGTGAGGACCTGGCCGTGGATCTCTGGTCTGTTTCCCAGGGGTGTACCCTTGGACAGGTTGCCTCACTCACTTGTGCCTCCATTTCCTGGCAGGGAAATTAAAAATGAAATTCAAAATGAATTTCAGTGGATTGGATATCAATACACTTAAGGTGCTTCATGCTGGTGGTTTCATAGGTCGGCCCCTCCCCTTGTGGCTTTCCTGGTGCCATACAGAACACAGCACACCCTTGGCACAAACCAAGTTCCAATATTGGCCCCCCTCTCACATTTAAATTGTACAATAAAACAGAAACTACAATTAAGGGCTGATGTGTTCATTTTAAGCGACACAATGGAAAACAGGAAGCCCTAACATTGAGAACACCAACCACCATCAGCCAAAGCAAAATGCCATACGCCATTTTTTATTTCTGAGAAATCTTTTAAGCAAAGTGTGAGGCATTTTTCTCCGGAATTAGAGAAAGAGTTACCTCTAAATTATTAGTTTCACTTAATTACATATGTTTTGGCTTAGTAATAAAACTAAGGAAATGACCTGGATCATTTTCTCTCTTAGTAGTTGTGTTAATAAAGGCTTTGCAGGGTTAAATCTTTTTCTTCATTGTGTGATATGAAGGCATATAAGTCTTAATCCTGGGATTTGAAGTAAAAACATAATATATCTTTAGTCTGGTTTTTTTCCCCTCAGCTTTAGTGAGATATAGTTAGTACATAACAACCGCACATCATTAACGTATACAATTTGGCCAGTCTGGACCTATGTATACACTACTGTCACTGCCACCACAATCACACAATGAACATACTTATTGCCTCCAAGAGTTTTCTTGTGTCTCATTGTTTTTTTGCTTGTTTAATGTGAGATCCACCCTGTTAACACAAATTGTAAGTATTAGCTCTGGGCACTATGCTGTACAGCAGGTCCCTGGAACCGACTCATCTCGTTTAACTGTAACTTTATGCCCATCAGACACTAACTCCCCACACCCCTCTCCCCCGGCCCCGCTGAACACCAACCTATTGTCCCCTCCCCTGACTATTCCAGAAGCCTCCTATAGAGGAATCAGGCAGTGTTTGTCCTTTTGTGACTGACATTTACTTCAGCATCATGTATTTCAGGCCTAGCCTTGTTGTTGAAAATGCAGGATTTCTTATTTTTCAAGACTGAATAATATCCCATGGTATGGATATACCATGTTTTCTTTATCCACCTATCTGTCCGCAAACATTTGGACAGCTTCCTTATCTTGGCTGTTGTGCACGATGCTGCAGTACACATGGCAGTGCAGACGTCTCTTCGAGACCCTGATTTCAATTATTTTGGGTCTATTCCCATAAGTGGGATTGTCGGATCATAGGGTAGTTCCACTTTTGCTTTTTGAGAGACTCTCATACTGTTTCCTATAGCAGCGACATCATTTTCCCATTCCCGCTGGCAGTGGCTGCTGTCATCACGCTGGCTGCTGCAGGGAGGCATGGCTGGGGCTACAGACTCCAGGAGACCCACCCTCCTGGGCGGGGCTACTACAGCTGCCCAAACTACAGCTGTGGATCCAAGCCTCCTTGTGTTCTTCCAGGCGGCCAGGAGCAGGTAGGACCTGCCCTCCTGGGTGGGTGCAGCTGCAATCACCCAACCTGTGGCTGCGGACCTGGGCCTCCCTCTCCACGGAGCAAGCAGGTGCCAAGGACAAGAAGGAACCCTGTCCTTCTGAGTTGGCAGAGCAGGAGGGAGTGCCACTGTGGCTGCCCACCCAGGCTCAGGACATGGCCATCTCTGCAGCCTGCACACTTGGGGGCCTGGGAAGGCCCTATCACCTTCCCCACATCCTTGAAAGCTCAGAGGTGTCTGCTGCTGCTGCCTGGCCTCTCTCTGCTCCCTGTGCCCTCTCCAATCTCAGAGTGGGATGGGGGCTGAGCCCTGGGGCCATGAATGGCAGTGGCAGGCAGGTTAATTCCTGGGCAGAAGGGGTGGGTCCCCAGTAAGGCCCCACCTTCAGGCCAGGGAGCGCCGGGCTGCCAGTCCTGCAGACTGGAGTGGGGATTCGTGATGCCTCTTCCAGGCCTGCCCATGGCTGCCCATGGACTAACTGGCAGGCCCTTCCTCCCCTCTGAGGTCCATAAAATCCCCGGGCTCAGAGCCCAGGGCAGAGGATGACCAGAAGATGAGGAGGGTAGAGAGAGGACTGGATGACCAGCTGCAGAGAGGAGTACTCTCCCTGTTGACAGCTGGAGACGATGGGACGGCCAGCTGCAGAGAGAAATGCCTTCTCCACTGAGAACTGCAGAGACAACCTGCCGGCAGAGAGGAGCTACTCTTTCTGCTGAGAGCTTCAGAGACCTGCGGAAGTGTCCAAACGACCTGCCCACAGAGAGGAGCTACCCTCTGCAGAGCCACTCCAGAGAGCCAAACATTCCACCGGATGACCAGCCTACAGAGGGGAGCTACCCACTCCTCTGAGCTGTTCTAACACTAAATAGAACGTCTCTTCTTCACCCTTCACTTGTCTGCATACCTCATTCTTCCTGGACGCAGGACAAGAACTTAGGCAAAGGCACCATGACCACCGGGGTTTCCGGCCAGAAAAATTGACACCCCGGAGATCCCTGAACACCACTGAAAGTGTGCAAGGCTCCAGCCTCTCCACAGCCTCAGCAACACTTGTCATCTCTCTCTTTTTTTTTATTTATAATGATCATCTTGACAGGTGTGAGGGGAAATCTCATTGTGGTTTTTTATTTGCATCTCCCTGATGATTAGTGAAATTAAACATCTTTTCATATTCCCGTTGGCCATTTCTATGTGTTCTTTGGAGAAACATCTATTCATGTCCTTTGCTCAGTTTTTAACTGGGTTGTTATCTTTGGTTTCTTATAATGAATGAGATATGCTACACTTATTTTAGGTCTATTTAAGATTTTATCTATAAAATATGGGATAGTTAGAATGAACTGAAATGTAAAAGAAATGTGGGACGCTGATTTCTTCTTTCGTTAGCTGTATTTGACACCCAGAAAAGTGAAAAAAGAATTTCCTGTATATGTGAATTCCAGAAGCTCCTCTTGGTTATTTGTTCTTTTATTTATTTTTATTATTATTATTTTTATTTTTTTGAGACAGAGTTTTGCTCTTGTTGCCCAGGCTGGAGTGCAATGGCGCAACCTTGGCTCACTGCAACCTCTGCCTCCTGGATTCAAGCAATTCTCCTGCCTCTTGAGCAGCTGGGATGATAGGCACGTGCCACCATGCCCAGCTAATTTTGTATTTTTAGTAGAGATGAGGTTTCTCCATGTTGATCAGGCTGGTCTTGAACTCCTGACCTCAGGTGATCCACCCACCTGGGCCTCGTATCAAGATAGTTATTACTTAAAATGTATTTGCACAGTTTAAGTTTTGTCAGTCCAGGCAGGGGCTCTTTGGAGGGTCTACAGCACCTCTTTTGGAAACCTGCACACCTAGGTCTTTACCTTCACCTCCGTCTACTGAACTGTGTCCTGCAGAGGAACCGACTTCAGAATGAGTGAACTGCACCCAACAAGCACCACTGGATTGGAGGCATTCCCCTCAGGCCTGCAAGAAAGCAAAATGTAGTATGCCACTTTATCTCTGAGAAAATTTTCAAGCAAGATGTGAGACATTTTTCTTCTGAATCAGAGAAAGAGTTATCTCTAAATTATTAGTTTCACTTACCCATACATTTTTTGGCTTAGTAATAAAACTAAGGCAATGACATGGATTGTTTGTTCTCTTAATAGAAGTATTCATAAAGGCTTTGCAGGGTGAAATCTTTTTCTTCACTATGTGATATCAAGGCATTTTCATTATTTACTGTAATGTGTAACAATAAATCCCTGAGTTGAATAGTCACTAAATGATGTGACTATTGTGACTGTACATTTGTCTTTTTTTTATTTTACAAAATAAGAGTTATTATTGGAAAGATAACACATTTTACACAAAGGGAAAATGATTTTTGTTAAAACCTACAATAATGGTATTAACCTGTAGTTAGTAGGTTAATATGTAGTCTTCTATTTAGAACTGCAGAGAGATACATTTGATGTAATATTCTGAGGGAATTCCACTAACCCTTTCTATTTCACGTTGCCTGAGGTGGCTGCTAAGATTTCTGTCTACTCATCTATTCTATGGCTGTCTTTCTAAGGGAAGTGATTGTTCTGACGTGTGTAGTAATAGAATACCAAATCCTGTTTAAGGCATTTTTAAAGACTTTAGGACATTATATTAGTAAGAAACTAGCATGAAATCAATCAAGGAGAGATCCTTTACCATCTTTCTTCAATTATGTTTTAACAAAGGTAATTTAATTATGATGAGGAATGTTAGGATTTTAATAACCAGCACTCTAGGTATCATTTGTTACCTGCAAAGTATGGGGAAATAGCATAGGATGCACCTGTCATTTCTTTTTCCAAATTTAATTTTATTTGTGTTCTTTCGGTTCTCTTTTTAGCCACTTGACGTTAACTCGTTTGGCCATTGGATATTGGCCCATGCTAATCAAAATACTTGTATACATATGAATTTTACTGAGAATTAAGTAACATTTTGAAAAAGACAGACACAGAGTCTAAGTAAGTTCACCCTTCTCCTTCCTGTCCTTTTCACAATGGCCTCTACTAATTGCAAATTTTCCATGAAATTCTGTGTGTGGCTAGACTGTATGTGTGTCTAGATAGCCATCAGACATTCAGTTTTGGCCAACAAGTACTACAAATTCACACTGTTTAAATATGCTCATGCACATTGTTCTATTTCAATAGTGAAATCATCGGTATCCTGTAGTCTGTTTCTCAAGAAAACAAATCTTTGGCATCATTTGTAGGTATGACATGATTATAGGCATAAAAGTACATCAATCAGTCAATGTCAAGCTGTTTCGCAATGATAAACTATTTCAGAGTATGCTATCAAACCCTCTTAATTACTGAATTTTATAAACAAAGTATTTGACGAGGATGACTCATTGTAATGCTGCATTTAATATAATAGTGTAAAACAAATTGAGCGCGACTGTTGGGAAAACATGTGTGACAGCTTGAAATATTAATCCAGGGTACCAAGCCATGCGGTTGATTAGAAAACAAGGAGGCAGTGTTCTTGAATTACATATTTTATGAAATGAATTATGTATAGAAAAATAGGTCATTTCTTATGACTAAAATACCACTTGTAATGACACATATTGATTTTATTCTTTAAAATTTCTACTTGGTTGACTATTCTACGTATTGCAATTTACCACTGTTTTGTCAGTTGATGCATTTAATCTTAAGTAACAGATTAGGTCTTAAAGTGGCCTTCTTTTGAAGAATTATTTTAGAAATAAAATGGAGATGATTTTTGAACTTGTACTCTTTCTTATTGTACCCTTATTGTAAAATCAAATAATTTGTTTTTACATGTAGGTGCATACTCCAGTCAACCTATTAAAATCTGTACTTTTGTGGATCTGTAGCTTGCTGTGAGTTGCAGATAATTTCTTAGAATAAAGTACCCCACCACCTAGACTCCCACTGAGCTGTGTGCCGTGGAGTTACGGTGATACATATTCAAGACTAAAACATCTTTTCTACACACAGCAAGTTGTGTTCCCCACCTCCTGTGCTAGATCGCTAGGGATTTAATTTCCTGAGGCTGGCTTCCTGTCTTTTCTCATCATTTTTTCTTGCGATTTAAACTTTATTTTAAATTTTATTCCAGGCTCCCAACTTGAACTTGCTATCTACTGCTGGGAACAAGATTTCTGGGCATGTCTGGAGGATCAGAATGATGGATGAGCCACGATCTGTTGGGAAAGTGGCTCTACGGTGTCTGGGGACCACGTACCCCCCAGCAAACCAGCCTGTTAAGAACTTGGTCCAGGAACACCACTCTCATGCCATCAGGGTAAGGACTTTGATGTCCAGGTGCTAGGTAGAGCCAGGACTGCAAGTTGAAAGGCTTTCACTCAAGGTCTCCTTCAGGATTGGGAGCACAAGGCAACCTTGCCCTATGACCAACAGAAAAGAGAAACCCAAAGGCTGCAGGGAAGCCCACCCTGGCAGCTACAGAGCACTTGCACCTGAAGTCTGTGAGTAGAATTTCGGGGGTCTGCAAACTTAGATGGGAAAAATTATATTTATATTTTTACTAATTGCAGCCTTAAATTTACATTTCATTCTATTGTGACATGGGAAACAAATCTCAGTATTACATGCAGTGTCTATTTATCTATCTATCTATCACCTATCATGTATCTATCTATCTCTATCTAATTATCATCTATCTATATATCTATCGCTAATCTAGTTTACCATCTATCATGTATTTATCCATCTATTTCTAATCATCATCTAATCTAATCTAATCTATCATCTCTATCATCCATCTATCTATATCCATCCATCCATTTATATCTATCTATCAATTATCTATCTATTCTCATCATGTATTTGTCTACCCATCTATCTTTCTAATCTATCATTTACCTATCTATCCATCCATTTACATCTATCTATTTACCTATATGTCTATCAATCAATCAATTATCTATCTATTCCCATCATGTAGCTATCTATCCATCTATCTCTCTAATCTATCTATCATCTCTCTATATCTATCTTGATCCATCCATCCATCCATCCATCCATCCATTCATCTATATCTATCTATCATCTATATCTATCTATCTATCTATCTGTATCTCTCTCCTTATCTATCTATTTATCTTTATGGTGTTATTCCTAATTGAAATCACAGATGCATCTCTATCACATTACAACAGTTATAGATATTTCAAAATATTTGCGTTCATTGTTACTTTAAAGTTATGGTAGAGATGACACTCAAAGCAAGATCTCCTATAATGTGTTAATAAAGATGCATTGGTACCACTATAAAATATTTGTTCTTTGTATTTACCTACCTGGATTTCACTATGGTTGGCTTCTTTTGTAAGCCTGTGGATTTTGTTATATGTATATATAAACATTATTCATACACGAGGTACATAAGCTTCAGCAGAACTTTCAGGGAAGTTATATTATAAAAAGGTGGAGGACTCATCGGTATTTCCAGTACTAGAGCTCAGCTTTGTTAGCGTAGCTGCAGGTAGTCTGGGACTGTGGTCAGCATCCTTTGCCACATTGGCATCATGGGTTTTTATAACAGCAGTGGTTGGAAATAGCCCCTCTGGCTCGGGATATGGGAGCCAGGGGAAGCCCCTTTCTCTTCATTGGTGACGATCCATTGTAATCTTAATGGTTTGGCAACTGATAACGTTTATCCATAATCTAGTTTCTTGGTAACCCATATCAGCAAAAAGAGATAGGCCAGAAGACACAGCTAACATACGTCTTTTAAATATCAGTGCTTTATCATTCAGGAGACATTAGCTGGGAAATTCAAGAAACATTTGCAGAAGAGGATCTAGCATAGAGCTGGAAGTCCAACAATAGTGAGAAAGGGCTTCACACAGTGAAGCAATAGGGTTAGTACAATAATATCTGGTATCATATCCAGTGTTGTCCACACCTCTGCTTTTTTATATAATTGTAATGGTAACATGGATTGCAGCTTACCTTCTGAACTACACCACTAGCAAGTTCCAATATTAATACATTATCTTCAAAACAATTATTCTTAGAGGCTGCAATAATAATTAATGGAATTAATTTAACCATTCTTCTAATATGAAACATTTAGACTGATTTCCATTTAAAAACGATGTTCTTAGGAAAACTTTTATACATTTGGCACTGTATGCAAATTATAAAAATGTTTTCAAAAAATGTCTCAGGGAGACACATTTTACCACCTTTGAGCAAAATTAATAGAGTCATTCCACTGATGATTGCTTTTAATAAACTTCATAGGTTTTCATTGACAAAAAAAATTCTTGGCAGAAGAAATTCAAATCAAGAGGGTTATAAAAAGGAAGGGCATCCAAATTATATAAAACATCTTCTGCAGCTAACTACCAGTTAGTGGGGGAATAATCAATTCTTTTTGTGTTCTATACAAACACTCTTAAAAGATATTTGTCCTCATCCATAATCTTACCCACTTACCAGAAAGCAACCAAGACCTCATGAAATTAACCTCTTCATTAAGGCTGAGAAGAAAAAAAATCGTATCTTTGGAGTGTTAGAATAGACTGAGTAATTGAGCAATTTCAAGGACATAAGGGGAACCTATGAAAAATGTAAGTGGAGAAGTTGGAGGAAGCAAGAGAAGAGGCAAAGAAAAAAGAAGTTTAGGAAATCAAAAATGTGAATTTTATAATGGAAAATGTGTAATATTATAAAGATGTTAACAAGAGTGAATGTGATGGATGCTAGGGGTCCTGATAATAGACCTTATTAATAGAATTAGAGGGGCTGCAATATGCTTCCTTATTCTTTTTAATTATTCATTTCTTCGCAGATGAGTGGGGCTGTGGATAGGACTGTCACTCCCTCTTGAAATCTTAGATAATGGAAGACACAGACCAATCTAGAGAAGCTAAAATATCATGGGGCAAGCTCCTATTACAAAGTGTTAGGCTAGGACAGGGTGTTAGGCTGAGCTTGGGCAGGGTGCAGCCTCCCTGGAGGAGTAAAGCCCAAGCCAGGTGCCAGGAGCCTGGAGGGGCTGCATCAGGCACAGCGCCAGGGTGCGGGGGGATGACAGGTGCCAGTGGGGAGCTACGGTCAGGAGAGGCAGGTAAAGCCTGGTGAAGGGCTCAAAGGCCATCTCTTCATGATGGTTGGCTCTTAACATGAGGGCAATGAGCAGCCAAGGAAGGGATTTCAGCAGAGAGATATAGGTTTAGATCTTAGAAATGTCATTCTTGATACTGCAGCATGGCTAATGCATGAAAGGAGAGCAAGAATGGTGTAAGAGGAACTCCTCAGCAGTCTGTGCTGGCTATCAGCTGCGGTTGCAGAGACAGCCCTGGGGCAGTGGCACAGGCTGGAGAAGCCCCACAGTCAAGAGCTTCAGAAAGTGGCCAAATCCAGAGGACTGGTGTGGACTGACATGAGGGTAGGCCTGGTGTGCTCCTGTTTGATAACCAGCTTTGTGGGGCTGGAGAGAAACCCTGTTTGTAGTTTTCCTGGCATCTGTTCCCCAACAAGGCTAAATCAAGCTCCCAGCAGAGGCTGGAAATTCAATTCCCTGCCCCACCCTGCCAACCCCACTGCAAGAAATCAGAGCAGCCACCCACAAACTTACACTCATGGGGATGAGTCCCCCCCTCCCCCACTGAAATCACAGATGTGAGGAGCACTTGTTTCTTTGGCATTTTACTGGAGTAGGATGGGACTTGCCAACAAATTTTCCTGCAGCTGGAAGCTGTTTTCCTGGTACTTTGGTCAGGGGCAGGCTGTGTGTGGAGCTTTGTGTCTGTGTCTGCTGGTGGCCTTGGCTTGTGGGCTCTGCAGTGCCCTGTCTGGCCTGTGCAGGAGGCCACGGGGAAGCTAGAAATCCAGGGCATGTCTGGCCTTCTGTACCAAGGCCCCCTGGCCTCCTGCCTTCTTCTCGCCTTTCAGAGCGTCCCTCAGTGCCGCTGTGTGCAGGAATTCATTATGTAAAGGGGGGGCCCTGGGAAGAATGGGGCTACTTACTTTGGTGGAACTAGAAGTTTCTTCTATGGATTTTAAATTAAGCGGAGACAGGATCAGCAAGGACAAAGGCCAGAGAGGAGACAGAGAAGTCGCAGGCTCCCCTGAAATCCCCTCTATTGTGGGGAAGGGAAGGTGAGCTGACCAGAGAATTGCAGGATGCCAGGACAGAAGGTCAGCTGAGCCTGAGGACCATGGGTGATCTAAGGCCCCAAGCTTTATGGGAACATTTTGTCCCACCAGGCATTGTAGCAAAGAACATTCTGATGCATTAGTCCAATACCAGAGTCCTGCTAGATGTGAGTGATGTGAGGTCAATCAATGGAGCTGGGACTATTTGAGAATAGCCACATCTGAATTTTCAGAGGCAAACCTTTCCAATAATTAGAATGATACATACTGATCTTTTCTTGAAGAGGATATTGACAAGTAGAGCCGTGATTTGATTTTTTGCAGTCACAGTATTTGAAGCACATGAGATCTGTTGGAACTCATGTTGAGAAAATGACTGTTAAATATGGAAAAGTAGCAATTTGGGAGAATGGAAAGGAGTCAGGCTTGAGGAAGGTAGGAATCCTAACCCACTTTCTCTGTTTCACCAAGTGTTAGCAGGAGGCTGAGCTGGACCCAGCAGCTCAGTGACCAGGCTTTTACATTATTCAGCAGTGCAGAGGCAGTGAGGAGCTTTACTCTGTGTGTCTGCTGTTTTTCTGTGCAGCCCTTGGGTTTCAGGCTGATTGTATTACCCTCTCTCTGTCCCACAGGCATTTTAAATATTCATTGACTTGGATTCCACAGAATGAAATTACACTGGGCTCCTGGGGAATTTTCCCAGGATTGAAACAGAAGACACAGGGAGGAGCACTTCTGATGTGGTTTGGCTTTGTCCCCACCCAAATCTTATCTTGATCTATAGCTCCCATAATCCCCACGTGTCGTGGGAGGGACCTGGTGGGAGGTAATTGAATCACAAGGGCAGGTCTTTCCATTGTTGTTCTTGTGATAGTGAATAAGTCTCAAGAGATCTGATGGTTTTATAAAGGGCAGTACCCCTGCACATGCCCTCTTGCCTGCCGCCATGTAAGGCATGACTTTGCTCCTCCTTTGCCTCCCACCATGATTGTGAGGCCTCACCAGCCATGCGGAACTGTGAGTCAATTAAACCTCCTCTCTTTATACGTTACCCAGTCTTGGGTACATCTTTATTAGCAGTATGAGAACAGACTAATACGACATCTCAGGTTTGACCGTGGAGGGATATATTTTTGAAAGATGTGAAAGTACAAAGAACCTAAAGGCAGGTGTATAGCCTCTAAATTCTTGGGCATACCGTTTACACTCCATTGACACCTTGGTTTCTTTCTAAGGTCTGCACTATAATATCCCTACAATCATTAAGGTGAAAAGCAGGCTTCCCCTTGATCTTTCACAAAACGATCTTGCCTTTGTCAATCTTAGTTTTTGTTTCTAAGACACTAGATCAGTCACCCATTTTTAAAGAATCAATTGGTTATTTTCTAAAAATAACCATATCTAGCATATTAAAAAATTCTAACTATTAAAGTAGCTAAAAATTCATTTTGAGGTACTAGTCTATTTACTTAAACACTTTTTAGGAAAAGTAGGTCTTAAATTTCATGTGAAATAACTGACATTTTGCATGCAGGAAAGTGAGAAAAACTCTTGTGATGAATACTTCTAACTTCCCAGAGACATGGAGCAGGAGGGCTAAGCGGTTTCATGTTTAGTGAATCCAAAGGACGATGCTCAAGGGAGAAACCTGAAGTCAGATCCAAAAGGGGAGTGACTTTCTGCCATTGGGGGAGATGAGCAGTAACTTCTTGCATCCATCTCCATAGGCATGGACCACTTAGCACTTTCTGCATTCATGATGATGTGACAAGGTTAACTGGGAGCCACAATTCAGACATACCCAGAACATGTGGAGACAGAAACTTTATCAGGCAAAGGGGCATCAGCCAGGCTCCGAATAGGATGGATTTGTTTTTTCTGCGGTGAAACCAAGTGTCATGCTAGTTGCCTATTGACTTTAATAGCGATGGCGCCATGTTCCAGAGGCCAAAGAAGAGACTTGGAGCCAGCAAACGAGACACAGGGTTTATTTGAGGGGAATTTCATACAGGGCGAGCCAGTGGTGGTGGGCTGGACAGGAGAACCACGATCGTTTGTAAAAAACACGTAATTTATACAGCACTTTCACTTAGCACCCTCCCCCCAGCAACCTCCACATGACAACCCCCATTTCTCAAGTTATTGCTGTCAGGTGCATCTGCTGTACACTGAGAAACTCATTTCTTGGCATGCAGAAAAAAATAAACACTGGTAGGATATCAAGAGTGCCTCCAAATAAAGCTTCCTGCTATGAGTCTGAAATTTCCATTTTCAAACACCCAAACAATTGGTAACTAATTTAATTCTGACGAAGAACAAGCTCTGACCTACAGTAAACAGCCATTATGTTTGAGCTTCATGGGAAAGCTCTTTCAGTTACCATAAGGTCAACTCACTCTTGCCAGAAAAATAATTACTTGGAAAACTGTTTCACCAAATAACATCTGGCCTTCATGAACACTAATGCATTGTGTTTTTCAGTGAACTTCAATGTGGGCCAAGAATATTTTGAAATATTTAGAAAAATGTATTAAAAGATTCGTGTGAAATTTCTGGTTTTCTGGACAAATAGAAATTAGGTATTTGAGTCCCTGAATTTCTGACTGGTTATATGTGGATGCGGCACTTAATTAACAAAAAATGAGCATATGACCTATTAACTACAAGAAAGTCCCATCATAATTAGCACAGAAAATGCAGGTTTAGGCTGGACAAAGGGGCTCACACCTGTGATCCCAGCACTTTGGGAGGCCAAGGCGGGTGGATCACTTGAGGTTAGGAGTTTGAGACCGGCCTGGCCAACATGACATAACCCCATCTCTACTAAAAATACAAAAATTAGCCAGGTGTGGTGGTGCATGTCTGTAATTCCAGCTACTTGAGAGGCTGAGGCACGAGAATCACTTGAACCTGAGAGGCAGAGTTTGCAGTGGGCTGAGATCGAGACTGTCTCAAAAAAAAAAAAAAATGCAGGTTTAATCATTTCCATCTAGGGTGCACATCACTGGAATTCTAGAGAGATATTACCCTACACACCTACCTCTACTTCATAAAATGCACTTGTCACCTGTGGGTTCAAGGGTTCAACCCTCAGTGCTGATGAAAATCCAGTGCAAATGAAGCAAACAAGCTATGGTAAAGGCGATAGGATCAAATCGGTTTCTTTTTATATTTTTGTAAGCTTCTATACAGATTACTTTGAGTTAAAATGGTAGAGTTAACAGAAATGCTGAAAATTTCCTCTCCCCAACTGTTTGTACAGTCTTCGGAAACTGTCAGAGGAAAATAAATTATTAGCAACTGCAGTAAAAATGCAGAAAATGAAAATGCTTCAAATTATCAGAAATTGCATAATGTAGTTTGCCACTGCAGATTAAGAACGAGGCCGTCTGTAGACAGAAAATCATTACTTCTCACAATTCACCTAAGGAATTGAAGTTTCTCCCACATCTTGTCTACCCCAGAGCATTTTCAACTTTCATCTCTATTTGCAGCAAATCTCTGTTTGCAGTGACCAGAATTCTGCACTGCACTTACTGTGGAGGGTGCCTGGGTCCTGGCTATTCTCATCCACCTGCTTGACATTTCCCACAGGGTCAGCTGGAGGTTTGTGCTGGAGCTCAGGGAGTGTGCATCTACATCAACCTGCAAGCTGCAGTGAGGGACGGGTGGAGCATTGGGTGGAGCAGGAGAGAAGAAGCCGGCCCTCTGTGGGCCAGAGCAACAAGACATAATATCAAATATCTTCTTTCTGCCTTGATGCTACCATTTACTGTGGTTTTGTCACGTGCCAGGCACTGACCTGAGTCCTTCACACACATTATATCATTTTGTCTCTTCCATGGGCTTTTGAAGTAAGAGCTATTCTCATCCCATCAAGCTGAAATCCAAATTCAAGTTGTCTGATTTCACTATGAGGCCCTGACTGAGAAAGAACATCCTAAGGGAGAGGTTTTACTGAAACAGAAAGGAGAGGCACCAAATTCTAATCCACTTTCGACACCCCCTGTAGCAAATTTGACTGGAATGCAAGAATAATTTATTATTAGATAAAACAATGCTATAGATTATTGCATTGGAAAATTAAAGGGGAAAAGATTATAGTTACTATATACCTATCAGTGGCCAAAAAGCATAGGCTACAATTCAGCATTTCATTTCTAATACAAACGCTAGATAAAACAGGAGCAGCTGAAGCTAATCTAAGCAGGGTAAAGACTGAAAAGTCAACAGTGAACATCAAGTTAAATCAGCGCTCTCAACTTTGACTGCTCATTCGAGCCACCTGCAGATCCCTGAAATTCCCGAGGTCACACAGCACACCAATTGCATCAGAATCTGTGGGGGCAAGAGCCAGGCATCAGTATTTATTTTAAAGCTCCTCAGATGATTCCAATTTGCAGCCAGTATTGGAAAGCGCTGGGTTAAATTGGGAAAGCCCAATTTAACATCATCAAAATCAGAGACTTTTCAATTGAGGTGTCTGGGCAAAATGCGAGCGTCTGTTGGTCTCAAATACTGATCTCAGGGCTTTGCCTTTGCCCGAGGAGAATTTGATTGGTGTTTTGGGGACGGGTTGCAGCCCTTGAGGATTAGAACTGTTCAAGTGGTTTTAATCTAGGCATCTCCAGAACATCTTTGGGGAAACTGAACCCAAGGTAAGATCTGGCCCAGGCAGAGGGCGGGACCTGGGTGTTGATGAAAAAACGGGCTCAGTATTTCAGAACGGGCCGCTCCAGGAGCTGGTTAGTGCCGCTTTTCCCACCAGGAGATGCGGTGGGGTGGAACATGCTGGGATGTCTCTCTGGTTTGGTTTGAAGGCTGGCTCCAAGGGTACAGGTGTTACCGGTGGGGGGTGTTCAGGTTCTTGGCGTCTTGGACAGGAATTGGACAAAACGCACAAACAAAGAAAGGAAAGAATAAAACCACAAAGCAGAGATTTCCTGAAAATGAAAGTATACTCCACAGTGTAGGAGCTGACCCGAGCAAACAGATTAAAAGCCAAGTTACAGAATTTTCTGGGGTTTGAAAACCCTCTAGAGGTTGCCCATTGGTTACTTGGTTTACACCCTATGTAAATGAAGTAGTGGCCTAAAATCAGTCTGATTGGTTGTGGGAGGGGACCAATCAGAGGCTGAAGTGAAGTTACAAAGTCAGACCCCTATGCAAATGAAGACTTGGCCTGGGACCAGCCTGATTGGTTGCAGGAGAGGACCAATAAGAGGTACTTTCATTTTTTCATCTGCCACACAGAAAAGGGGAGGGGGGGGCATTGCAAAGGGAGTAGCCTCTGGTCCTTTCCACTTGGGGGTGGAAAGTTGGGGTTTTCGTTTTGATTTAGTTCTAGGAAGTCAGTGTGAATCGTGAATTAGCCTCAGGTTCCCCGCCTCCAGACCCTATTCTGCCTCACAGAGAGGGCAACTCCTAGGCTGAGCAGCTGCCAGAGCTCAGCGGTGGGTGGCTGATCATGCTCAGCCTCCGGGAGAAGAAAGAGGACGCCTAGAAGAGGGGAGGAGAAAGCTTTGCTCCTCCCTGAGATGGGGAACAGTGGGGCTGGGCGGGGGTCTCAGCTCCCGACAAGGCTGTGAGGCCATCCTGGGCACGTGGCCCTGGACTGTCCCAGGAGAAGCCCGCTCTCCACTTCCCCCAATCCCTTCCCAAGCCAAGCCCAGCAGCCAGGAGGCATTAGGGGTTAGAGGACGACTACAGAAAAGGCCAAAGTTGCATCTGGTAGTTTGCCTTGTGAGCCCATACGGGTGGGTGAAGAAATTCACTGGGTACTGTGCTGAGAGCAAAAAGTCAGGAGTTTTTAAGTTCTAGAAAAGAGGAGTTTATGTTGGTTGTGCGCTTTGAACACTAAAGGGTCCTCTGGATAGGTAGGGCCGAGTCCACGGTTCTGCTCACACTCGGATACTCAGTCTCATTGCTCCCTGGTCAGCAGGAGCTTTCTGTTGGGTCCAGTTAGGGTCTGGGGCGCCTGGGTCCCACAAACTAGATGGCCTGAGGGACGTCCGGATTCAACCTGCTCCGATTCAGCAGCTGCGGCGAAAATAACATCCAGTCGTGTTTTCTCCCAGGTTCTACTCTGAGTGGGAAAGCGCCCTGTGCACGCCCCGCAGGCTGGGAAGGCGTCCACGCCAGCATCGAGCCCTCGGCTCCCGGGCTGCTCTTCTGCCACCTTCAGCTCTGGGCCGAAAATAATTAAAAATCAATACTTCAGATCAAGGAAACCATGTTTTCTCATTTTATCACTGCAATTTCTTTAACACTGGAACAGATAAATCCATATGTGCATTTGAGATTTTCAGATGTTTTCTAATCATTGAGTTGGGAAGATGATATTTCTCTGCAAAACTTAGTCATGTAACCCAAAGTATTAGCCAATCAGTAGCTGTAAATCCAGCTTCATTCTTAATCTAGTTCAAGGTAGGACATCAGTATGACTGCCAACACCAAGGAGCTGAAGTTAATTCAAAATAAAACCACCCTGTGCTGAGAACCAGCTTTCCTAATGAAACATTAAGAATTAGCATGGCCGTTTAGAAGTACCCTTATATATGTTGTTGACTGTTTTACAGGCGATGAAAACGGAATGTTACAGTGGGTGGGTGGATTAACTAGCCTAAGTGCTATTTCACTTGAGGAAACTCAGCACTTTGCCTCTTAGAATCATCTTTTCAAACTTGAACATCGGTTGAGGAAGAGAATATTCCTCTTGTGGAGGTGGGTGTGCAGGTGAGAAGGGTCCTTGGTGGATGCAGTCACTCCAGGGAGGAAGGGACAGGAAGAATCCTGCCACGAGGAAACTGAGCTCTGCACTCTGTGTTTTGCATTTTCTGCAAAATCGTACAGAGCCATTCACCTTCGAAGGTGCTGTACCCCCCACCCCTTCCCCCTTCCGCCAGAGTGGCTGCACCGAGAAAACCAAAACCGGGGCTGGGGGAGCTGCTCATATCGGCCCACTTGTTTATCGTGAGGGTTAAAAAGATGAGGCCAGGCTCAGTGGCTCACGTCTGTAATCCCAGCACTTTGGTAGGCCAAGGCAGGCGGACCACTTGAGGTCAGGAGTGCGAGACCAGCCTGGCCAACATGGCGAAATCCCCTCTCTACTAAAAATACAAAAATTAGTTGGATGTGGTGGCAGGCAGCTGTAATCCCAGCTACTCGGGAGGCTGAGGCAGGAGAATCACTTGAACCAGGAAGGTGGAGGTTGCAGTGAGCCGAGATCGTGCCACTGCATTCCAGCCTGGGCGACAAGAACCAAATGCCATTTAAAAAAACAAAAAGATAACCAGGAGGAGCCTGCTTATAATTAGGTCACTCACTGGTTCCTTCCCTCCCTCTTTTCTTTCCCACTCTCCTTCCCAGGCCCCACTCGCCAAGTACACACTGAAGCCTCACCGTTGTGCTCCCGTCAAAGCCCTGGTTTCCTCCATGGGAGCTGGCCCTTCAGGACCTCTCAGCTGTGCTCCTGTGGGGTCTGGCAGGTATTCCCAAGTTCTGAAACATGAACCCCTCCTTTCTTAAATTCAGATAAATCTAAGACATGAGATAGCTGGGCCCTACTTCTTATTTTTCAGTCCTCTCTATTTATAATTGTGATTGCATGTTTAGTTTCCATTATGCAAACGCGTGTACTTCTGAATTCTTCATTGTTGTAATAATTTCTTATTTGATCCTCTTAGATTTTTAAGTGGAGAATCATAGTGGCTGTGAATAATAATTGTCTCTTTCTTTCCAGTGACTGTAAGCTCTGACTTATGTTTCCATAATCTGTCTATATTTGTTTGAATTTCCAGAGTAATATTACTAAATATTTGCCATTTATGAAATTTGCAGGTTTTTCTTGACATTAATGGGAATATATGTCACGTAGTATGTTGCAAACTATGTTCTGTAGTGCACTGGTGTGCCCTAAATAAAAAAAGTGTTATTTTTCTGGAAAATAATAATTTAAAAGTGTATGAAGTGAAATATTAAATATATCAATCTATGATATATGGTTTATAAAATATGTATAATATTTTTGTCAAATTTATTGAGATAGAATTTAGAGACAGAATTCACCCTTTTTAAGTTGATAAAAGCTGAAGGACTTTGCACATGTGTGTGGCAGGCGTGCTGTCTTGCAACCAAGATCCTGACCATGTCCGTTACCCCCAAGTCCCCTCAGACCCCACCACTGCCCACCCACAAGCCTGACACTCACTGGTCTGCTTGCTGCCCGATGTTGTTGTCTTACCTAGAATGCCCTATGGGAAGAATAATTCTGTTCGGTCTTTGTCTTCCTGCACTTAGCTCTATGACCTTGAGAATCATCTGTGTTGCTGCAGATCAGGATCCATGGCATGGGTTATCACAGGTTGTTTATCCAGTTACATGTTCCGGTTGCACTGGGTGTTTGACCGTATAAACGAAGCTGCTATATAATAATTATGTGGACACATGTTTTCATTTCTCTTGGATGAATGCTGAGCCTTGAGATGGCTGGATCATACTCTAAACATACGTTTAACTTGATAAAGAACTGCTCATATTTTCCTTTTCCTTTCCACGTTGCCATGAAAAGGGGCTGGGCTCTCCAGCCACCTCCCGTTCTCGCACTCACGTGCCTGCCTTGTGACTTTAGATGACCTCGCTTTGTTCACTGGTGCTGTTGGGCCCCTTTTTCTGTCTTTGTTGGCTATTCCTAGATCTTCTCTGTTAAAATATCTGTTCAAATCTTTTGTCTATTTATGTTGTGTCGTTGGTCATATTTTTGGATTATAACAATTCTTTGCATAATTTGGACTTAAGATCTTTATTAGAATGGAGTTTATAACTATCTTATCCCAGTCTGTAATTTATCTTTCTATGTATTTATTTAATTTTTATTAAGAAATATTTTAAGTGTACAGAAAAGCACAGACAATTGTCTAGCAGGAATCTGTTAATGTGTGTTTTTATAATGTTCCATTTCTCTGTCTCACTACATGCCAGTTTCCCACTTTCAGTAGAATAAAAACAAACATCAACAAACCTGTATATGCAATTGTTTTTTCTCCAGTTTTCACTTACTTGGATGACTTTTTAGATAATGCTGTACTCTTTTCTTTGGTGCATAAGCATTATACATTTAACAACATTATTAATCACTTCCTTTATTAATCAACACAAATCCCGCATGTTTGCCATATTTTTAATGCTTTTGAATTGAATTTTTTGTTTTTTCTTATTATTATTTCCCCACTAATAAATGCATCAGAAATTTCAGGACACAGAATTCTTGTTTCTAAAGATTATCCTTATAAATATACCACTTTGAAAACACTGACAAAAAATACTAAAATTAATGTAGCACTGCAAATGTGAAATCTCAGATCAGCCTGGTTGTTTTGATGTAACTTTTTACTTTGTAGTTTACCTTATTTTTTCTATATTAAAAAACCTTTAATATAATAGATTCAGCATTTCAGACAGTGGAGGAAAGATAAGCACTCAATGAAATTATGGAAGTAATTGGCAGCCTCTATGGGTTAAAGCAGGATTCTACTTTATGGAATTCATAAAAGCTAATTTCAGA
The DNA here is from genome assembly GCF_028885625.2 of Pongo pygmaeus. Lineage (NCBI taxonomy): Eukaryota > Metazoa > Chordata > Mammalia > Primates > Hominidae > Pongo > Pongo pygmaeus. Next base: position 92,875,624 of record NC_072390.2, read on the forward strand.
TGAATTACAAACCTAGTTAAGAAAAACACAAAATATTTATTATTTTAGTTATTATTTATAAATTAAGTGACAAATAATTTATGACATTTATGGGGTACAATGTGATATTTTGATATTGTTTTTCTATCATTATAATATTAAGTTTAAGAATTTCATCAAGATACGCCACTGTGAGTTTCTTTATTCATTAATTTATTTCTGGTTCTCTGTGACTCCTTTGAATTTACAGTCTCTATATTTTCTTCATTTAGGTGGATTTTACCCTATGTTTTCCATGACTATTGTTTCTCTTTTGTAGGTTCTATTCCATTCAATATTTGGCTTTAATTTTACGTTTAATGTGTCTTTTGAAATTTGTAATTCGATAGTCATGCTTTTCACTCTTGGGTAGATTTTAATAACCCCTTTACTATATCACCAACTCCCATTCCATGAGCCCCTGACTTTGTTTTATCAATGTTGTCTCCAACTGAATGTTGCTGAGAGCACAGATTTGAAATTTCTAAAATGTACCCCGTGTTCTTACAGTGATCACATTCACAGAAAAAATATTGTTCTGACTTCTCAGTCCAGATTCTTCTGCTGGCTGCTGTATCTTCTCATCTCCCCTGAAATTTTTCTGTGTGCTCGGGGACACTTGTGGTTTTCCTGTCCTGGGAGTTGAGGTCAGTTACATCCCATAACATGTGTGTCCCCATTCACATCTTTCCAGCTCTCTGAAAATCCCAGGGAAAGTTGGGACTGCCCCGCAGCGTGGGGATGATGCCGCTGCAGCGCAGGCTGGGACGGAGAGGAGCCCGGATGCGCTGGAGCAGACTGGGACTTCAGAGCACCTTCGCTGAAGCCGAGTGCTGCTGTGCCAGGTTTGTGGCGGTCATGGTGGAAAGTGGTGAGTGCCTCGGGATGGGTGCTCCTGCGGTCAGAATCCTGCGGTCAGAATCCTGCGGCACTCCCCACAGGGGCTGGTGGGATCCAGGTGTGCCCCTCGCTGGCCTGTGGTCAACTTACCTTTAGCCTTTCCTCTCCTTGGACACAAACAGCTTTGTCCAAGCTTTCACGTCCACCTTCAGGAGGGCTATTCCTGTCGTGTGGACCAGGCTGAACTGTTTGCGCCTGGGTTCTGTCTGCCTTAGGACAAGGAGAAATGCCTGGAACTTTCTGGAGTGGGAAGATTCCATCCTAGATCTCGGGGCTATTGCATCTTTTTCATTATGAAATATTTGGTCATTTCAGTGGGAATCAAATAGAAAACAGTTAAATTCTGGTTTCTCTTCCCCATTTTCTCTTAAATCCTCTTTACTAGGTGACATGTCTAAAAGCCATTTAAATAGGACCTTTACTTCTTGATTAGATGGGATCCAATGCTGATTAAAGAATGCACATGCCATAATCTTAAAATAGAAAATATTTAATGATAGGAATCTCTGTGTGGCCATCTGAATCAGATTTAATTATCAATTATTTAATCTACTGTATTAGTCCATGCTCATGCTGCTAATAGAGACATACCTGAGATTGGGTAATTTATAAAGGAAAGAGGTTTAATGGACTCACAGCTCCACATGGCTGGGGAGGCCTCACAATCATGGCGGAAGGCACAGGAGGAGCAAAGGCATGTCTTACATGGCAGCAGGCAAGAGAGAAGTGCAGAGCGAAAGGGGGAAAAGCCCCCTATAAAACCATTAGATCTCATGAGAACTCACCCACTATCATGAGAACAGCATGGGGGTAACTGCCCCCATGATTCAATTACCTCCCACTTAGTCCCTTGTACACCCATGGGGATTATGGGAACTACAATTCAAGATGAGATTTGGATGGGGATATAGCCCAAACCATGTCACCTTTATTTTCAAAGTGTATTCTAATCTCTGATTGTTTTAAAAAAGACCTCTTAATATCCATGGCTAAAGCAAGTTTTGATATTGTGTCTCTTAAACTATGAAATGTTTGGAAACACAGATGCAGTTACAAAGCTGTAGAAACATTGCTATTCCCATCCATCCTTAATGTTCAGTGTGTCTCTGCCCTAAGCAGGGAGCTCAGAAATCTCAGAGCCTTCAAATAAGAGGTGGTAGTTTTCCTCTGAGTGTAGCATATTTTATATTTAGTCTATTCATACTAGTATCTCTTGATTATAAAGTGACAAAGAGCAGTGGGGGTAATAAAAACATCTCAGAGTTGTTAATATTGGGAAACAAATGGGAGCCAAAGCCATACACATGCAAAGTGCTTGTTCCAGCATCTGGCCTTTGGTAAATTAGAACCAAAGTAAGTTGTTGTATAACTGGTCCCAGTGGCTTTGTACAAATCATATGCATTTATATAACCCAGAGTATCATGATAATGTGATCATTTCTATTTGTTCATAATGTTCTATTTATTCTAACTATACCATGTAGGGCATACTGTGTTCCCTGAGATACTTTTGTTATCCCCACTTAATAAGAGAAGTAAAATGAAGCTCAGAGAAGTTATGTCACCAGCACAGGATGAAGCTGACTTGCAGCCAAGGCTCTGCCTCCAGCACCATGGCCCTAGATGCGGTGGCCTCACCTTATTGACGAAGTTGCTTTCCCTGATCTATGAAGATACATAGTGAGCCAGTGAGAGCTTAAAAAAACTGTGAGCCAATTTTGCAAGCACCTCTGGCAAGATGTCACGGTGGTCTAGAGGGGCTGTCACACAATGCAGCTGGAGGAAGGTGAGGGTGTGCCTTGGCCGTCCTCATCGTCCCTCCTTCTTTCTTGTCCTGGTGCCCAGGGATTGCCATGTAACAGTACAAGTCCCTCTGGAATCCCAGGGGAACCAAATATTGGTAAAGGAAGAGATGATGTGGCTGGTAGAGAAGAGGATATGGAGATGGCATAACACAAGCCCCATGGATCCCCAGCTCCAGGCTGAGCCTGTGTGGACAACAGCACTGTGATCCAGGTGGCCTCCTGCCTCCTGCCATCTTTCGGATTGTTTGGAAGCTCAATTCAAATTATTCACGAAAACTCAAATATTTGTTTCCTATTAAAAAAAAAGTCTTCTTTTTAAAACAAACTCTGAGATTCACCAAGGCACACGGATGCCCTGGAGCTTCCTCCCCAACTCCACTGGGCTATTCTCTCCCTTGCGGTTCAGCTGCTGCTTCCATCCATGCCAAAGAGCATCCCCACCTCCAACTCGTCCTTTCTCCTTTGTGCATTAAAACAACTTGAGATCCTCAGAATGGACTGCTCCCCAAACTAAAACAAAAAAAATGCAAGCATAATAAAATGCATAGAAAGGCGTGGAATCAAACTTGAAATGTGAAAGGTTTGGGCATTCCATTATTTATGAGCATGAAGGCCTCTCACTAATCAAAACTCTTTTAAATTGAAAGTGCCTTTCTTCCTCTCCCCCTCCTTCCCTCCTTTCCTCCCACCCTCAATCCCTTCCCTTCTTTCTCTCCCTTTTTTTCTCACCTTCTCAACTTGTATCTTTCTTAAGATAAGAGGTTCGTGTGATGCTCCTATTTATGTGGCTTTCTTTAAAAATGAGAAGAGGAGGAGCCAGGCTACACCAAGGAAATACTCAACCCCATGCTTCTGCAGGTGTCAGCCTAGAAGGCACCAATCCAGGTGGAAGAGGTTCTCTCTCCTGCCCTACTGTCTTTGCCAGGGGTGGTGTTGAGAGCCATTTCTGCAGATACCTTGCACCCCGGCTGCCCATCTTCAGTGATACAGTCAGACATAAGCATCTGGGGGTGAAAACGCACCCAACACAGAGCTGGGTTTCTGGAGTTACCTTCTGGGGTTGGACTCTGCCTTTGGGAGAGGCCCTGAATGTCTCCAAGCATTCCCACGTGTCATGGGAATTATGGGAGCTAAAATTCAAGATGAGATTTGGATGGGGACACAGCCAAACCATATCATTCCACCCCTGGCCCCTCCCAAACCTTATGTCCTCACATTTCAGAACCAATCATGCCTTCTCAACATTCTCCCAAAGTCTTATTTAAGCATTAACTCAAAAGTCCATAGTCCAAAGTCTCATCTGAGACAAGGCAAGTCCCTTCTGCATATGAGCCTGTAAAATCAAAAGCAAGTTATTTACTTCCTAGATACAATGGGAATACAGGTGGTGGGTAAATACACCCATTCCAAATGGGAGAAATTGGCCAAAACGAAAGAGTTACAGGCCCCATATAAATTCAAAATCCAACTGGGCAGCCAAAACTGTGAAATAATCTCCTTTGACTCCATGTCTCATATCCAGATCATGCTGATGCAAGAGATGGGCTCCCATGGCCTTGGGGAGCTCTGCCTCTGTGGCTTTGCAGGGTACAGCTTCCCACCTGGCTGCTTTCACAGCTGATGTTGAGCACCTGTGGTTTTTCCAGGTGCACAATGCAAGCTGTCAGTGGATCTACAGTTCTGGGATCTGGAGAATGATGGCCCTCTTCTCACAGCTCCACTAGGCAGTGTCCCAGGGGAGACTCTGTGTGGGGGATCCAACCCCACATTTCTTTTCTGCACTGCCCTAGTAGATGTTCTCCATGAGGACCCACCCTCTAGCAAACTTCTGCCTGGAACATCCAGGCATTTCCATACATCTTCTGAAATGTAGGTGGAGGTTCCCAAACCTCAATTTTTGACCCAAATGCACCTGCAGACCCAACACCACATGTAAGCTGCCAAGGCTTGGGGCTTGCACCCTCCGAATTAAAAGCCTGAGCTGTACATAGGCCCCTTTTAGCCATGGCTGGAGCTGAAGCAGCTGGGACGCAGGTCTCCATATCTAGGCTGCATAGTGCAGGGAGTCTTGATCTTGATCCAGGTAACCATTTTTTTTCCTTTTAGGCTTCCTGGCTTGTGATGGGAGGGGCTGCTCTGAAGACCCCTGACATGTCCTGGAGACGTTTTCCCCATTGCTTTGGTGATTAACATTAGGCTTCTCATTACTTATGCAAGTTTCTGCAGCTCGCTTGGATTCTCCTCAGAATTTTTTTTTCTATCATATTTTGGGATGCAAATTTCCAGACTTTTGTGCTCTGCTTCCCTTTTAAACATAAATTCCAAATCCAAACCATATCTTTGAGAATACATAAAACTGAATGCCTTTAACAGTACTCAAGTCACCTCTTCAACACTTTGCTGCTTAGAAATTTCTTCTGCCAGATGCCTTAAATCAACTCCCTCAAGTTCAAAATTCCACAGATCTCTAGGGCAGGGGCAAAATGTCACATCTCTTTACTAAAACAAAGCAGGAGTCATCTTTGCTCCAGTTCCCAAGAAGTTCATCATCTCTATCTGAGACCACCGCAGCCTGGACTTTATTGTCCATATCACTATCAGCATTTTGGTCAAAGCCATTCAACAAATCTCTAGGAAGCTCCAAACTTCCCCACATCTTCCTGTCTTCTTCTAAGCCCTCCAAACTGTTCCATCCTCTGCCTGTTACCCAGTTCCAAAGTCATTTCCACATTTTCAAGTATCTTTACAGCAGCACCCCACTCTACTAGTACCAATTTACTCTATTAATCTGTTCTTATGCTGCTAATGAAGACATACCCAAGACTGGGTAATTTATAAAGGACAGAGTTTTAATGGACTCCACAGTTCCACATGGGTTGGAGGCCTCACAATCATGGTGGAAGATAAAGGAAGAGTAAAGGGATGTCTTAAATGGCAGCAGGCAAGAGAGAGTGTGTGCAGGGGAACTGCCCTGTATAAAACCATCAGATCTCATGAGACTTATTCACTACCATGAGAACAGCATGGGAAAGACCTGCCCCCATGATTTGATTACCTTCCACTGGGTCCCTTTCATGACATGTGGAAATTATGGGAGCTACAATTCAAGATGAGATTTGGGTGGCGACACAGCCAAAGCATATCATGTGGCAACCCCAGGGTTGCTGTGAGCCCATTCAGAATCATTTTTTGCTCAATTAAAATCTGTGAAATTTAATTTTTTTAGCACCATCATAATTCACTGATGTGGAAAACACTGGCTTTCAAGCCACGGAACAGAACACAGGGTGGGGGTGGATCCCAACAGCCCTGGTTTTTCTGGGTGTTGGTAGAGAGAAGAGCAGTCTTTAAATGGAGACTCTTATTTCAGTTTCCAAAGAAATTACTTTGAAAAGCACCATATTCCCCTGAAAACAGAGTAGAAGAAGCAGCAATGACCCTGCATATTAGGTGGGTGGGAAGGGAGAGTGAATCCACCTTACAGGAAGGCGGGCGGAGGGTGGGGTTTCTGGCGCTCTCGACCCCAGGAAGTCACTCACGTGCTCTGCTTCTACAGGCTTTGGACCCAGAAAGAGCAGAGTATTTTCTCACTTCCCCTTTGTGCTGCTTGGAAGTTTTGCAAGCTGTCTGCATGACCATCTTGACTTTCCTCAGGGTTTTTCTGCCACTTTCTTTCTGGCTTAACGTTCCCTTCAGCTTCAATCTGTTCTTCCTTTTTGTTGCCTTCTTCCACAAAGCCTGCTGGCTTCGTTCTTTCTCATTTTTATTTCCAGTTCAGTGATGAGCATCGTGGTCTGTCCATTCAATATCTGCAGAGCTCTGAATCCTCGTCTCCAATGCATTGCTCATTACAGGTTATTTTACAGGTATTTGGTGCCTGTTGAACCACACCTGGGCCCCCCTGCCTCTGCCCAGGCCCAGGGGCCACCTGTGGGCTTGGTCCTCAGCTTTGAGAGCCTTGTGTGCTCTGCCAGTATCATCTTGATTTTTGTCGGGATGCAGTCACAGGGATAACTGCTGCACACCCTCATTTCCTCATCCAACCTCCCCATCAGAATGGCCTGCAGAACTTCAGAAGGCCTTGGACAGATGCAGGAGGAGCCAGGAAGGGCTGGTCCATCTGATGATAGGACTCAAAACCTGTATTTGTCTGTTCTCACACTGCTATAAAGAACTGCCAGAGACTGGGTACTTTATAAAGAAAAGAGATTTAATTGACTCACAATTCTACATGGCTAGGGAGGCCTCAGGAAACTTACAATCATGGCAGAGGGGAAGAGGCATGTCTTACATGGCAGCAGGTGAGAGGGAGAGAGAGAGAGAAGAGAGAAAGAGAGAGAGAGAAGCAAAGGGGGAAAAGCCCCTTATAAAACCATCAGATCTTATAAGAACTCACTCACTATCATACGAGCAGCATGGGGGTAACTGCCCCCATGATCCAGTCACCCCCCCACCAGGTCCCTCCTCCAACACATGGGGATTATAGTTCAGATTACAATTCAAGATGAGATTTGGGTGGAGACACAGCCAGAGCATATCAAGACCCAGATCTTCCTTCTCTGTTTCTCCCCTCATGGAAGGTCCTGGTCACTTCCTCCTGCTTCTCCCCACCACCATCTGCCATCGGCCACCCTCAGTTACTCCTGAGCAATTCTAAGGCACACCTTTGGGCTCCATTGACAGTTGGCGTGGGGGGAAATATTTTAAGTCAAGGCCAAAAGAAACAGCTCTTTGCATCCAGCCTGTGGGTCATGAGGAGACTCACGCAGCTATCCCCAGCCCACTAGAAAGATCTGATTCCCCAGGGCCACTGGGCTATTCCCATTGGACCTTCTCATTTGCATCTCCCCTTCAAGAGTGGAGGGGGGCTCCAGTCACCAGGCTCATCCCTGATGCAAGAGTGGGTGAGAGAGTGGAATTGAGCCCAGCCCAACTTGCTACATGTGAATATCATTCCTTAAGTGGGTGGGGAGATCCAAGGTCTCCACAGCCCCTGCCTACAGTTCCGTCTGGAAAACAACCTTCTGTGTCATGGAACACTTCCTGTGTTTAGCTAATCTCACTTTTGCTGTGAGGAGGAAGTTTCTTTTCTTCTGCTTATCTCTAGAGAGGTGATGAGATGATGGACATGGGTCTGTATTTACTTGCCTTGACTCGTTGTTTTGTTTTCCACTACAAAAATTACTTTCAGAAAGAAAAAGGGGCTACATAATACAGGGGGAATGAAAGAAGCTCAGATGCTGTGTAAAATGCAGAACAATAACAGCTCCTGGAATGTTACTGATGCTTCTGCCATTCCAGCTGCTGCCGCTGAGCTGTCACAAGAATCAGGAGAGCCTCCTCAATGCCAGTACCATGGGAGTGCTTGCTGCTAACCACTATTGATACCTAAGTGACTCCTTGTGAGGAGCAGAAACCATCTTCCCTATTTCACTAGTGGGGAGAATGAGGGCTACAACATTTAGGAACCACATCCACAGCTTGTGTCAGAGCTGAAATTAGAGATACATCTTTCTTATCACAAAACCCGGGTTGGTAATTTCCATGCTAGGATGCTACCAATTCACTTTATTAAACACAGAATTTTGTAAAGTATGCATACCGCTCGAAACTCTTGAAACTCTTTCTAACAGTAATAATCAATACAGGTAATACATATAGTAAATCCATGGATTCCCATTTTAAATCTGTATCCTATATTACTTCATAGCATCCTCAGAGACCATGAGATGCAGAATGCCTATGTAAAAATTCTGCAATGTACCATTTATTTTCGATTCCAGATTCCTATGATGAATAAATGGTATGCATGGGATATGTAAGTACAATTGGCATTCATGGTTTAACGTTCCTTCACTGATAAAATATGCAATTGTCCAATCCTGGGATAAGATTTTTTTAAATTTGGGAACATTCTACTATGTTGTCAGAGACAACCTCTCAGAACTGGTATTATTTTGTTCTCAGTTCCTCTTTGTACAAAACTTGACAAATATGAGCAGGTCTGATGTACCTGCACAAGGAATATATGCATATTTTAAAAGTTGCTAGCATATTGAAAGAGGAGGTAGGAGGGTGGGAGATAACCCTGAGAAATCTGCAGAAGGGGGAATTTAATCCCACAAAGAACACCAGGAAAGAGAGCAGGAGATCAAGCCCCACCCTGACTTCCCACAGGGGCTTGGATGAGCTCCTGAGGGCAGGAGCTCACACAGCTTGCGTCTCAAACACACCATGCTCTTTTCCTCTGTGAGTTGCTAACCAGCGATGTTCATGGATGTAATCATATCAGGGCCTCAGCTACTCCCACATATGAAAGAGCTTCCCTGGCAAACACTTGGTTTGAATCAAGCCAGCTTGACGGAGCTGCCACTGTGAAGAGCTCAGAGAAAGTTGGCAGAAACTCCGGGAACAGTTTTCAGTTCTCTTTAAAAGAAACACTCAGTGTGAATCACACAGCATGATGTACATTTGGACAATTTTACCTTTTTGTATTTTTCAGAGCAGTTTCAAAGTTGAATATCAATTATATCTAAAAAAATGTTTCCCAGTGGGTGTAGCTTCTGGATGGAAAGCACAGAGTTTTCTTATGTTGGTTGGTAGTAAATAGTGTGGAGGGGCCTCACTCATGGTGAATTCCGGCCATGTCCCCATTATCACAGCACTGTGCACCAGCAGTGTTGGTCCTGGCAGTGTGGCGTGGCCACGTGGGTCCATTTCAGTCCTGCCAGGGTCTCTGATTTTCTGGTCACTGCTGGCATGTCGATTGCCCATTGAAAGCCTGTACTGTGTTTGCAAATGCAAGCTGCCTCAAAGCTGGTAAGTAATTTTCTTATGCAGAGGTTGATTTCACAAAAACAAATGACACGATGAAAGCCAAAACAATTTCCTAATCCTCATGTTCTTTTTTTCCTGTCTTTTATGGACACAATAAATAGAATATCGATGTTTTTACAAAGAATATTTACTCATTTGGTTAGTTAGCACTGAAAACAAATCATGTGGGGTTGATGAAATTTAGACCGTTATCTAAAACTGGACACTTTTATTGTTAGTATTATATTTGTCTTATCAATTTTATGTCAGTGTAAATCTAGTAGGACTTTGAGTTTTGTGTACCAGAGGACTTTCATCACCTTTCACAGGAGCTGGCAACCTATGGATTTGATAAGTGGGTTGGCACATTGGTGTTTTTGCACTAAATATCACAATCAATTCACCACATGTGTATTGTTGTGTGCCGTGTCCCAGGATTTGTGTTAAGGAATAAAGGCATTAAGAAGATTAATCCATTGGAGTTTCTGCCCTCAAGAGATCTGTAGTTTAATGATGAGAGGAGTTTATAGATAGTCACAAAACAATCAAAGTAAGGTACTGCATACAGAGCTCAAAGAATAGGAAAATTATACACAAGGTGGAAAGGAATGCTGTGTGGGGAGTGGTCAGGAAAGTCTCCATAGAAAAATTGCATTAGGGATATTTCTTAAAGAATGGAAAGGTTTTGTAGGGCAGAGTTGGTTCATTGAGAAACTCATTGTGGTGGCAGGTATGTCATGAGCAAAGTTGAAGGGCTGCAAAACCATGACACAGACTCACTCCAAGAAACAATCCATCTGCCTATTACAAGTCACCTGGGGAAAAAGGAAAACAGGCTGATAAGGCAAAATGACACAGCATGCACCCTCCCCCTGTGAGTGTGTGAACACTGAAGCCTCACACTCGTGTGTCATGTGGGTTACTTCTTTTCAAAGCAACTTTTTGGGAATCCATTCCAAGATGGCCGAATAGGAACAGCTCCGGTCTGCAGCTTCCAGCCTGATCGACGCAGAAGACGAGTGATTTCTGCATTTCCAACTGAGGTACCCGGGTCATCTCACTGGGACTGGTTGGACAGTGGGTGCAGCCCACAGAGGGTAAGCTGAAGCAGGGCAGGGCATTGCTTCACCTGGGAAGCACAAGGGGTCGGGGGATTTCCCTTTCCTAGCCAAGGGAAGCCGTGACAGACTGTACCTGGAGGAACAGTACACTCTCGCCCAAATACTGTGCTTTTCCAATGGTCTTAGCAAATGTCACACCAGGAGATTATATCCCACGCCTGGCTCCACAGGTCTCACACCCATGGAGCCTTGCTCACTGCTAGCGCAGCACCCTGAGATCGAACTGCGAGGCGGCTGCCTGGGTTGGGGAGGGACATCTGTCATTGCTGAGGCTTGAGTAGGTAAACAAAGAAGATGGAACCAGGTGGAGCCCACCACAGTGCAACAAGGCCTGCCTGCCTCTGTAGACTCCACCACTGGGGGCAGGTCATAGCTGAACAAAAGGCAGCAGAAACCTTTACAGACTTAAACGTCCCTTTCTGACAGCTCTGAAGAAAGCAGTGGTTCTCCAAGCATGGTGTTTGAGCTCTGAGAACAGACAGACCACCTTCTCAAGTGGGTCCCTGACCCCCATGTAGCCTAACTGGGAGGCACCTCCCAGTAGGGGCCGACTTGACACCTCATACAGCTGGGTGCCCCTCTGGGACAAAGCTTCCAGTGGAAGGATCAGGCAGCAATATTTGCTGTTCTGTGGTCTCTGCTGGTAATACTCAGGCAAACAGGGTCTGGAGTGGACCTCCAACAAACTCCAATAGACCTGAAGATGAGGGACCTGACTATTAGATGAAAACTAACAAACAGAAAGGAATAGCATCAACATCAACAAAAAGGACATCCACACCAAAATCCCATCTGTAAGTCACCAACATCAAAGACCAAAGGTAGATAAAACCACAAAGATCGAGAGAACCCAGAGCAGAAAAGCTGAAAATTCCAAAAACCAGAGCACCTCTTCTCCTCCAAAGGATCGCAGCTCCTCACCAGCAACGGAACAAAGCTGGAGAGAGAATGACTTTGACAAGTTGACAGAAGTAGGCTTCAGAAGATCGGTAATAACAAACTTCTCCTAGCTAAAGGAGGAAGTTCGAACCCATGGCAAGGAAGCTAAAAACCTTGAAAAAGATTAGACGAATGTCTAACTAGAATAAACAGTGTAGAGAAGACCTTAAATGACCAAATGGAGCTGAAAAACATGGCACGAGAGCTACATTATGCATGCACAAGCTTCAATAGCCAATTCGATCAAGTGGAAGAAAGGGTATCAGTGATTGAAGATCAAATTAATGAAATAAAGCGAGAAGAGAAGTTTAGAGAAAAAAGAGTAAAAAGAAACAAACAAAGCCTCCAAGAAATATGGGACTATGTGAGAAGACCAAATCTACGTTTGATTGGTGTATTTGAAAGTGACAGGGAGAATGGAACTAAGTTAGAAAACACTCTTCAGGATATTATCCAGGAGAACTTGCCCAACCTAGCAAGGCAGGCCAACATTCAAATTCAGGAAATACAGAGAACACCACAAAGATACTCCTCAAGAAGAGCAACCCCAAAACACATAATTGTCAGATTCAGCAAGGTTGAAATGAAGGGAAAAATGTTAAAGGCAGCCAGAGAGAAAGGTCGGGTTACCCACAAAGGGATGCCCATCAGACTAACAGCAGATTTCTCAGCAGAAACTCTACAAGCCAGAAGAGAGTTGGGGCCAATACTCAACATTCATAAAGAAAAGATTTTTCAACCCAGAATTTCATATCCAGCCAAACTAAGCTTCATAAATGAAGAGGAAATAAAATCCTTTACAGACAAGCAAATGCTGAGTGATTTTGTCACCACCAGGCCTGCCTTACAGGAGCTCTTGAAAGAAGAACTAAACATGAAAAGGAACAACCAGTACCAGCCACTGCAAAAACATGCCAAATTGTAAAGACTGGCGATGCTAGGAAAAAACTGCATCAACTAACAGGCAAAATAACCAGCTAACATCATAATGACAGGATCAAATTCACACATAACAATATTAACCTTAGATGTAAATGGGCTAAATGGCCCAATTAAAACACACAGACTGGCAAATTGGATAAAGAGTCAAGACCCATCAGGGTGCTGTATTCAGGAGACCCATCTCACGTTCAGAGACACACATAGGCTCAAAATAAAGGGATGGGGGAAGATCTACCAAGCAAATCGAAAGCAAAAAAAAGCAGGGTTGCAATCCTAATCTCTAACAAAACAGACTTTAAACCAACAAAGATCAAAAGAGACAAAGAAGGCCATTACATAATGGTAAAGGGATCAATTCAACAAGAAGAACTAAATATCCTAAATGTATATGCACCTAACACAGGAGCACCCAGATTCATAAAGCAAGTCCTTACAGACCTACAAAGATACTTAGACTCTCACACAATAATAATGGGAGACTATAACACCCCACTGTCAATATTAGACAGATCAACAAGACAGAAGGTTAACAAGGATATCCAGGGCTTGAACTCAGCTCTGCACCAAGTGGACCTAATAGACATCTACAGAACTCTCCACCCCAAATCAACAGAATATATATTATTCTCAGCACCACATCACACTTATTCCAAAATTGACCACATAGTTGGAAGTAAAGCACTCCTCAGCAAATGTAAAAGAACAGAAATCACAACAAACTGTCTCTCAGACCACAGTGCAATCAAATTAGAACTCAGGATTAAGAAACTCACTCAAAACCGCACAACTCCATGGAAACTGAACAACCTGCTCCTGAGTGACTACTGGGTAAATAACGAAATGAAGGCAGAAATAAACATGTTCTTTGAAACCAATGAGAACAAAGACACAACATACCAGAATCTCTGGGACACATTTAAAGCAGTATGTAGAGGGAAATTTATAGCACTGAATGCCCACAAGAGAAAGCAGGAAAGATCTAAAATTGACACCCTAACATCACAATTAAAAGAACTAGAGAAGCAAAAGCAAACACATTCAAAAGCTAGCAGAAGGCAAGAAATAGCTAAGATCAGAGCAGAACTGAAGGAGTTAGAGACACAAAAAACCCTTCAGAAATCATGGAATCCAGGAGCTGGTTTTTTGAAAAGATCAACAAAACTGATAGACTACTGGCAAGACTAATAAAGAAGAAAAGAGAGAAGAATCAACTAGATGCAATAAAAAATGATAAAGGGGATATCACCACCGATCCCACAGAAATACAAACTACCATCAAAGAATACTATAAACACCTCTACGCATATAAACTAGCAAATCTAGAAGAAATGGATAAATTTCTGGACACACACACCCTCCCAAGACAAAACCAGGAAGAATTTGAATCCCTGAATAGACCAATAACAGGTTTTGAAATTGAGGCAATAATTAATAGCCTACTACCAAAAAAAGTCCAAGACCAGATGGATTCACGGCCAAATTCTACCAGAGATATAAAGAGGAGCTGGTACCGTTACTTCTGAAACTATTCCAATCAATAGAAAAAGAGGGAATCCTCCCTCACTCATTTTATGAAGCTACCATCATCCTGATACCAAAGCCTCGCAGAGACACAACAAAAAAGGAGAATTTTAGATCATATCCCTGATGAACATCAATGTGAAAATCCTCAATAAAATACTGGCAAACTGAATCCAGCAGCACATCAAAAACTTATCCCCCAAGATCAAGTCGGCTTCATCCATGGGATGCAAGGCTGTTTCAACAGACACAAATCAATAAACGTAATCCATCACATAAACAGAACCAAAGACAAAAACCACTTGATTATCTCAATAGATGCAGAAAAGGGCTTCGACACAATTCAACAGTGCTTCATGCTAAAAACTCTCAATAAACTAGGTATTGATGAAACATACCTCAAAATAATAAGAGCTACTTATGACAAACCCACAGCCAATATCATACTGAATGGGCAAAAACTGGAAGCATTCCTTTTGAAAACTAGCGCAAGACAGGTATGCCCTCTCTCACCACTTCTATTCAACATAGCGTTGGAAGTTCTGGGCAGGGCAATCAAGCAGGAGAAAGAGTTAAAGTGTATTCAGTTAGGAAAAGAGGAAGTCAAATTGTCCCTGTTTGCAGATGACATGATTGTATATTTAGAAAACCCCCTCGTCTCAGCCCCAAATCTCCTTAAGCTGATAAGCAACTTCAGCAAAGCCTCAGGATACAAAATCAATGTGGAGAAATCACAAGCATTCCTATACACCAATAACAGACAAAAAGAGAGCCAAACCATGAGTGAACTCCAATTCACAATTGCTGCAAAGAGAATAAAATACCTAGGAATCCAGCTTACAAGGGATGTGAAGGACCTCTTCAAGGAGAACTACAAAACACTGCTCAATGAAATAGAAGAGCACACAAACAAACGGAAGAACATTCCATGCTTATGGATAGGAAGAATCAATATCGTGAAAATGGCCATACTGCCCAAGGTAATTTATAGATTCATTGCCATCTCCATCAAGCTACCAATGACTTTCTTCGCAGAATTGGAAAAAAACTACTTTAAAGTTCAAATGGAACCAAAAAAGAGCCTGCATTGCCAAGACAATCCTAAGCAAAAAGAACAAAGCTGGAGGCATCACGTTACCTGACTTCAAACTGTACTACAAGGCTACAAGTAACTAAAACAGTATGGTACTGGTACCAAAACAGAGATATAGACCAATGGAACAGAACAGAGGCCTCAGAAATAATGTCACACATCTACAACCATCTTATCTTTGACAAACATGACAAAAACCAAAAATGGGGAAAGGATTCCCTATTTAATAAATGGTGCTGGGAAAACTGGCTAGCCATATGTAGAAAGCTGAAACTGCATCTTTTTCTTACACCTTATTCAAAAATTAATTCAAGACTGATTAAAGACTTAAATGTTAGACTTAAAACCATAAAAATCCTAGAAGAAAACCTAGGCAGTACCATTCAGGACACAGGCATGGGCAAGGACTTCATGTCTAAAACACCAAAAGCAATGGTAACAAAAGCCAAAATAGACAAATGGGATCTAATTAAACTAAAGAGCTTCTGCCCAGCAAAAGAAACTACCATCAGAGTGAACAGGCAACCTACAGAATGGGAGAAAATTTTTGCAATCTACCCATCTGACAAAGGGCTAAAATCCAGAATCTACAAAGAACTTAAACAAATTTACAAGAAAAAAACAAACAACACCATGAAAAAGTGTGCAACGGACATGAACAGACACTTCTCAAAATAAGACATTTATGCAGGCAACAGACACATAAAAAAATGCTCATCGTCACTGGTCACTAGAAAAATACAAATCAAAACCACAATGAGATACCATCTCACCCCAGTTAGAATGGTGATCATTATAAAGTCAGGAAACAACAGGTGCTGGAGAGGATGTGGAGCAATAGGAACACTTTTACACTGTTGGTGGGACTGTAAACTAGTTCAACCATTGTGGAAGACAGTGTGACGATTCCTCAAGGATCTAGAACTAGAAATACCATTGGACCCAGCCATCCCATTACTGGGTATATACCCAAAGGATTACAAATCATGCTACTATAAAAACACATGCACACGTATGTTTAGTGGGGCACTATTCACAATAGCAAAAACTTAGAACCAACCCAAATCAATGATAGATTGGATTAAGCAAATGTGGCACATATACACCGTGGAATACTATACAGCCATAAAAAAGGATGAGTTTATGTCCTTTGTAGGGACATGGATGAAGCTGGAAACCATGATTCCGACCAAACTATCAGAAGGACAGAAAACCAAACACCACATATTCTCACTGATAGGTGGGAAATGAACAATGAGAACACTTGGACACAGGGCAGGGAACATCACACATCGGGGCTTGTCGTCGGGTGGAGGGATGGGGAAGGGATAGCATTAGGAGAAATACCTAATGTAAATAATGAGTTAATGGGTGCAGCAAATCAACATGGCACATGTATATATATGTAACAACCTGCACGTTGAGCATATGTACCCTAGGACTTAAAGTATAATTAAAAATAAAAACAAAAACAAAAACGAAAAAGCTGCCTTTTTTTTTTTTTTTTTTTTTTTTTTTTTTGAGACAGAGTCTTGCTCTGTTGCCAGGCTGGAGTGCAGTGGCGCTATCTTGGCTCACTGCAACCTCCACCTCCTGGTTTCAAATGATTCTCCTGCCTCAGCCTCCCAAGTAGCTGGGACTACAGGCGCACACTACCACGCTCAGCTAATTTGTGTATTTTTAGTAGAGATGCAGTTTCACCATGTTGGCCAGGAGCAGCTCGGTCTCTTGACCTTGTGATCCTCCTGCCTTGACCTCCCAAAATGCTGGGATTACAGGCATGAGCCACCACACCCAGCCTTTTGAAAGCTACTTTTAAGAGAGGTCTAGTATGGAAAGATTGTGAAAGGAGCCATGGATGACTGTTTTATTTCTGCTGTTCTGTTACTGTGGGTAAGTTATTTGTTACCAGTGTGTCCCAGGCGTTGCATTTATAAAAAGAGGGAATTGACACAAGGTCTGCAAGGACATAGCTTGTAATTTTTACACATTTTCCCAAACTGACAACAACTCAGTTAACATGGCGTCCACCTAGCTATTTCAGTCAAAAACCTAGAAATTACCTTGAAAAATATGCATCTCAAATCAATATTTCTCTTCATCTCATATCTTGAGTTCACATATCTGAATCTAAGCTTCTCTGCATAGATGCCCTGTGCAACTAGCCCAAGCCACCATCATTTCTGTTTGGACTCTGACCACCACCTCCGAAGTCATCTCTTTGCTTCTTTCCCTCCTTAGGAGCCATTCGGCATACAACAGCTAAAGTGAATGATTTTAGAAGGTCAATCTAGTAAGGCTACACTATTCTTGAAAAGTCTACTTTTTTTTTTTAAAATTTACATAGGGTGATATATAACTGGGCATGATTCAGGGAGAAAGCTGAATGAGCAGGACCCATTTCTGTCTTCCACTTCAATGGATGGGTTCCCAGACACTCCCTGTGACGGTCGGAAGGTTAGACCTCGGTCAGGGCTTTACTTGGGATTCTGCTATACTCTCATGCTAGGCTCATCCTACTGCCATAGCCTTGACCTGTCATTCAGGTAATATTTTGGACTCATGGAACTTCATTTTGTCTCATCTCTCAATTTGTTCACAGTCATCTGCTGGAAACTTCCTGCAACAACCTTGTAAGATTACCCATGGCTCAATTTCTAACAGTGGCATTTTGGGTACAAAGGTTAGCTTAAACCTACATTTTAAATTTTTACATTGTTCAAAAGAAATACCTTTGTTTTCTCTTCCAGATAAATGCATCAAGTCATCATCTATTCTCAGAAAGTTTTAGAAGAGACTTTTTAAAATAAAACACTATAGCATTTTATTAGAACACTGTATTACCAGTGAGAATTTTATTTCCATGTCAGATAGAATCTTTGTTGACTTTATTTGACATGGAAATAAAATTCTCACTGGTATTTTGTTCTTTATTATATATTATGTTCACATCTATGTTATTTTATTATATATTATGGTCACTGTGAAAATTCAAGGAAAATTCAAGAATATCTCCTCTGAAAAAAAGCTTATAATTGATTCTGGGAAGCGAACTATTAAATACCTGACGAGTGAAATATCAAAACACCTCAACATCTGTTTTTAAGCTTATTGGTGAGTGAATTCCTTTAAAATTAATTGTCTTAGCAGCTCATAAGGGTAGCTCTGAAAGGCTTTCTGAAGGAAACAGCATTTGAAATATGTTTTGCAGAGCAGGATTTAAAGAGACATAGAGAAGGCACGAAGCATCCCAGGCAGATGACAAGGCCTGAGTATGTGGGTGGAGGTGAGAAAGGCCAAGACCCGTGGATGGGGCAGAAAGTGAATCCCACTGGAATCGTGCCACACAGCCGGGTCTAGTCAGGGGCAGAAGGTGGGCTCTTGCTTGCTTAGATAAAGAATAGGAAGGAAGTATAAAAATTTGGAAAAAAGCATTGCCCCAAACTCAAAACAATAACTTTCTGGGCTGGATCTGACATTGGTTAGTGATGTAGCTAAACAATGGCAGATATGAAATCTTAGCCTCAATCTTTTCACCTGCTAGCATGTGTGATAACACTCATCTTCCCCACCCCATAGCATCTGTGGCCAAAACATGAGACAATGCCTGTCAAAGCGGCTTTAAAGGCAAAAGAGGACCAGAAAATGTAAATTCATTATTTAGGAACTGAAACGTTAATAATATTTAACTGAGGACATTTCATGTCCAAATCAGTGCTGGATAAATAGGAGTGGGTTTTTCGGAAGGGCAGAAAGGCATTAGGAGGCTATTCCAATATTCAGTAATGCCTAACAGGATACAAGCCTCTTTTTCAGCCTGACAGTGCATGCTCACAAGTGCTAGATGTGTTATTGCAAGAATCAAAGGCAGGGAAATGAAGTTATGTGGGTGAAATATTAGCACGGGAAACGTGTGAACACAGTTTGGAAGGCTAATGATTACGTGCTGATGCATTTTGGCATGTGTACAAAATGAAAGGGAACATTAACATCATCCTGCAAACTTGCTCCTATTCCACTAAATAACACATCTTTTATTGGGAGGAGAATTTAAAATAACTTTCCAAATGTAGAGATTTCAAAAATACTTTTCTAGAAATTTCCTTTTATGGAATTCAAAGATGGGTGGGCATATATATTTATTTCTTTTTGGGGGCTTCAGTAGCACAGAATTCATCATACTCCTCAATCCTCAATTCATGACTGTCATCATTGTCCATGCAAAGATCCAAACTTGTTTTATTATTTGATTTTTCAGTTCTAAAATTTGTTTACTTCCTTGTATTTTCTATTTCTTTCTTGAGGATTTCAATTTCTTTGCTGAGGCTTTGTGTTTTTTCATTTGTTTCAATTATGTTTGCCAGTGCCCTTGAAGCATCTTTACTGTGGCCGCTTTAAGTCCCTGTGAGGTCACTCTATGATAGCACCTCTATGCTGGATGTTGGCATCTATGGCTTGTCTTGTTTCATCCACTTTGTGATCTTGCTGCTTCTTGGCATAACAGGGATTTTCTATTGAAAGAGGTTCACATTTGGTACTATGTCAGAAGACTGTAGGTCTTACTTATCTCACTGGAACCTTCTGTCGCAGCTGGTTCCTTTGACACTGCTCTGGCTTAGAAGTGACTGATGGCTTGTTACTGCCAGGTGGGGGTGAGAGTCTGGGGCCCCATCTGGCTTGTGTGGATGGGGAAGGGCAGCAATGTTTTGCATGTGTTGTGGCTGGAGTCAAGTGGGTACTGTCTAAGTTTTCTGTCTGGGTAGACTGCTCCTTTCTTCTGCCAGGGCTTTCTTTGTGCCTGTTGGCATTTCTATGTTGCTGGCGTCCTCTGCCCTGAGTCTGGGATCACCCAAGAACTCACCTTTGTGCCATTCTTGCATCCTGAGGCCCCAGCCAGTCTGCCTTCTGCACTGCCCAATGCCTGTTCTACTCATAGTGTTCAAGATTGTTCATTATGCTCAGTGGCAGCAAGAGGGAAAAGGATGCATATCCCATCTTCCCAGAAGGGAAATCCCACTCATTACAAATAAGTCCTTTGTACATTGTATTTTTCTACTTTGAGAATCAGGGTTCCTAAGAGTATTATGGCTGAAGGACCAGGAGTATCCCAGGTGAACCTCAGGAGTATTATGGCTGAAAGACCAGGAGTATTCCAGGTGACCTCAGTCCAGTCACTGTTTCAGCCTGTGAGTTTCTCATGGAAGTCTGACACACTGAACACCAATCAAAGAGCACCACATGTTTGACGCTGGGCTAATGCCCCGTCACAGCAGTAACTGTAATTTATTATCCAAACTAGAATACCCAGCTGAGAATAAAAGGAAGTGCTAAAACATTAAAATTTTATGAACTTAAAAAAATATGTATTCATGTAAATTTGAGCAAAATAAAAATGTTTCTTTATAATCGTATCTGAATATTAAACACAAGCAATTATTATTACTGTTGCATATTCACTTAATCTAAAAAGTTCTTGATGATATCAACACTGATAATATCAGTATTTTAATAACTTATTTTTCAAATTACCTTTTATAATATTTTTCTTTAAAAAATATTTACATTTGTTTTCATAGTTGCAAAAGTTATGGTTACAAACATTCAACATTTTCAACACTTTCAATTAACTACAGTTTTGAAAAAAAGGAAAACTGGTGCTCCAACTGCTGAGGTACCAAGCACTCAGGTACCACCTGACCCAGGGGCATCATTAGTCTGGATGTCAATTTTGGGTAGGAGGGGGCTGCCCACCCCTCCTTTGTGCAACCACAAAATGGTGAATATGGCTTTCTTGACTCAAGCCTCTGCTCCTGCAAAGAGGCCATAACTCTACCTATTGTGGGTCTACAACATGTCCAGAGTGGTGTGACTCTCCCCCTGTGGAGAGGTGGTCCTGCCTGGACTGACCCCTGTGACAGGTGCGCAGGTGAATGCAGCATCACTTCCGAGCTTGGGTAGAAAAACCCGTGGAGCTCCTGAAGGCTCCCTTCTGGACATGGACACGGGTGCCTTTGCAATACTGGCAGGGGGTGCCTCCTGCTGGCTTCCATGAAGCTGTCATGTGGCAACGTGAGAGAGAGAGAGAGACAGAGAGAGAGAGAGAGAGAGACGTAGAGATTCAGATAAATGGAGAGGATAGAGACAGATAGAGATACAGAGACAGAAAGATGCAGTTTGAGAGATGGAGATACAGACAGAGACGATAAAGAGACAGACAGATAAAGATTAAGAAGTGGGGGGCAGGCCCAGAGACCCTCAGCTCTTAGAGTTTACCTGCCTGGGTCACAGGTAGGTGCACGAAGGACCCTTCAGCCTTCCAGATGACCAGCAGACCTCTGTAAAGTCTGGCTGTGGTTTCATCGAGTGACCTTAAATAAAAAGCAGCTGGCAGTGCTTCTTCAACTCCCACATTGTAAGTAAAGTGAATGATCGTGATTGAGGTGGTGTGTTGGGGTTGTTTGTAATGCAGCCAGCAGAGGCATCGATTACTGATACACCTAGTTTCATATTGACAGGAGAAGGCCAAAAGCCATTCTCATTTTTATTTCTTTATAAGTAAACTCATTTTCTTGGCTTGAGTGTAGGTATTTTTTAAATCTCTAAAGTTAAAGACATTCATCAAAATCTTTTTTTCTTTGATATTTTGCCGTTTACTTAGGTATTTCATTTCTCATAATTTTTATCTCATTTCTTCTTGCATTTATTGCATTTGGAGATTCTCAAGCGTGCCTTCATTGCTGATTTTCCTTCCATAGGACTGGTTGCTGCAATCAGAATGCACACGGTGAGTTTCTGAGCCTTGGCTCTGGGCAGCGTTCCTCCCACCTCTGCCTGCACCTGGCTGGGCCCCCACACGCCTGTGACTGCTGCACCTCATTCTTCCTCCGCCTTCACAGAGCTCAGGTTTCTGCCTGTTAATTAAAACACAATGCAAGCATGTTTTGCCATTTGTCTGCTGACCACTCCTCTAGCTCAGGGCCACACACATTCTGTTCTTCTTTTTTTCTTAGCATTTGACACTATTTGACACATTCGCTTTTTTAATGATGTTTTGGCTCCTTCTGTGAGAGTATCAGGTCCGCAAGAGCTCGGCTGTGTTTTTGGTGCCTCTTTATGCCCAGTGTGCTGAATGCTGTCAGGCTCATGCTAGCTCCTTAAGAAGTACTTGCAACATTACATTTTATCGAATTAAATTGAATTTTGTTTTTCACAGAGTCCATTTTCAAATGTAGGTTTTCATCTTTACTCTGATTTTATTTCTCCTACCACTCTCTTTATGCATTGTTACTTGGTTTTCTGTTAACTGAGTTTTGAGGGAGGAGAAGTTGGCTACTGCTGCCCACTGGCTGGGTGAGTGAGTCCGGTTCTCCCTTCTTACCATCGGTTTGGTGGTTGTTGGAACTCATCGAGCTTAAGGCGGGAATCTGTGGAGGCACACGGCCCACAGCCATGGTATTCTGGATGCCTGCCTTTCCCTGAGGCCATCCTAAAATGCAGGTATGACACTTTTTTTTTTTTTTTGAGACTGAGTCTCGCTCTGTCGCCCAGGCTGGAGTGCAGTGGCTCGATCTCCGCTCACTCCAAGCTTCGGCTCCCAGATTCATGCCATTCTCCTGCCTCAGACTCCTGAGGAGCTGGGGCTACAGGTGCCTGTCACCACGCTCAGCTAATTTTTTGTAGTTTTTAGTAGAGACGGGGTTTCACCATGTTAGCCAGGATGGTCTCAATCTCCTGACCTCATGATCCGCCCGCCTTGGTCTCCCAAAGTGCTGGGATTACAGGCGTGAGACACGGCACCCGGCCAAATGCAGGTATGACTCTTTTGTCCACTCTGCTGTTAGCTGGAATGGAGTGCTGCAGGCTTGTGATGGGCCATCTTAAAAAGGGAGACTGAGGCAGGCAGCTGAGGAGAAGCACCTGCTCTGTGAGGTGCTGGGGTCTTCCCTTCCTGTCAGAGAAAAGCCAACATCTCTAGGCTAGGTCAATACAGACGAAGTGGGAGTCACCCCTTCACCTTTCAGCCTGACGTCCCGACCCAGTGTTACTTAGGTTTGACTAGTGGAATTGTGTCATTGTACCTGGGTAATCATGCATGAATACTGCTGATTTCCAGCAGTATTATAACTTGACATGCCTTATTCTATTGTCATTCATATTCCATTGAGAGGGTAGGAAAAGGTGAGTCAATAAAAAATAACTGCACAATACAAATCTAAAATTCTATGTTGACTTAAAATGTTTAAATTACCATTTCTAAAATAAGTCTTTAAAAAATCCCCTAAACTTAGCCACGATCCAACCTCTCACTACTCTGTCTACCTACCTAAGTCTCTGTATATCTTCCTTTATATATATGCATAGAAAGACACAATCCATCCACCCACCCACCCATTCATCCATTCATCTATTCATCCATCCATCCATCCACCCATCCACCCACCCACCCGTCCCCCCTACCCATCCACCCACCTATCCTCCATTTCCCCCCACCCATCCACCCACCCACCCATCTATCCATCCATTCATCCGCTCACCCACCTATCTATCCACCCACCTATCCATCTTTACCTTCCTCCCTCCCTCCACCCATCTCTTCATCCATCCATCCATCCATCCATCCATCCATCCATCCATCCTTCTACCCATCCACTCACCCACCCACCCATGCATTCATCCATCCACCCATCCATTCATCCACCCACCCATTCATCCACCATCCATCCATCCACCAACCCACCTACCCATCAATCCATCCACCCATCCATCCATTCCCCCCACCAATCCATCCATCCATCTACCCACCCATCCATCCATTTATCCGTCCATCCATCCTCATCTCTACATAGATAGAGACACATGTATATATCAATATCTCTATACAGAGAAAGAGAGAAATCTTTCTTTGCAAATTAACCGCCGTGCTTTCCTTTCCAACCTTTGTGTGGAGAGCACAGGGTTCCTGCGTCAGGATCCTGCAGGACGCGGGCTGAGGCTCCCAGCTGCCGGCCATGCCCTCGGCTCCTCTCCCCACACGCGCCAGCACTGCCCCCTGCTGGCCTCCCGGGAGCACTGCCCGCTGCCGCGGCGGGAGGGGACCCGGGAAGAAGCCGGGACCGCGAGCAGCTGGACGCTTTCTCCCTGGGGCTCAGCCACACATTTTAGTCACAGTTACAGACTACGGGGGATTTGAAGCCTTCGCTTTAGTTTTTATTAAGAAATATTGAAAATTCCATGGCTTGCATTTGATTTGTTGTTTGTTCTTCTTCTTCTTTTTAAAAAATATATACAGAAATTGGTTGCAAGGAGCAACCGTAGTGAGGAGCATGGTTTGGCGGCAGGTGCACCTGGTTTAATTCATTGTTGCATCATTGAAAGCTTAGACGAGTTTCAAACCCCCTCCCAGCCTGATTGCTCTCATCTGTGAAATAGAGATAATAATAATGCTTGTCTTACAGGGTTTTGTGGGGATTAAATGTGATCAGAAGCCTAAACCGCCTAGACATCATCCATAATCAATAAATGTTAGCTACGACTTATTATTCATGCCTTTAGTTGTTAGTGTAAGTCACCATCCAGCCAAGCCAGGTGACCTAGGTCGAGAAGGAGGGAGAAACCCCTTGGTGTGCCCGGCACGCTGCCCACCCGAGGAGACCCCCAGGCCTGCCTGCCCCACTTACCCGGCTCCTGCTGCTCCCGGACCAGGCAGAGGCAGACGCAGACGCAGACGCAGACGCGGGGAGGCCGACGGACAGGCTCATCCTGAGCCAGCTGAGACCAGGTGTTGCCCCCTTGGGTGAGGACACGCAGGAAGGGTGAACACATGAGGCTATTCTTCAGAGAGAACCCTTGATGTAGTCTGGAAAAATCCACAAGTGGGTCTACACCAGCAAAAAAAAAAAAAAAAGTTAGTGCTGCAGAGGCTTCAGGTTCTGTTTATAGACACCATGAAATAGACCTGGTTCTTACTGGAATTTCTCCACCCACAAGAAGGTCACAAGAATGTGTCAACTGAAGCACTTCATACATAAAAGAGATACACAAATAAGTAGTATACTCAGAGATCTGACATGTTAAATATATATATTTAATTAATAAACCTACTTGCTCATCATCATCCTGTCTGTCTGTAACCTCTGGGTGTTGAATGCATATTAGAAGTTCCGTAATCCACTGTCTAGGTATAACTCATAAATTTTATCCTCTGAAAAGGTAATAGGAACATACATGGAGAATGCCAAGTCCAAACTGATTTACTCCTAAAATATCATAGCACAAGGATAACATCATAGCACAAGGATAACATCATAGCACAAGGATAAGCTACATAACACAAATTAAAAGAGGCCTCAAGAATGACTTTAAGTAGTTGCCGTAAGCTTGTGAGGCTGTGCTGGGAGTGCCTCAGCTTTTCATGGACCAGTCCTGGTGCAGCTGTGGTATGCAGAGGTGACCACTGACCAGACAGTTGAACTTCCTGAGATCCCACATCAGTCAGTTGGAGGTAGTAATGTTTACTTACATCTGGTAGACCACTAGGAGAACCTTATGCAACCATTACACTGACGTGTGTAAGGATTATTTTATCCCTTAGAAATGCTGATGACATACTTTAAGTGAAACAAAAGTAAAGATTTATAAATATGATATGACTACAGCAATGTAAAGTAAAATAAAGAAGGGAAATGAAGCAGCAGTGAATTCAGCCATGGGATTATTAATAATAATCTTTTCTTCTATATTTTATAAAGTGTATTTGCAATGTTTCTGATGTAAAATGTATTAATTTATTATAAATGTAACATTACCGTTTGTTTAAAATGAGCATCTTTGATTACAGAAAGAATAATCCTTTATCTCTAAACAATAAGCTTATTTTAGAAATAATATAGAAACATCAAATATCTTTAGATTATCTACTCATACGGATATTATTTTTGATCAACAGATATATTCTATTAGGCTATTATATCAGTCTTACATTTCCAAAATTAAGATGTTTAATGTTATTATTTTAATATACTATGAAGCTCATTCAATATTTTATTTATAATTGTTACAGATCTACTCGTAATTAATGTTGGTCTTGTCAGATCTTAGATATCAAGACTTCAATAGTTTTATAAATAGGATTGATTTTTGGATTTTCATCATTATTTGTTTTGAAACAATTATTATAATTTTATTTAAAAATGTAACATTTTGTAACTTTTTTTGTAACAAGTAAAATTTGTTCCTTGATAGAACTCAGGTAAACCAACTTTAGGTAAAGTAACCTAAAACTTTAATGGAAATAAACTGTGATTACTTCTTCACCCCCACCCCCAACAAGATATACACATATTGGCTTTATATTTCTTTTTGATGCAATTTACAGTTTCATAGAAAATAGTTTATTTATGAATAGTTAAGATAAAGAGACTCAAATCCTGTATGTTTTAACATCCTGCCATTTTTCATGATCTAACATAGCAATGAAGAGATTAGTTTGTAATAATGCATTAGCTAAGAATACATTATACCTATAAGATATATTCCGATTTCTGGAATAATTCTTAACAAGCTTGGGTATCATGTCAGTCAGGACGCCTGATCAATAGGAACAGGAAGGCCATCACATCCGTCATATAAGGACTTCACTCACACACACGTGTTGTTGTTGTTTTAACTGAACAACAAGCTGTGTGTTCCAGGGACAGTGATGTGGCTTCTGTCTCTGTTCCCTGTGTCTCCCGGTCCCACACCCCCATGTGTGCTGGCTACACCCAAAGACTTGTAGCCTGTTAGATGCAGCCTTTCTAAGGGCCACATCCAGATGAGAAAATATCCAAATGCAAAGAAGAGTCTCAGTTTTTTTCTTGGACATGAGAAACACTTCCCCAAAGCTCCTGATCAGATTCCTGCTCCCACCTCACTGGCCCCACACCCCCTTTGACACGCTTGGCCGGAGTGTGGGGCCACCATGATTTGACCCTGGCATCTGAAAGGGATCATGTGTCGGGGTCACCCCAGGACCCATGACCTTCCGAGGCTGGGTGATGTGCCCAGGTTCACAGGGAGCCCTGAGAGGTTATTCTCAGTGCCCGAAGCTGAGGTGCACAAACCCCACTGCTACCCAGGCAGAGACAGGTGCCCTGCACAGCAAGGCATGGATGGAGAAGCATCGCCCTCCTAAACATGGGCCCCATCAAAATCTCTCGGTCTTACATGGTGGGCTGCCTGTCACAAGGCCACGGTGTGGGACGCACTGCAGAGAAGGGTCAGCTTAATCCCAATACATCAATTAAAAAGCCCTAAGTAAATTGCCCTATCCCAATGCTGCATTGGGAAATTGTGCTTCCATCACTGGCCCCCAAACTTGATTGTGTTCTGAGTAAACCTCCCTAGAGTCCCTTCTTTCTCCTCCAACCCTGAGATGAATAAGCACTAAATTCTCCCAGCAGGCGGCAAGAGGCAAAGGCAAGAAGAGGGGCTTCCTGTCCGGTTGTGCCACTGGCACTTACAGATGATGCTACCTCCTGGCTCCGGATGCCCCGGTGCCTTCTGGAGTGGCCCCACTGCTTCATGAGTTTGGCTGAATCTGTGGGTTGATGAAGAGGCTTCCCTGGCTTTCCTCGTTTTTCACAGTGAGCCGCTCTCCCTCTCATCACACAGCGGAAACTGTGGATACTCCCTGGTTGCCATCAGTTCAGCCCTATTTCCTGACCATGTTACAGTGGCTGGCAGAATGATGCCTCTCCTCGCACCAAAGATGCTCACAACGTCATCCCCAGAAACAACGAATATGATGATGTCAGCTTGCAAAAGGGGTAGAATTCACGATGCTAATAGGCTGATGTTAATTTAGGGGGATTATCCACGTGGACCCAATATACCCATGCGACCCTTTAAACATGAGAAAGAGAGGCTGAGGGCTGCAGGCAAAGAGAGATTGAAGATGCCAATCCATTGCATTGACTGTGCTTCTGGCTGAAGAGTCCAGGTGGCCTCCAGGAGCTGGAGAAGGGGAGGTGCTGGGGGCTCTCCTGAGCCCCCAGAAGGAGCAGCCTGCTGACATCTGAGTACCAGCCCATGAGTTCCATTTCAGACTTCTGGCCTCCATCACGGGAGATCATGCATTTGTGTTGTTTCAGGCCAGCAGGGGTTTGCAGCAGGTATTCCAGCAGCAGAAGGCAGCAAATGCACCTGCGTTCAGTCAGCGAAGGATGTGGGCTGAAGGCTCTTCCAATGGGCCACTTGGAAGACCAGGGTCTACCACTGAGTTTAGCAGACAAAACGCCCACATTTTGGCCTCATGACCTCTTCCACTTTGTGCTAGAACCATTAAACCCAGAGTCATAAAAATCCTCCACCGCCACAGCCAGTTAAAGCCACTTCCACCTCCACAGCCAGTTAAATCCACCGTGGCTTCCCAGCTTGTAGATGCTACCTTCTCACTGTGCCCTCCCTTGGTGGAGAGACAGAGAGAGGGCATGCCCTGGAGTCTCCTGTCGGAAAGACACTAACCTCACCGTTCCTTCATGACGTCATCTCACTCTCATCACCTCCCAAAGGATTCATCTCCAAACACCGTCATACTGAAAGTTAGGCTTCCATATGCAAATCCTGGGGAGATAATTCAGTCCCCAGCATGACGCATGCCTGGGAAGCCCCTGCAGCCCTGGCTCAGTCAGTGGATGAGGTATCTGTGTCCCTTGTTGACTCTAGTTCATGATGACGCCCTGAGTGCTGCTGTGGGCACTGGCCCTGTGACATTGAGACTGGAGCTAGAGTAGACACATAAAATAGTTTGTGGTGAATGGGCACAAGGGAAGGGGCTCTCTGTGCAACATCCTCAGGGCATTTCCATGATGGACAATTCCACAACCAGTTCTGTTTGATGAGCAATTTATACCGTCCTCAGCATCAGGTGGTTTCCTTCTAGAGAGCACATGCCTTTTTTGGTGGGGGAACAGGGTTTTGCTTTGTTGTCCCGGCTGGAGGACAGTGGCATGAAAATGGCTCACTGCAGACTCAAAGTCCTGGGTTCAAAGGATTCTCCCACCTCAGCCCCTTGAGTAACTGGGACAAAAGCACGTGCCACCATGCCTGGCTAAGTTTTTTTGTGTATTTTTTGTAGAGACAGGGCCTCACTATGTTGCCCAGGCTGGTCTCAAACTCCTGGGCTCAAGCAATCCTCCCGCCTTGGCCTCCCAAAGTGTTGGGATTACAGGCATGAGCCACCATGCCTGGCTGCTTATGCTTTTTTCTGTTGTGGCCCAGATATTATATCATCTCTCATCTATAAATCTTCAAAACTTGAATTTGTGTGTAAAACCTACTTATGGAGAGGGTCAGAAAAGACACTCTTACCGGGACCATCCTGATCAGTCAACTGGGGCCTTGAATGCCAGGTAAACTTTGACCTCTGCAGGTGCAAGGGCTCTGGGAGTGTGGGTTCCTATTGCTGTTGAGGCTCACTCTGCTTTGGGGGTGCCCTGGTCATGTGATGTGGAGACACCATGTAGGACACTTTTCACAGAGGTTGGGAGGAACTGATGTTTACCAGGGCATCCCTGCAGAGTTGCCTCCCCTTGAGGGCCGTCTTAAGCTTCCTAACACCTAACGTGTCGTCTCAGGAGACACAGGTGTTGGGATTACACATTTCCCAGCACCTTCTCATCAGCCTCTGAGAGACGGCAAGGCCTGCCGAGATAGCTCTGAGCATCTTTTAAAATGAATCCATCCTACAGATCATAGGATGGCAACTTTTCCTCATCTCCATCAGCCACTCATGAAGGAAGTACACACTCCCCAAATGCAGCACCAGTGACCACTGAACCCCTAAATGCAGCCCAAGGCATCCTGAATTTGGGGTGCTGGTCTGTTTGTGTGCACTTCTTCAGGACACAGTTGTCTACATGGATCTATGTTCCCGTTCTTGCAGTGCTAGGGATGGAGCCCCCGATAGGGGCTGTGGGACTCAGAGATTGTGCTCTTAGTCTCAGGCTCCTGGTGCATTCCTACACATGGATCATTTCAGAAAATGTGCCTTTCTATTAACAGATCTTCTCCAAAGAGTCAGGGCCAGGTGGCTCTATTCATACCACTTGTGTTAAGCACAGCCCATGGTTCATTTATGAAGAGAGAAAGTAATTCTCTTGGTAAGGAGTTTCCTTGTTTTCAATATCCCACAGTATTTCCATAAGCAATATTGAGGACTGTCGGAAATAGAAAATTTTGATATTTAATTTGGAGCATCCAAGAAGAATTAATTCAGGCTAGGAGCCAGAGAAGGTGGTATTATGATCTATTTTATTTTTTCTCCTTAAAATTCCTCTATATTAAACATGAATAGAATGAGTCTTAATTTTGCAGTAACTATAGATTTTTGAAATTCCTTCACATTAAACATGAATAGAATGTGTTTTAATTTTGCAGTAACTATAGGTTTTTGAAATTCCTCCACATTAAACGTGAATAGAATGTGTCTTAATTTTGCAGTAACTATAGGTTTTTGCTCCTTTATTTGTACATTTCTTCTTTCCCTCTTGCACCTTGAAAGTAGGTCATGGTACCGGTTTCTGGAGGGAAAAGGATCTGGCATTTTATAAGGACAAGATCATGTTAGGTAAGGAATGCAGTCCTAATGACACGAAAGAGAGTAAGCGAAGCCCAGGCTACCCCTCTGGCCAGGAACGCGGGAAAGAGGTTTAAAGGAGGAAGGGATGACTCAGGTGCCCAGGCCTCAGCGCCACTCAGGGAGGCTCTGGGAAGAGCCCAGGTGGAGGCTGTGAAGCCCGGAGCGGCCAGCGCAGATCAGTGCCCCCAGGAAACCACTCAGGAGGCTGCAGACCGGCTCAGCCACCGTTTCTGGTTTGTGCCGTGGTCGCCTGGAGGCAGGAGCCAGAGTGGAGCACAGGAGACAGAGTCCGCGGGCCGCTGGCCTCACCGAGCGCTCTGGGGCCAGCGGAGGGAGGATCCCCCACATGCCTGGAGCCTGGGATCAGGCAGCAGGGCCAGGGACTGAAGGGCTGGCTTCAGACCACGTGCTGCACACCTGAGCTGGAGGGGCCTCAGCTCAGTAGATTCCACGGGGGCTTGTGGTGGGCTCTGGTGCCCTGTCTCTGCAGCACCAACGATTAAGGGCCCAGGTGCACCAGGAAGACGCAACACCCGGCGATTCCCTCCTCATCTCCCCATAGCCTCGAAGAAACACAAAGTCACCTCATCTCCTTGACAGGACACACGGAGGCGGCGCTCGGGGAAGGGTGGAGACTCAGCACACCCCGAGCTCTGTTTAGGGGAAGATGCCAGAACTCAACTAATGACAGGTTAATCTCTACCCCAACACGTTCCACTCAGATGGCAGAGACTTGAAGCATCGACAGTTCTCTGCCCATGTTGAAAGCATCTTTCCCTGTCCGTGGGAGGCCTGTAGGCCTGGGTGAGTCCCTGCAGTGGAAGGGCTGGATCCCAGTCACTGCTGTCACTCCTGGGAACGCCGTGGTGTCCACAGAAGATGGCATGAGGTTGACTCACTTCAATGCTGGAGCTGGGGGAGCCTAATCCTCCTGGAGCTTGCCATGGATTGGTGCTAATTGTTTATCAAGAAGTGACGTCACTACCCCTCCAGTTTGAGTTCCCAGGAACTGCCTTGCAGGCAGGGGTCAGCACACAGGACATTAATTAAGGAAGCTCCTGCAATCCACCCCCGGGAAAGGGAAGGAAGGGAAGCACATAGGGCTGGGGAAAGGGAGAGGTTGAACTGTGACGCAATCCCAAAGGAGGCTCAGCCAAGGCAATGGGGAGCCCCGGGGTGCCCCAAGTTCCAGAAAGGGCCAGGTCTATGTAGCCCCATGCTGGTGGGGGCTGCCCCAGGAAGGCCCAGTGTGAAGAGGGAAGCAGCACCGAAGGAGTTGGGGGACTCCCTGAAGGGGCATCTGGGCAGTGCCTCACGGTTGCCACCTCACCAACAGAGAGCAACTGATAGCAGTTTCCCAAGACCAAAGACCCAAGTGCTGTGAGCTCATGCAGAGGGATCTCCCTCCAGCTGATAACAGTTTCCCAAGACCGAAGACCCAAGTGCTGTGAGCTCACGCAGAGGGACCTCCCTCCAACTGATAACAGTTTCCCAAGACCAAAGACCCAAGTGCTGTGAGCTCATGCAGAGGGACCTCCCTCCTGCAGATGAGCTCATGCGGAGGGACCTCCCTCCTGCAGATGGCTGCTATCCTGCATGGGTTTGCTTCTCTTTGCCTAGTTTCTTCAGTGCCCCTTGATTTCTAAGTCATGGGGTGGAGAGGTCTTCCTTACAATCATCTTTCTGTGCAAGTCCTGGGGACCAGCATTACAGCAGATTAAGAGGGATTCAACACATGTGCTATACAAAGGCAGTGACCATGTCCCAGCAGCCTAGTGTCCTAAAAATTCCCACAGTGCTGCAGCCAGGAGTGTTGACTGTTACCATCATGCATTGTAATTTGGGCTGCCTGGGAAACACTCTCAGAGGGAGACTTGCATGCCAGAGGTTTACTGAGGATGCTCCGGAGAGAGCACCTTTCAGGGACTGGGGGAAGCAGTTTTGAGCAGAAGGAATTGAGTTGTGAGGTGACCGAGGCCCCCGGGGAGCTCTGAGGCTGGAACGGCCCTTCAGGATGCCCAGCATGAAGCAAAGGCACTACCCATGGATGCAGGGAGGCCTGGTGGGATGCGTGTGTGGACAGGATGACCCCTCAGCCAAGGGCAACTCTAAGAGACTCAGCTGGCAACTTCAGCAGCCATCGCCCGGGAAGCTGAGGGTTAGTGCCTCGCTCCTAAGGGAGAATCTGAGTGGTGACCACAGCATCCATTTCATTAATTCCTTTTCCTAGCCAGCTTCTACGGCTGAAAGGAATGGGGATGGTGCTGAGGTCCGGCAGGCTGTGCTTAGAATAAAGCATTTCACTGACAGTCACCTCTGCCCCCTCCTGATTTAAGTCTCAGCTTAGCTCACATTTCTCATCTAAAGCCTCCTCTTTCTGGGTTTCTAGTTCTGTTATATACATATATACATTTTTAAAACTTGCCTTCTAGGAAATGGCCTGAAATCTGCTTGTTTCTATGCTCCTAGACATCTCTAAACACTGGTGGGATGGACCCAAGCCTCTGACATAAATATTTTAATTGTAAAGGCTGGCCTCTTAGTTGTTTCTTTTACCTTTTCTGTCTCTCTGCTTCTTGTCTTGGCCATTCCCGGAGTGTTTTGGTACAGCCCCCGGCAGCATTCACATGCTCTCCATGGCATGCCAGCCAGTCCCTGAAACTGCCTTATCTAATAGGAACAGTCTTCCTCAGTGGTGGAAATAATCTCCCAGTTGTACCTTGAAGTGTTGATGTCTACTCTTCACCATGGCCCAGGGTGAATCCTCGATTGAGTCTATCAGTCAAGGCCTTGCTCTCCAACTCCAGGAATGAGTCATCTTTTCTATCACATTTTTGGTAAGTCAGCCTGTGGGGGTGCTACGCACTTCCATCAAGAGGTGCCTAAGGAGAGGGGAGAGCAAGACGGCAAGATAGAAGCCTTCCCCAATCATCACCACAGCAAGAACACCAAGTTGAACAACGATCTACACAAAAAAGCAACTTGAGGAGAACCAAAAAATCAGGTTAATAATAATAGTACCTGGTTTTAACTTCATATCACTGAAGGAGGCACTGAAGAGGGTCGGATAAATGATGTTGAATCACCAACACTGTTCCTTCCCCATCCTCCAGCAGTGGCTGAGCAGACAAAGACACCTGCAAAGCCAAAAATATTTGCTACCTGGCCCATGATAGAAAAGGTTTACTGAATCCTGCTGCAGAGAAATAAATGTAACCAACTTCAATGGTGTTGTGTACAATTTTAAGGTATTCCCATGTCACCAAAAATCCCTCCGTTGATGCTTTATGGGACTTTGGTGTTCAGAAATCCTGTTTTAAAGGCTGGGGGTGCAGTGGCTCATACCTGTAATAGTAGCACTCTGGGATATCAAGGTGGGAGGATGGCTTGAGGCCAGGAGTTCAAGACCTGCCTGGGCAACAAGTGAGACCCCAACTTTCCAAAAAATTAAAAAATTAGCCAGACACGATGAAATGCACCTGTAGTCCCA
Source organism: Pongo pygmaeus (assembly GCF_028885625.2). NCBI lineage: Eukaryota > Metazoa > Chordata > Mammalia > Primates > Hominidae > Pongo > Pongo pygmaeus. Next base: position 92,909,888 of record NC_072390.2, read on the forward strand.
GGTACTCAGGAGGCTGGGGCAGGAGGATTGCTTGAGCCTGAGAGGTCAAAGCTGCAGTGAGCTGTGATGACCCCACTGCACTCCAGGCTTAGCGACAGATCAAGATCCTGTTTACTTAAATAAAATAAAAAATAAATGTTGGATGAATAATTTTCCTGTATCTTATTGTCATTTTGGGCTTGTTGTGCTCTTGATAAACAGCACACCCTGAATGCTGCCTGCTTTCTTTCCTACCTGATGAATGCTCAAGGTTTTCTGTAACATTCCACAGTCCTAGCACAGTGGCTAGGGGGACAGCAGTGGTAACATTACTGTGTTAGTGACCTTCTTATTCAGGACTGCAGCAGCATTGGAGCCCAGGTGAGAACAGAAACGTCCTGTGTCTACATCACCTAATATAGGCACAGAGATCTCCTGTGTCTACAAGTCTTCACTGTTTGTTTCAGAATATTTTCTTTTTTTGAGACGGTGTCTCGCTCTGTCGCCCAGGCTGCAGTGCAGTGGCTTCCTGATACGGAAGCAAGAGTATACCTTCAGAAATTTAGCAAATTCCCCAAGAAAGACTGCTAGCTCCCTATAATCAGGAAACACATATCTCACAACTTACCACTCACCAAAGGTTCTCATTTCATGCGGTTTGAACGAGCAAAAAAGTGCTTGTTGAAGACACCGGGTTCCCAGACCTGGACTCTTAGGGGTGGCTACTGGGCCCAGGAGAGTGGGGCTTAGATGTCCATCTCTCTCCACTCCCCCACCCTTCACTTCTACCTGTGGTCCTGAGCACTTCGCTCTTGATGCTGCCACTGCCCTTCCGCATGCACAAAGAAGCCAGCTTTTAAGAGAAGACCTGCAAATGTGTGGAAATGAACTGACCAGGTTGAATCTAAAGTCTAATCATTGTCTTCTGGGTTAATTCCTAGGAATGATTTCCTTTATCATGTAAAAATGGATGTGTTATTTTTATTCACAAAATTATTCTTCATAAAATAATTCCAATTTTAATAAGAAAATGGAATGATTATATGAAGATAATTGACCCATGTGGTAATAAACAGAAAAATGGCAAAGAGCAGAAAACGTCACCATTCTTGGTCACAGAGATTCTTGAAAATTAATTCAAAGTTTATTTCCTAAATCATTTCAGTGGGACTACTAAAAGTGAAATATGTTCAGTGTCTTGAAAGAATGAAATAAATAATTAGTGAAGAATTAATGGCAGTAACAGAAGGGGAATATTTAAGTATAAGTTGTGACCCACATAATAAAGAATGATAAAGACTATAAAGAAATAAGAACAGGAAGCTACAGAAACTACAGCAAATAAAGCAAATGAAAATGATGCATCCACTTTGGTCTAATTGAACCCCAAGGAAATTTTTAAAAGATTGATATATATTGCTAGAAATCTCATGATAAACTATTTTGGAGTAGCAATGAGTTGGAAATTCTTTCAGCTGGTGTTGAAAACATCCCTATAAACTTTATAAGATCAGTCAGGGAAGAAGGAAGCTTGCAGAACCAAGCTTGCAGCACATTCAGCTTTAATCATTACATGAGCTTCTCTCTGACCTGCTGCTTCTTAATTGTTTGGTGTCTTTTATCCCTGAATTATGTAGACTCTATATTATCATTTCTCTTGACTGCACTATAGATAACAAACATTCTAAAATGCTAAGATTTTCCTTTGAGATATTCTTTCAGGTCCTGCATGCAAATGAAACTACTGACACCAGCTGGTCTGAATGACTCCATGAGAAGCTGACTTACCAAAGAATGCAGTTTCCACATCCTGATGATTTCATCCCTCTTACCCTGACAAATGACCCCAATTTTCCAGCTTCTTGCCCTCCATGATCCCGTAAAAAAAGCCAGACCAGAACTCCTCTAGAAGATGGATGTGAGGGTCTTCCCTCCTTCCCTTCCTTCTCTTTGCACAGTGTCCTACGATCATTGAACTCTTTCTCTGCTGCACACTCTGCTGTCTCAGTGTATTGGTCTGTAACTGGGCAGTGGGCATATCAACCTGTTGGTCTTGTAACAGTGTGATAAATATTATGTAAAACCCAGATGCATGCACTTTGTTCCCTGACACTGGAGCTTTAACTACAATTGCAGTTCAACTACAATAAGTTGCCATTTATTTGATTCCTTGTGCCAATTGACTTACATAAATTTTTTCTAACAAAACCACAAATAAACAAAACATCATTGAGAAGATATTGATACCCAGGAAATAACCGAAGGAATTTCATGAGGAAAAAAATAGAAAGAAATTATTAAGAATCAAAACAGAGAGACCATTTCTTGTTAATTCTGGGATCTTGTAAGGTCCATTGTAAAGACCTTACAAGATCCCAGAATTAACAAGAAATTCAGAAAGGCTTATTCAGAAATACTTACTTGTATGAGATGTTTTGATGTCAAGGCCAATTCTTGAAATAATAACCTTGAACATGGTATATTAAGTGGTATATTAAGTTCACTTTAATTGAACTTGTTTGAAATATTTTCCTTCCTTTTTTGGCTGGGATCCTTTGCATCAGACGTTCTGACTCTGATCTGTGGCCCTGGGTGGGTTGAATGTTCTGAACATAGTTTGTATGTCTGCCAAGTGGGAATGCATAAAGGCCACTTGCTCAAAGAGTTCCTCTGAGTCTCGTAGGGAAGACGCGGTCACATCAGCCCAGCATGACCTTCCAGTGTCTGGCCTGTCCACATTTCTTCCATGATTCGTGCAGCAAGCCTCACGCTTATCCACAAGGAGCTATTTTCGGTTCTGGGATTGCAGATCAGAGCTTGCTCTTAGATGCTTTTTCGTAACCACTAATTGAGTGATTAATTAATGATTAATTAATTCACCAAACATTTTTAATGGATATTCTGCATGTGAGTTGACATAGTTGGTCCTGAGAGGTCTATTAAGAGAATTAAGAAATAGCTGTTGACCACAAGGACATAGTCCTTGTCCTGTAGTGGTGGGAATCAAGCTTGGACTCACATGAACGTGAACAAACAACCATTTATGTTATTATCTCTTAATGACTATCTTGTAAATTGAGCATATTGTGCTACATTATAGCCTCTATGTTTCAGAATGATGTGGAAACTCCTTTACTTATCCATGTAAATGTTTATAAGAATTTGGAGCTAAGGAACATTTAGGCAAACACATTGTAGCGCAAAGGGAAATTCACAGAGAAACCGGACTCCAGAACACTTCTTACGTGTCTATCATTAAAAAGATAATAGGAGTAATTTTGTTTGTAAAGATTATTAGTCTGCTCGATTACAACATAGAGTTGGCACTGCCAAATCCTGAGGCAAACAATCATCTTCTTTTTATGTTTTCTTTTTTTAATTTGTGATGACTATGAGCCACTTCTTGGAAAAGAAACTGCTTAACAGGTTTTGGGTCTGGCATTCTGTGTCTGGAGCACTAAGATTATTCTGATGGAATAACTTATTTGCATCTATGAGACCTCATTCAAATACTACCTCTCCTTTGCTTCGTCTAGTGACACATAATTCTTTTTTACCTGAGATTAACCCAAAAGTAATTTATGTTTTACTTATGAATTTTTTTAAAAATCATGAGATTATCATCACTGTAAATTTTATTTGTAGTAAAAATCAGACATTCTAATTGGACTGAAGTTTAATGAGAATTAGAGACATCAGTATGAACCTGGGAACAAAATGATGGTTTGTCTTTATAACAAATTATGCAGTTGAGGGAAATGTGTATGATTCTATAGCATTTGATGAAGTGCTTGTAATGAGTGGAAGTTTTGAACAGCTAACAGGTGCTGCGATGTGGTGGCAACTCCTCCTCTTCCAGCTGACACCAGTTTCAGGAAGAGAGACACCACGGGCCAGTTACACCTAACAGAGCAACTTAAAAAACACACGTAACCTCAGGCTGTCTACTTTCTGAAGGGGAACGGTCATAAATAGGAAATTTATCTCAACAAAGTGAAAGAAGAAATGAGCTGTAGGAGCCAAAAGGACTGTCATTCTTCTTAAGCACCAAACCCTTGGCGTCTGAGCGTTGGTTTTCATGGTGTTCAACACAGGGCTTGCTAGAGCATGCGCCAGCCTTGCGAAGGGCAAGCTTGCTTGCTCCTGGGAAGGGGGCTGGAGGAAATGGCTCCAACACATCCCATTGAGTAGAGAAAGTGACACATAAAGATACAAGGAGTACCAGAATTTTTGGAGACAGAACTATCAAAGCTGCTACTGAACCAATGACAAAATGGAGAAAACAGATGATACCAAAGAGTGTAGTTTGAATTTCAGAACCATAATACGTGGTCACAAATTGGTAATCTCGTAGTCATGAGGTTATTATCTACTGTCATTTACATGATAGAGAAAATGCCCATAGATGAGGAAAGAATAAAAACTCAAAAGCTTAACTTTCCTAAGCAAGAGAAGAAAACCAGTTAATATTAAACAAGAACTAAGGTTAGCACTTGAATAAAAACAATGCTAGCACAATGCTGCATTTCACACAAGAAAAAGATGGCTCAGTTACAAGATAAACTAAAGATGCAGCCTTTCTCTATGTCTGCAGAACACAGGTAGTAAAATGAATCTTCAGGTGCACCGTTGTTCGCCGGGTGTTCTGCAGTTGTCATGGAGGTGCCACGGAGGGGGAGTCAGGACAGTGGAAGGGGGTGCACTACAAGAGATCCAGCTTACGAGGGCAGAATTTCTGAAGGAAATATGCTATGCATTTGCATGGGGCTGAAGCCTCCTGTGGACATGCAACTAGCAACTAACAAGCATCTCAGAGCAAATGAAGTGGAGGGAAACTTAAATCGCGGCGTTGCTGGGTTTTGGCTGCGTAGATAAGACATTGTTGTTTCGTCTAACTTATTTTCTAGGCTTGGAGTTCCTTGGGGAAAGAAGTTGCTCTATTGGATTTGGTGTTTTCTCCATGTAACACAGCTCCAGGCAGACACCAGGTGCTTTAATGAATCTTTCGTGCTTTCTGGGCCATTTTTCAACTGTCTGAATGTTCCCAATTGCGTCACTTTGAAGAGCTTGGTAATTTAGCTAAAATTGCAGCTCTGTCCTGAGAAAGCATCAGATAGCAAACATATCTCCATGGAGAAGGATTATAAGCAGGCCCAAGATATGTTAGTGAGGAAGCAATTAAGTGCATGGACCAAAAAAAAAAAAAATAGTGAAAGTATAAAAACATGAACGGCAGTGCCAGCAGAGCAAGCCTCCCAGGTCTGAAGTTTGCACTTCTGTGCTGTGAGCAGGACCCAGAACGGCTGCCGTCATGAGGAAATGGTTCAGAAGTCACCCTCCGAGCTGCTCATGTAAGGGTGGGTCCTCCAGTCACCCTCCGAGCTGCTCATGTAAGGGTGGGTCCTCCAGGTAGCCTCAGTTCCCTGCTATACCTGCTGTAGGAGCCATGGTATCAGAGGGGAGTTTATCAATGAAAAAGTCATACAAATAAATTTTAGAAACAACAACAATGAAGACCAAAGTTCTCCATCCAGCATTTTCCAGTGTCATCCACGATTCCTGGTTTTTGCAGGGTTCAGCAGAATCTCGCTATTAGCCCTGCAGCCTTGCTGTGAGGAAGCTGTTCCATGCCTTCACCAGCATCAGGTGCAATGCACATCTCTCTTTCTCGCTGGGTGCAGAGGATCCAGTGGAGAATGCTGGGGCTACCTCGTGCATGATGGAGTCACTGAGGAAATGAGCCTGGGGCCCTAAATGACTGGGTGGCGTCCTCTTTTGCCCCTCGCCATCAGCTCTGTTGGACTGGATAAGAATTAGAAATGGAAACTGTGTTGGATTTAGCCACTGAGATTTAGGAAATTATTTTTTATAGTAGAGTGCCTATGCTAATGAATATAGAAACAATTCTAACTTCTCTCCAAATATTTTCATCATGATACATAGTCCTCCCAATGAGCCAAAATGATTGATTGCCTCCCACTGTTGCCAGTGTTGTCCATTAGTCATCTTTTTAAAAAGTGTGACACCATTGTCAAACAATGAATCTCAATTATTTAATGTGGACCTAGTTAAGAATTATATTGTGCACCATTTCATGTGTTTATCAGCTTTTCTTCTGTGAATAGGCCCCCTCCCCTCCCCTCCCCTCCCCTCCCCTCTCCTCCTCTTCTCCTTTTTTGTGAGACAGAGTCTCACTCTGCTGCCCAGGCTGGAGTGCAGTGGGGTGATCTCGGCTCACTGCAGCCTCTGCCTCCCAGGTTCAAGTAGTTCTCCTGCCTCAGCCTCCTGAGTAGCTGGGGACTATAGGCGTGTCCCAACACATCCGGCTATTTGTGTGTCTGTGTGTGTGTATGTGTGTGTGTGTGTGTGTATTTTTAGTAGAGAGGGGGTTTTGCCATGTTGACCAGGCTGGGCTTGAACTCCTAGCCTCAAGTGATCTACTTGCCTTGGCCTCCCAAAATGCTGGGATTACAGGCGTGAGCCACCGCACCTGGCCCTGTGTGCATTTTCAAGGTGTAGGCTGCCTGGGACCTGCTGAGCTGGGAGGGAGCCACTGTTTGGGGTTTCCTGCACCCTGATTCTGATTTCTCTCTGTCAAGAATTTGTTCTTGCAGATGCTGGGCTTGGATCAAGAACCAGGAAAACTGCTTTTTAAGCAGAAGTTAAGCGATGGCCAGTATTGGCTCTCCCAGAGTTGTCATGAAATCCTAAGAATACAGAGATGGGGACTTGCTCTATCCTGGCAGGACCCTCCTTGGGTGACCACTACCATTGGCAGCTTTTCCAGATAGAGCTCCTCAGGCTGAGCAAGAGGCAGCCGCACAGCGCCCTGCCTGTCCCCATATCTGCAACAGCTGTCAGCATGGGGTCTGCATCCTCCCTACAGAGTCAGGGACTTCGGCAAGTCTGTCTGTGGGGGTGTTTTCTTCCCAACTTGGCCGGGTTTTTTGTTATTTTTTCAATCGTATTGTTCATCTCTTCTTACTGATTATTGAGCACATATTTATTCATTTTATGCACATATAAATGTAATATGTAAATATATAATCTCTATATGTGATCTATTAAAACATTGCACAAATATGAAGATATAAACTTCAAATACTTTCACTAATGATCCCCTTTGTCTGCCCTGTATATTGAATATAATTTCACATTTGTCATTTATCTTTTGAATTTTTTAGTGTAGATATTTTCATGTTTCTGTCAATGTATTACCGACTTTTTTGGTGAAGCATCATACCCAGAAATCTCTTGTTTCTGAAAATGTCAACATTTCCTGTGTGTCTGTGTGTGAGGAGTCAGCGGGCAGGACCCGGCCTCCTTCTCCCTGGGTCTCAGCAGGGAGCGCAGGCTGGCCTGTGAGTCCTGGGGAGCAGATGCTCCTTCTGCGGGGTCCCCAGGCCGGCCGACCGACGGCACCGCAGGCCAGGGCTCGGCACCCGGGGAGCGGCCTGGCCTGGCCCATCTCACTCACTCGGTGCTGAGCACTCCGGAGTGGGGGGTCAGCTTTGCTCCTCAGGGCTGCAGGCGGATCCTGCCGCACGGGGCTGATTCCACCTGAGGCTGAGGCCCAGGTTTCCCACCCGCCGCAGAGCAGATGAGCTCCCAGGAGGACGCCCTGGCTTCCTGCCCAGGTCACTGCGATGCCCCAGCACCTCTGGTGGGAGCTGCCGCTGATTTGTTTACAGAAATCGCTTCACACGGGGAAATTATGCTGGCCTCACATGGAGGTCATGTGGTTCACGTGGTTTTAAAACATGTCTGACAATTCCGACGCCGCTCCATTAAGCTGCAGAGACCAAGTGCCTGCCCTTGAACTTGAGCAGTGATTGAATAAGCATTAGGCGGGGAAAGGGAAGGGCTGGGTTGGAACCAGGTGTGGGAGTCTGCAGGTTTCTCTTGGGAAACTCTCTCTGGAGCCTTTGGGGCCATCTGAGAACTCTGGCTTCCTTGAGCCTATTGTAGGGAAACTACATGGAAAGAGGAGAGAGAGAGGGGGACGGAGGGAAGAAAGGGGAAGGGAAGGGTGAGGCAGAGAGAGAGGTGCCAGAGACAGAGAGGGAGACCCATGGGACCACTGCTGCTCCAGCCCCAGCTGCCGGGGTCTCCTCAGGTCAGTCGCTGGACACCGGAGTGGAGAGGCCTCCGCAAGGGCTCTGTGCTCAGCCATGTCTGCTGCACCTGCCGGAGACCCTCAGAGTGAAGGTGTTAGCTAAGCCCAGGCACACCCTAGAGCCCGAAGAGATAATAATCAACATTGATGTTATTTTGCTTCATTAATTTTGGAGAAGTTTGTTTTACAGAAACAGATGACCCTAACGCTTTTTATGCAACTTTTTGCCAGCATGACCAGGACAAACTCCCACAAACAGACCATGCAAGAAGACGTGTAGACAACAGCTGTAACTCCACAGACTTCTTCTTGATGAGGGGACCATACATCCTGTTTCCCCCGGGATATCCTGGTTTACATCCTTTGTCTATTTGATGCCCTTTGCACCCCCAAAAGTTTGTATAAAAAACTGCATGCTCTTCCTATTTCATGCCCATATTGGCTGCTCCTGTGGTTTCAGGAAACCACTACTTGGCGCTATGCTAAGCCAGCTGGTGAAGATCCCAGTGCAGAAGGAGATGTAGTGTGTTGGGTAGAGCCATGTTCCTCCGAAAGGCACGTTCACATGCTTGTGAATGGGACCTGATTGGGAATTGGGTCTTTGCAGCTGTGATCAAGATGAAGTTAGACTTGAGTAGGATGGGCCATAATCCAGGGGCTGGTGTCCTTATAAAAGGGAACTTTGGACACAGAGACACCGACACACAGGGAGAAGGCTGTGTGGTGACGGGGCAGAGACTGGCGTGGGGCATAGACTGGTTTGGGGCAGAGACTGGCGTGGGGCAGAGACTGGTTTGGGGCAGACTGGTGTGGGGCAGAGACTGGTTTGGGGCAGAGACTGGCGTGGGGCAGAGACTGGCATGGGGCAGAGACTGGTGTGGGGCAGAGACTGGTTTGGGGCTGAGACTGGCATGGGGCAGAGACTGGTTTGGGGCAGAGACTGTAGTGGGGCAGAGACTGGCGTGGGGCAGAGACTGGCATGGGGCAGCCCCAAGCCAGGGAAACTGAGGCTTGCTGGGAGCCACCAGGAGCTGGAAGACAATCAAAGGACCTCCTGTAGAGACATCACAGGGATCATGCTCCTGCCGACATCTTGATTTTGAACTTCTGGACTTCAGAACTGTGAGAGAATAATTTTCTGTGGTTTGCAGCCACCCGCGGTTTGTAATTTTTTATGGCACAAAGACAAATTAGAAAATGAACGGGAATTGAACAATGAGAACACATGGACACAGGAAGGGGAACATCACACTTCGGGGACTGTGTGGGGTGGGGGGAGGGGGGAAGGATAGCATTGGGAGATATACCTAATGCTAGATGACGAGTTAGTGGGTGCAGCGCACCAGCATGGCACATGTATACATATGTAACTTAGTTGCACATTGCGCACATGTACCATAAAACCTAAAGTATAATAATAAAAAAAAAAAAAAAGGAAAATGAACACAAGCAGCAAACACATCTTTCACTGACTAAGGCGATGGACTAAAGGAGAGAGTGCAGCCAGGATCAGAATTTTAATTCTGGTGACAACAGTCTGTCTCAGAAGCAGATGCCGTCCAGGAGAAAGGGGCCAACCCGGCCGTGCTGAGCAGATGCTGAGGCCTCACAGTGGGCGTATTTCTCGCAGGCGTGTCTGTGTTAGCACTGAAGGCTACGCCCCACCCTCCTCCCCTAAGTCCTGTTATTCTTCACTGCGAGATTTTGCAGAAAGCATCTTGCTCTTTCCTTACTTGTGGAAGATGTGGTCATGGATCCCTTCCTCAGCAGTGGAAAGGATTGTTTTCAACTACTGTGCTTTCCCCTACATTAAAAAAAATGTTTCTATTTTTAAATTGTTTTTAGAGGTAGGGTCTCACTTTGTTGCTAAGGCTGGAGTACAGTGGTGTGATCGTAGCTCACTGCAGCCTTCAACTACTGGGCTCTAGCCATCCTCGCGCGATGCTACTGGAAGGAGGGCCTTGAGTGTAAGTTGTGCAGGTTCTAAGTGTTTTGAACAAAGAATTGGACAAAATGCACAAACAAAGTAACAAAGGAGTGGAACACAGGAAGGAAGCAGCAAATGCAGGGGTTGATTACAGAGAAAAGGCACTCCTATGGTGGAAGTAGGCCTGAGCAAGCAGCTCGAAGGCCCAGTTACAAAGCTTTCTGGGTTTTAAGTACTTCTTTTGAGTTTCCTATCGGTCACTCCTGATCTGGATGAAGGATTTGGTCTGTGGCTAATTAAAGGCTGAGGTGAACTGGCACCCTGTGCCGATGAACGGATGGCCATGCTTGGCTCTCAGCCACTCCGAGGCACTGGCCCTTTCTCTCTGAAGCAAGGTGGAAGGGGAGGGCTGTAGGGAGAGCAGCCTTTGATCCTTTGCTACTGGGCCTGGGGAGACGGGGGAGCGGGGTCCTTTTTGGTTTAGCTTTAGGAAGTTTGTGGTACTTGGCCTTAGGTTCCCTGCCCCCAGACCCAGGTGTTTTCCTTTTGATCTAGGTTTGGGAAGTCAGCATGAATTGGCCTCAGATTCCCTGCCCCCAAACCTTGGTGTTTTTCCTTGATTCAGCATGAATTGGCCTTAAGTTTCCTTCCTCCAGACCCAATTCTCCTGCCTCGACCTCAGCTTCCCAAGTAGCTGAGACCACAGATGTGTGCCACCATGCCTGGCTAATTTTTGTTTTTATTTTGTAAAGGTGAGGTCTTGCTATATTGCCCAGGCCAGTCTTGAACTCCTGTCCTTAATCAGTCCTCCCGCCTGGGCCTCCCAAAGTGCTGGGATTACAGGCATGAGCCACTGTGCCCGGCCATTTCACACGTGTTTAAGGTACTGGCTGTCTAAGGACTTAGAAAAGTTTCCCATGTGCTTCCAACACTCATGAAAGCAAAAAGGAAAATGTCTCTAGAGAGCTCTCAGAGCCTCATAGTTTATTGAAAGAATGATATTCAGTAGTAAAAATTAAAATCCCTTAAAACCTTGACTGTGTTTCCTTGAGTAGTTTTCCCACGGAAAGAAATACTCTTCCCTCAACCTAGAAATTAGAAAGGATGTGAAAACAAGAGATAAGGGGTTTGTTCTAAAACAGCTGAGCCAAGGAAATTAAAAAGATGTTAGAGCAATAACAACCTGTGTAAGCCTCAGTTTCCTGCCTGGATAATGGGGATCGCAGCATCTAATTCCGAGAGCCATTATGCTGTTCATGAACGTAGTCAGTATCCAGGCAAGCGCCTGCCACAGCAGATGCCCGAATCCAGCAGGTGCTGGTCCCATTATATCAGCAGTCATTGATCTGACATGCTTCCCATTTTAGTTATGAAATATAATTAAACTTCTGAAAATGGTTGATATTCAACTCTTAAGTCTGAAGTACCTTTCTCAAGGACATGAATAGGAAACAATCTGAGATATTCTTAATAATATTTTCTGCTTTTGTCACTGGGTCAATGTCTGTGGCTCAGAGCTTGCAAGTGTCTTGGAAATATACTTAAAAATGTTTCCATTAGGCTGGGCACGGTGGCTCATGCCTGTAATCCCAGCACTTTGGGAGGCCGACGCAGGCAGATCACGAGGTCAGGAGATTGAGACCATCCTGGCTAACACGGTGAAACCCCGTCTGTACTAAAAAAAATACAAAAAATTAGCCAGGTGTGGTGGTGGATGCCTGTAGTTCCAGCTACTTGGGAGGCTGAGGCAGGAGAATGGCATGAACCCAGGAGGCGGAGCTTGCAGTGAGCCAAGATCGAGCCACCGCACTCCAGCCTGGGCGACAGAGCAAGACTCCATCTCAAAAAAAATAAAAATAAAACAAAGTTTCCATTAACTTTCTTTCCCAAACCATTTAGTGTACTTTCTTCATGGGTGTGTTCTTTATAAGACAGATTGGTTTGGGGTGGTTTTTCCAGTGGCTTCTCTGTGCGTGTCTCTCTGATGTTCTTCAGCTGTGCACAGTCCCTGACTATGGGGAGCTTGGAGAGCATTTGCTCTGCCTCCTACACTGACAATTCTTTACGAGGCTTTCCCGCAAACCCCACCTTACACAAAGGCTCAGGTTGGTACCCAAGCACTGGCCAGAAATACAGCATATCTTTTTCATGGCATATCTCCCCTCAGGTGGAGGCCAGGGCACCATGGTCAGGTGGGACCTCCATGGGTATGGTTGGATAGATGTGCCCTTCAATGAGAGACACCGTGATCTCTGCACATGCCATTGCTATTTCCTCATCATTCGTGGAGGTCACGGGGGTCACCTCAGGTCCTCCCTTTCCTCTCCTACCCTGGTTGTAGTCATCATCTCCAAAGGTCCAAGCTCATGCTGGCCTCTGCCTCTGTTCATGTCTCATCTTCACTCAGCATCCAGATACCTTTTATAGCAAAATCCTGTCATTTACCCACTTAGAAGTTTCCAGAGACCAAGAACTTCCCATCACTCTTAGGATAAAATCCAAGCTATTTAATATGTGAAAGTCCCCATGTTGCAGCCCGCCCACCTTTCTGGTTCATTGGGACCATGCTCTTGCTGGCTTGCGGCACGGCCAGCCTGGCATTCACTGTCCCCAGACACACCAGGCTCCTTCCTGCACAAGGCTGTGACATCTTCCTCTTCTGCCCCCGGACTCAACAGGAGAACTTTGCCTCCTTCCTCCAGCTACGTTCATGTTCCAGCTCAATCTTTTCTTCTCAGAAGGGGAGGCTTTAACAATACAATGTAAAATATAACACCCACCCCTGTCCTATCACCCTATTTTATATTCTTCATGGTATCTAACAATATCTGAAGTTATGGTGTTCATTTATTTACTTATTTTATTGTTTACTTGTTTTTGTGTTTATTGTCATCCTCATTTTCCAACTCCTTCCCACAGGGACTTCTCTATCTAGTTTAAAGCTTTTTCCTGAGTGTCTTGTGCTGTATTAAACATATAACACAATGTAATACATATGTAATACATAAATAATCACCCCAACCTGCTTAGTTAAGAAAATGACTTTTTGAAGACAAGTTTAGGTATTTTTAAGGATATGTTATAATCATTACAATTTCCAGAGTAGATATTATTCCACCAAATAAATAAAATAAATAAGCATATGATATTATTTTGCACAGGCTGTAGTTGTAACCATTAAAATAAATTAGTAGCTAGTAGCTAATGACGAAAGGAGACATTTTCTGTCACTGGCAAATTCTTGAGAAGAAAATTAACCTTAAGTAACCTGAGTTTTAATTGTATTTGTGTCAGTATTTTCTCTATCTTGATACTTCTCTTAAATTTCTCTTAAATTTGCCATTTGGCATGCCATGACAAATTATTTAAGCATTAGCAAATCATGACTTAGATAAGGGTAAAAAGATCACTAAATTTCCTGAATTCAGGGAAAGACTTTTTTTTTTCCTTAAAAAAGACACGTCCCACAGTTATGGAAACAGTGAATCATATTGAGATTTCACCTGTGGTTGTGTTAAGGGACAGGAAATGGACATAGGACGTTCTGCTAAAAATAATTACATGGTTGTTTCCATGGAAACTGACAAGTGAATCCTTGAATTCTTCTGAAGAACGGGAAAGCAAGTAGTCAACTGTCAATCTCCCAAGTTTAGTTGAAGGTCATTTCTATAAACCCCAAATGAATGGCCTATAACAGATCCCAGCTCCTTATGTGAGCTGTGTCAATGGAGATCAATATCCATTGTGCAGGTGCCCACAGGAGCACCCCAGGGAGGCCGTTGGTCAATACGCCTTCAGGACAAGGCACACACCGAACCAGAGCTCAGAATTTTATGGCTGAAAGTCCCCATGTTCAAATGATTAATAATTAAATACATATTGAACTTTGTGTGCCAAAGATCAACAAAAATAATAAAGACTAAGCTCTTCCCTTAACTGCTTAGATTTGAAGATGACAACATTTTTAATGGGCTTTCTATTTTAGAGTTTATTCCTTTCAATTTTGAAAAAAAAGCAGGATAAAATTCATCATAATAACTGTAGAACATAATATTGTTAAACACTCACGTCTTATTGAGAGACTTCTTTGCACTTCCCTGATATTTTAATTAGATCTTTAATATGTAGTTGTAAGAATTTGAGGGCCAGGCGCAGTGGCTCACACCTGTAATCCCAGCACTTTGGGAGGCTGAGATGGGCGGATCACAAAGTCAGGAGATCAAAACCATCCTGGCTAACATGGTGAAACCCTGTCTCTACTAAAAATACAAAAAAAAAAAAAATTAGCCAGGCGTAGTGGTGGATGCTTGTAGTCCCAGCTACTCAGGAGGCTGAGGCAGGAGAATGGCGTGAACCTGGGAGGAAAAGCTTGCAGTGATCAGAGATCGTGCCACTGCACTCCAGCCTGGGCAAAGAGTGAGACTCTGTCTCAAAAAAAAAAAAAAAAAAAAAGAATTTATCATCACACTTTCAACTTCTTTCACAATTTATTAATATGCTCCCACATAACTGACTACATACTGTGATAGGCACTGGAATATTGCAGTGAAAAAACTCACAAAAAACGGGGAGGGTACCTAAACTCATAAAGACAAACTTGAGTGTTTACATTTAATTGGTTAGTTTTTCTTACAGCTCTCTCCTTTTTAGTTTCAAATAACTCTATGTTTCTTTGTTTCTTTTCCATTTAAAATTTCACATCTGGTCATTGCTCTCTGATTTTCCATAGAAAAGACAATTATATACTGTGGGGATATTCTAGACAATCACATTTTGGCAAGCAAGTAGTTGTAATGGAAAAATAAATATTGAGCTAAATATCAGAAGATTTATCTGCATCATTGTCTGTGTAATCCCACGTCTTCCTTCCTCACACAAACAAGGAAAGTTACTAATTTTTATCACCTTTAAAATGAGAAAAGCTACTTTGTACTCTTTCTCATAGGACGATTGGGAGTTGCAAGTCAGGTGTTTTTCCGAAGTGCCTTGAGAATTGTTACAATATGTACATGATGTCTTAGAGCACGCCGTGGAGCTTGCGCTCAAATCCACCTCCTGACAATCAGTCCTGACTGTACCAGGACGCCCGTGATCTGGAGAATCCGCACGGCTTCCTGTCACCAGGACGCCCGTGACCTGAGAACCCGCACAGCTTCCCGTCTGGCCTTTGTAACAGGCGTTCCTCGAGCCACCTGGGGAGCCCTTGCAGGATCCTCTTTCAAGATGTGTATTTTCCTCCTGACATTTGCCTTTCCTCGCCCACCTCACATTCCTCACCATTCATGCTGGCATTGTGCTCATGGACCCTGGCAAACAGGTGGCAGGTTGCAAAACAGAAATAGCAAGGCTGTTGGCATTCATTCTCCAAAAACCTGGCTCTTGGATAAAGGAGATTAGAGAGCACAAAGAAATTACCTTGGTCAGAAGCATGTAGGAGATGTAGGTTTTGCTGCCAACTTCGGGTAAATAGTGTGATGTTGCTGTCTCCATCGTCTTATGTGGCATTGAGATGAAACATTTTTGGGTTATAAATATAAATATCTATTGTATACTACTCAGTAATAAACAGGAGCAAAATATCGACACACTCAAGAATCTGAGTGAATCTTCAGAGAATCATGCTGAGCCAAGAAAACCAATCGCAAAAGTTAACATTCTGTATGATTCATTTTCATGACATTCTTGAGATGACAAGATTATAGACATGGAGAACAGATCGGTGGCTGCCAAGGGCTAAGGAACCGCTGGGGTGTGAGCGAAGTGGATTTGGCTGTGAAAGGCAGCAGGCGGGACCCTTCTGGTGGCAGATGTTCCCTGTCTGGACCGGGTCGATGCCAGCATCCTGGCCAGGGGACTGCATTATGGCTTTGTCAAGACACTACTCCTGCGGTGGGAGGGGATCTCCCTGCAATATTTCTTACAACTTCATGTGAATCTAAAATGATCTCAAAAAAAACAGTTAAAACATTTATTTATTGCATTGTTTACATTTATACTCACTACACAGTTTTTCATTAACTCTTTATGAAGATGTAAGAAAAAATAAGCAGGCCGGGCGTGGTGGCTCAGGCCTGTAATCCCAGCACTTTGGGAGGCCGAGGCAGGTGGATCATGAGGTCAGGAGATGGAGACCATGGTGAAACGCCGTCTCCACTAAAAATACAAAAATTTAGCCGGGCGTGGTGGCGGGTGCCTGTAGTCCCAGCTACTCAGGAGGCTGAGGCAGGAGAATGGCGTGAACCCGGGAGGTGGGGCTTGCAGTGAGCCCAGATCACACCACTGCACTCCAGCCTGGGCGACAGAGCAAGACTCCATCTCAAAAAAAACAAAAACAAAAACAAAAACAAGCAAAACTCTGAATACCAGCTTTTGGCTCAGCTGCTATCTATCAGAACTTCTTTTTCTCCATGCTTGCCATGGGCTAGATCTTTACATGTCCCCCAAGGTTTTCTGTGCCGTGACACACACACATGCCATCAATTCCAGGGGCTGGGGATTCAAACAGATTGTACTCCTATGATTCGGTTATATCTTAAGGCACCATTGAGCATACCATGCAGAGAGTATCTGTGTGGGCTGGACCTATTCCCATGATCCCTTTAAAAGATAAGTTTTCTCTGACTGGTTGCACAAGGAGAGCTGGGCATGCAATTTCTGATTCTCTAATTGGATTTAATTGTAGACGTGACCTATAAGAAATAAGAGCAGAAGTTCATGCTGGGAAGAGGCTGAGATGGAAATTGAGTAGGCAAGATGAGAAAATGTTTCATGGGACTAAATAGCTGAGCAAAGAGCAATGGATGATGTAGAGCTTACAGATTAACCTTGGCTAAATTCTATAATCATTACAAGTATGCACTATTGATGCAAGTTCAATGGATCCAATTAGAGAATCAAGAATTAACTTTAGGATATATAAGGGATGGCTGGGCGAGGTGGCTCACACCTGTAATCCCAGCACTTTGGGAGGCCGAGGTGGGTGGATCACTTGAGGTCAGGAGTTCAGGACCAGCCTGGCCATCATGGTGAAACCCCGTCTCCACTAAAAAATACAAAATTAGCCAGGCGTGGTGGTGGGCACCTATAATCCCAGCTACTTGGGAGGCTGAGGCAGGAGAATTGCTTGAACCCAGGAGGCGGAGTTTGCAGTGCAGTGAGCCGAGACTGTGCCACTGCACTCCAGCCAGGGCGACAAGAGCAAAACTCCATCTCAAAAAAAAAAAAAAAAAAAAAAAGGAATCTATAAGGGCTTAGTGCCTCATTAAGGAGGCATAAAAATGAAAACATAGAATAGTATTTTTGAAGCATAGGTATATTTGATTATACTTATGGATAAGGTTGGATTTTTACTTATGTATAAATACTGTAAAAAATGTAGACCTTCAAGGAATATGGACTAATCTTCCAGTTTTAACAATTACAAACATTTTGGCAATAGTGTTCATCTACTTTACACTTGTTTATTGTGCTTTGCCAAGCAAATCTAAGGGACTGTCTCGACCAGCCCTAAATAGTTCTCCAATATACATCTCTAATGAATAAGAACTTTTACAGTTGAATCACCGTGTCATTATATCTAACACAATTTAGTCCTTTATCTTATACTGAGCTATTAGTCATTTAAAAATACTTTCTAGGGAAACTATAAAAAATTTCTAGGGAAAAATGAAAAACATGATTCACTTCCTCTGAGAATTATAGTATTGTTACTATAGGTACCTATTTGCACTGAAAAACAAGACAGAAATGCAGAAAAATGTTAATAATGGTTAATTGGTAGTGGGATTTTTGTATTTTTCTTCTTTATGATTTTTCTTATTTTTCTGAATTTTCTGAAATAAGCATGTACTTATTTATGTCTAAAGTATTGTTTATAAATAGAAGTTACAGAACATTTCTCTTAGCACAGAAACATATTTAAAAATATTTAATGAAACATCAACGTGAATAGCCTTATAGCATCCATAATTTGTACGATATTTCTCAAACACTTTTGCTCCATTAAAGGCTTTGTTTTGATTTGTGACTACATCTGCAACCTATTGTATTTGACATTGGTGCATTAGAGGTATAAAATTTTCACGTGTATCAAATTACATTAATTTAGCCTTTGTTTAGTGAGTGACAGGTCTACCAAAGCAACCAGCTCAATGTCATCTAAAAGGTAAGTAAAGAGAAAATATGAGGAGGCTTTTTTCTGTTCTATGATTGCTTAGAAGAGAATGGATGTTTTTTATTGAGACTATTTGATTCTTTTCTCTTTTCTTCTTTATTAATCTTGCTAGCAGTCTGTCAATTTTGTTGATCTTTTCAAAAAACCAGCTCCTGGATTCATTGATTTTTTGAAGGGTTTTTGTATCTCTATCTCCTTCAGTTCTGCTCTGATCTTAGTTATTTCTTGCCTTCTGCTAGCTTTTGAATGTGTTTGCTCTTGCTTCTCTAGTTCTTTTAATTGTGATGTTACGGTGTCAATTTTAGATCTTTCCCGCTTTCTCTTGTGGGAATTTAGTGCTATAAATTTCCCTCTACACACTGCTTTAAATGTGTCCCAGAGATGCTGGTATGACCAACATAGCACATGTATATATGTATGTAACAAACCTGCACGTTGTGCACATGTACCCTAGAACTTAAAATTAAAAAAAAAAAGAAGAGAATGGATGTTAATTTGGAGCTCTCTGTAGAGCAGATTTACTGGAAGTGGCTTTGGAAATAATAAAAATAATGAACTAGCTGGAGGAAGAGCAACTATCTGCACCAATTTAACACTTACTCATAAACTTCACTTTGCCAGAGGGAACTGAAATGTTTACCAGAGCTGCATGTCCAAGCCTTCCAGAGCTCACGCTGAGGTCTCCTCAGTCAACGTTGGCCTTCAGGTGTTGTTACCTATAGGCATAAAGTGTCCAAGTGGTTGATTAGGGAGACTTGCTGAACAACCTTCCAATCAATTTAGATTTGTAGCTGATTTTGTTTAATCTGAAGATGGCTACACCTGACTTTGCTTCTGGCTTGGTAATTTTCCCATTGCTACTGAAAATCCATATTTAGTTTTGAAAAAAATCACTTCAATTTTCCTGAGAACATGTATTCCTATTTAATTTTTGGCTTACGGGCCAGAGAAAATAATTTTTTAACTTCTACTAAAAATGTAATACAGTCACAGAACAGCTTACAAGTCTGCATAAAATGAAACAGGACTGTAAAGTTTAAATTATCCAACATGCCTTTCAAATATTTTAATTTACAGTATTATGGAAAGTGATTATTTCTTAAAACCATAATCATTTCTTTGGTGGTTTTTATTCAGATTACAAAGAAAGTCTTATGAAGATAATTTATAAATTTTATAATTTGGTTTCTTAATGTCCTGTGATATTAACTTAATCTACTTAACATTTATTATGTACTTAAGACCTTCCTTAGTGTTTCAGACAGACTCTAACCTATAAATTCTTGTTTTAACTATGACTATTGATCATAACACCAGTATCTATTCGGGATAATGACCTTGTGGCTGGGTTTCATTAACTCGCACTCTGAGTAATTATGCAATAGCACAGTATTGCACTTTAGGGAACTTGTATTCACATAACTTGCTGAGCTTTGTAGAATACAAGTATTTTTGAAGCTATCTTGTTAGGAGCACAGTCTTTTAAACACATAAACATATAAAATGGACTTTTAAAAATAAGACAAACAGACCAGGCATGGTGGCTCACACCTATAACCCCAGCACTTTGGGAGGCCGAGGCAGGCAGATTACTGAAGGTCAGGAGTTCCAGACCAGCCTGGCCAATATGGCGATACCCTGTCTCTATTAAAAAATATGATAATTAGCTGGGCATGCTGGTGGGTGCCTGTAGTCCCAGCTACTCTGGAGGCTGAGGCAGGAGAATCACTTGAACCCGGGAGGTGGAGACTGCAGTGAGCCAAGATAATGCCACTGCACTCCAGCCTGAGTGACAGAGCAAGGCTTCATCTCAAAAATAAAATAAAATAAATAAAAATAAGACAGACAAAGAAGTAGTCTATTCGGAGAAACCCTGGAATTATTTCCCAGGTGTAGAGGAGAGCTTGCTAATGGGTAGGGAGGAAGTTGCAGTAAAAATGAGATGACAATGGCAGCTCTTTTTCATTGTGTGGTATTCAGTGTGGTGAATAATCAGTCATTACCCAAGAAAAACACAACATATATCATTATTTAATATGATGATATTCATATCAGCTACATATCAGCACATATCAGCTACGTATCAGCACCTTTAAAAAAGAGTGCTGATAGAATAATGAAAAAATCCTTTTTAAAACATTTAGGCCAAAATTCTGGCATTTAAGAGACAGAGAAAGCAATTGTGATTATCCCTGGATCCTTGTGAAATGAAATGAAGCAGAATAGCAAAGCCCAGAGTTTCGCGAATGTCCGCAAAGTCATGCTTGCCATTCACAATGAGCTCCTGCTTTAACATGGGAGCTCTCCAGTTACCTTGCTGATATCTGCACCTTCTTAAACATGGCTTCATGCCCAACAATGTGTATTGTAATTTAATATTAATTTTATTCCTCAAAATATATAAAATAGCTTTAAAATATATTACCAACATTACTGTAAACAAGGAGAACTGCTACATGAATTTTAAGCTTATGTGAAACTCTATTTGACTTTAGAATATATCCCACTATGGGGGTGCACTCAAAATATTGTGTTCTAAAGTCCCTGGAAATCCCTCCTTTGCTGTGGCTGTTGTCGTTGATGATGTGACCAACTTGATAGGCTGGTTCATGTTTTCTAGGTTTCATTTTAACTTTAGAACTTGCTCAGTTTAATTTGGATTTTATTATAGGTTTTAAAAATGTGAACGATTTTTTATTATAAATATTAAAATATATAAATGTTTTTATTCTTGTCTACTGTTTCCTCTTTTTCTTTATACGTAAACATTTGTATAGTTTTGGTTATTCTTCTAAGTGCTATTTTTTTCAGATTAAAATAAATATGTGTAACTCGACAGATAATTAGGATTTGCTTTGTCTCCCTTTTATTTTTTCTTTGTCTCTTGATTTACCAATTTATCTGGGTAAATACTTTTATGTGTATAAATATAGACACATAGAGATAGATGTGACCTTTCAGCTGCTTACTTTTTTTACTTAGCAACATACCCTGGAGGTCATTTCCAATTAGGGGAATTTCCCCCTTCCTTTTGGCAGCTGCGTAGTATTTCATTGACTGCTGTTTTTGAACATTTGGGTTTCCAAAATTTTGTTGCAATAAAACAACTTGGCAATTAGTAGCTTTCTGCATAAGTCAGTTTCTATATTTTCTATTGCAACTTTTGCATAGATTCATGAAAGTGAGTTTGTTAGGAGAAAGGTTAAATATACTTGTACTTTTGCTATATATAGGCAAATGGAACTCCATAGAGAATGCTATTGAGCATTCACTGAAGTCATAGATGAAAGGGTCTCTTGGGCCAACAGAATGTTCTGCTAATGTTTTGGGGTTTTGACAGTAAACTAATAATGGTATATAAATAAAATTTTTAATTTGTGTGCATTTTACAAGTTAGCTTTTAATTGGTTTAAGGGATATTTTCATTTATTTTCTGTGAACTGCCTATTCATATCTTTGGTACATTTTTCTAACAGGTTGTTAGTTTTCTAAAATTATCAATATTTAGAAGAACTGTCAAGTTTATTCTGGCTATACTTACTTCTGTTTTACAAATGAATTTTAGAACAATTTTAAAATTGAGGAAAACAGATATGATCATTGGGATCATGATAAATTTTAAATTGACTTAAATGAAACCTGATAATATCAAGACTTCCTTTCCAAAAACATGGTTTGCCTTTCTATTTATTTACATTTCTTTTGTTTTAAATATATGTTAAAGTTTTCTTCATATACGGTTCACAAAATTTATTAAGCTTCTATTTAGCTATTAATCATTCGAGTCAGTATTGGAAATACATTCTTTCTTTTCATCAATGTTCCAAATACAAGTCTGCTTTTCTGTTAATTTACTATGTTTCTACTTTGCCACATTTCTAATCACTTGTAATCATTTTTTATTGGTTTTTTCCTAAATATTTACTGATGTAGTCTGCATATTGATATTTGTTTTTTGTTTTCCAGTTCACATCCTTTTGTCTTAGTCTGTTTGTGTTGCTTTAAAGGAATACCTGAGGCTGGTTAATTTATAGAGAAAAGAGGTTTGTTTGACTCATGGTTCTTCAGGCTGCACAGGAAGCACAGCGCTGGCATCTGCTTCTGGTGAAGGCCTTAGGCTGCTTCACTCATGGTGGAAGGTGGAGAGGAGCTGGAGTGTGCAGAGATCACATAGCAGAGGGGAAGCAAGGGTACAAGAGTTGCCAGTCTCTTTCACAATCCACTGTTCTATTAAACAAATATTTCTTGAATACCTATATATGCCAGGCATTGTTCTAGGGTCTATGATACATCCATGAATACAACAAGACAAGATCTTTACCCAGAACATGAAACTTGAACTAAAACTTAAGAAGAGGAGTTAGCCAAACAAATATTTGAGCACTGAGTGCTTCAGCAAGAGGATTTCATTAGGGGAAAGTGCTAAGATGGACTGTGCCTGGTATGCTTGAGAAATGGAAAGGAATCCATTCTGTCAGGAGCAGACTAGACAGAGGGAACAAGGAAAGAATATTGGACAGGGGGGACCATAACTATGTGCACTTTTTAGCAGTGGACATTTTAGAAAGTGGTCATATTCTGAGTACTGTTTGAAGGTGAGGCAACAAGATTTCCTGATGGCTTGGATATAAAGTGCAAGAAAAAAATTCCAAATTTTTGAGGAGATAGACTCTCCTGTACAAACAAATGACAATGATAGGTTGGACATCTTTGGGTTTAGCAGTGTTCACACACTTCCTAATAAATACAAATATTTATTTCTTCAGATTTTGAGATTTTAGACGA
Organism: Pongo pygmaeus; assembly: GCF_028885625.2. Taxonomy (NCBI): domain Eukaryota; kingdom Metazoa; phylum Chordata; class Mammalia; order Primates; family Hominidae; genus Pongo; species Pongo pygmaeus. The sequence continues at coordinate 92,932,868 of NC_072390.2, forward strand.
ATGAATATATGAGTCATTTACATGTTTTTTAAATATACTATTTGATGCAATAGAGGAGAAATAATCTTAGTCTATAACAAATTGGAAAAGAGTAATTTTTGATTTGTGTTTGCATACATTTTTTTTTCTAACAAACATACCCCTAAATCCTTTGAAATCTTTGAGACACTTGAATTCACAGTCATGAACACTGCAGAGAAATAGGTTACTTTTGTTCATTTCATCAGTTTTGGATCATATTTTGAAAAAAAAGGATGTGATACACTTTTTTTATTTTATTAAAATTATTTTAAAATAATTTTAAGGTCTTTAACCCTAAAATATATGAGGTGACAGAGTTTTGATGTTATTATCCAAGTATAAGTGGGTTCTCATACTTGGAACATCCAAAATACACTTAGTAAAATCAGTTTTCTACTGGAGAATTGCTTATGCCTTCTACCCATGACATCCTTCTTGGCACCTACACTATTAATTACTCTCTCTGCTAGAGGAAAGATATGAAAGAGAATAGAAATTGGAGCTTTGTTATACACTGGCACACTGACCATGTAGAGCTGACATTTATATAACATATTATTTTTGTGGAATGCATACGTGTCAGGGTAAAATGAACTTGGAGGGCTAGAAGACTAAATAATTGAGTTTCAGTTGTGCGGTGATTTTATTGTGTTGATACAAATCTGTTCTCCATTTAACCCTGAACACTGAACCTTGATTGATATGAAGACAAAGATATTCAACCCCTCCTCTATTTATAAAGTATTAGTGCTGCAGAGTTTTGCTGCATTTTGAAGGGGAACTCTGAAAATTTCTAAACCATTAAACATTGTAATTTTTTTCTCATCAAAACTTTAAATTCTTTCCTAAATGAAGAACATGTTGAGATGATTAGATGAAAGCACGAAAATGGGTAGTCAACTTGACATGAGAAGAATGAGAGACCATGAAGAAAAGGAGACTGAAGCTCATCACTTTCTTAACACAGAACCCTGCAAATCACCTTCTCATTTCTCCAAGCTACAAATTTGACTAAGCATAAGAATTTGAATATATTCTTGAACCAATTCGAAGAACTCTAATGTGCCTTCTTCTGTTTTCCATAATGCGGACGTCACTTCTCTGACAAGCCTGTATGTGCTCTTTGAGACTCTAGCTCTGGTTCGATTTGTGACCTTAGGCAAATCACATTTTTTTCTACCATAGATTTCTCATCTGTAAAATGATAACGGCATGTTCCCTCACATTGAGACACAAATGACTGTTTAATATCTGTAAGGCACCATTACTCTAAACAGTGGAAAATACTAAAGAGAAACAGGCAACCATTCAAAACAAAAATAAAACAAAACTAAAGTCTCATCCACCGTTACGCTTTGGTAGGATTGCTGACTTCTGTCACGTCCTTCCTAAAATCACCCAGCTGAATATGTTTGTGAAAAGATGGACTAAGATGAAATACATCCATGTAACATTTTGCTTCCCTTCTGCCTTTCAGATATGCATGGATACCAACCGGTACCATGTTCACCTGCCATTCTCAGACACTGGGCCTCTCTGACCTCTAGGCTCTCATCTCTGTGCCTAGGGTATCAACAAGCTAAGTTTCCTCTCCTGAAAATCCTGCATATTTGGATAAAGTGTGTGTTTATGAAGGTAGCCAAAAAGTTTACCTTTGTTCCTATGCATAATTACACAACAGTGGAGAACATGCAAACATTGTGCAGCTATCAATATATTGGCCGTTGTTTCTTCTCTATTGTGGTTTTAGAGAGGCAAAGTCACTTGATGGATATACAGAAATGTTGGGTTATGCACGTAGCTGGCAGGAAAATTCCCACCTGTCCCCAGCCTCATTCTCCACTCCTTGGCTGACATGCATTTTCATGGCCTCAGAAGTTTTCATAATTCATTGCTGATCAGAAGACCTTAGCTTGTTTCTATCGCCCATTTCACAGACGCCTCAGCCCCACACCCATAGACCCATGGAAGCTCAGATCTGAGGCTGGGCTGTGTTTTTTTCTCTGCCTCCTCTATCTCTTCATTCCATGATGACATCTGAAATATACAGACTGATCTACTGTATTCTTAATCTGAATTTCTCTAATTGCCTATTTCTTTTTTTCTATTAGTTTTTAACACAATATAATTTATTTCAGGTCTTAGGGTTTCATTTCCAAATTGGTTTCCTCTTGAGAAAGATTTTTGGAACTTTCTGAAAAAGGCTACCTGGCCCCAACCAAACCCACTGCATCAGCCCATGGGGAGGATCCCAGGTACTTGTATCTTTTAAAGCTCAAGGGTAATTTAACACCCAATGAGGATTCATACCTTAGGGCAGTGTTGCTTTACAAAGTGTGCAGTTTTGCAAATCATGTATATCAGAGTCTCCTGGAGATTTCATTAAAATGCGAATTCCAAGGCCAAATCCAGAACAGTCTTCAGGACAGCAAGCACCCTCACCGAAAGCCAACGATCCCCAAACCTCGTCTCTGGTTGTTAGTGGGATGGCACAGGAAGCGCTCCGGTCTCCTTTGGGTTTCAGTCCTCTTTGGCATCCTGTTCTATACAACCTCACAAAAACCCTCTGTCCTTTCAGGGTCAGAGCATATCAAGCCACTGTGGGAAAGATCATGGTCCTCCAAAAAAAGCAAAAGCCTCCTAAGGAAGCACAGCTCAATCATGAGCTACGTGTCCCCAGATCACACCTTCTCAATCCCACCACAAGGAGGATTGGGAGGTTGCCTAGGGATCCATGTCTGGGAAATCTGCTGATTATTCCTGCTCCCGTTAAGTGTGTCCTGGCGATTGTTTGTTGAAGAAAACCCCTCCTCTAGCAGAGCACATCGACACTCTGGTGTGGACAGGAGCACGTCTCCAGAGTGGACTTTTTGAATCAGGAAGCGTGCACCATCAGAGGTAGCCAGCCTAGCAATTCAGATTATGTCCTCAGCTCCCCATGACCTGGACTTTATCCCATCCTTACCATTAACCATCTGATGATTCTGGGCAAGTTACTTAAACTCTTTGTCCTTCAATCTCCTCATCTGTAAAATAAGGATAGAGGCGTACCTACTTGAGAGGATTTTTGTAAACATTAAATGAAAGAATACAAATAAATCCCTTAGACCTAAGACATAATAAACACTCAATTATAAATTATAATAATTGTCATTAACATCAGAACAAGAAAAACATATTCCCCAAATACTGGCTAGGAGTGTCTCAGAATTCTGGCACTTGTAGGATTTAGAATCAAATCAGAACTTCCTGGCCAATACTCCATGGTCTTGCATGTATGGATAAATATCTTTTCAGCTCTTAGGGTAGCTGAGTGGTGCCTGTGTCTACTAGGAACCCTAGGCTGAGCTCCCATTGTGAGCAATCTCATCTAGTTTTCCCAGTGCCTTGTGAAAATATTGCCATTTTTTATGTGTGCCATAATATCAAATATGCAAATATCATCATTTTCTATGTGTTCCAGGTCGATGGCACTGGGGAAGCAATACACATTGATATGGTTTGGCTTTGTGTCCCCACCCAAATCTCATGTTGAATTGTAATGACCAGTGTTGGAGGTGGAGCCTGGCGGGAGGTGACTGGATCATGGGGGTGATGTCTAATGGTTTAGCACCATCCCCCTAGTGCTGTCTCGTGATTGAGTTCTCATGATCTGGTTGTTTGAAAATGTATAGCACCTGCCCCTTTGCTGTCTCTGTCCTGCTCTGCCATGGTAAGATGTGCCTGCTTCCTCTTCACCTTCTGCCATGATTGTATGTTTCCTGAGGCCTCCCAGCCATGCCTTCTGTCCAGCCAGTGGAACTGGGAGTCAATTAAATCTCTTTTCTTCATAAATTACCCAGTCTCAGGTAGTTTCTTATAGCACTGTGAGAATGGACTAATACACACATCATCTATGGATGTGCTGAGAGAAGACTGAAGCCTCAAAGTCACCCAAAATTCTGTTGAGTTTTTTGTCAACTCTACTCTATTAACCAATGCCACATCTTGACTATTTGGAGAGATCTTGGCTCAATCTTCCCTTTTTTTCTATATTTTATTATTTAAACCTGTGTAAAGATTACAGATCAATCATCAGACACATGAACTGCAAGCCTCACAGCCTCTGTCCCATCTAAGCTTCAAGCTCCACTGGCCTGAAACCTGAGGATTTCACCCTCTTTGTCTCCTGCGCTGGTCAACTTCAGTAAGACCCACACAGCAAGGTTTTCTCTAAATGCTACTATATATCTATCCCCATATTGATCAGTACTTCCTCACTCTCATTTTCCATCGTGCATTTTAGAGCCTCCATTCTGTGGCAAACAAACCCTTTAATTGCTTAAGAATAGTGCCATCAAAATAGAAAAAGTGGTCAGTGTTTTTCAATTTCTGCACTAAGAACTATTAATGGGCCATAAAATCAGCTTGATTTGTGGCAACCATATTAAAAACGAAAGAGGTGAGAATATAAAATGTCAGAATGCATCACCTATAGGATAGTTTGTGTGTGTGTGTGCACACGTGTGTCCTGAATTATAATTTTAAATGCATTTCTTACTACAAAGCAAGGTCAAAGCTTAAAACCCACTGCAATCTATTACCTTCTATTATCAATATTAAGAAATAGTAATTCACATACAATTTCAAGACATAATTCAATTACACAGGGAAATAAATGGACATCCCTAAAAGCCGCAAAAGCAGAAGGAACTGAGAAGCGGATGAGCAAGCCTTCTGAGTGAATGGCACTGCAAGTTCACAGGTGTGAAGGTGGGAGGGCACATGGCTGGTGTGTCGGGAGTGGTGGATAAAGGCTGATATTTCATAGCTCATGCTGTGTACACACTCAGGACATGATCCTGTGCGAATGTAGACATCAGAGCTCAGCAGGAACTGACAGCTCTTCTGCCGTTGCCAGGACTCCTGGATAAGTGTGGGACAGAAAGGAGATATCTGCCCATGACAAGGAGTGTGTAAGACAGGGCTTCGTGTGAGAAAAATTATCTCATATATGCCACATAACACACACATGCACACACAAACAGGCACACACATACCACACAGACATGCGTGCGCACACACACACACATGCACACCCCAGGCAGGCCCATATGCATACGCCTGCTCACAGTCATGCACATATACACACCACATGCACACACAACACAGACACACACACAGCAAACTGACACAAGTGCATAGGCACACACACAGGCATGCACATATTCACACCACGTGCACACACAACAAAGACACACACGTACACACATACACACACCCACACAGGCATGTACATATACTTGCCACACACACACTACACAGGCACAGGCATACAAATACACACCACACACACACACACACACAAACCCCAAACAGGCACATATGCATACGCAAACACATACACAACCACATGCAGTCACAACATAACACACACACAGGTATACACATACACACCACACAGGTATGCGCATATACACGCCACATGCACACACAAAACAGACACACACATGGGTACACACATACATACAGCAGACAGGTATGTACATACACACACCACACACCACACAGGCAGAGGCACATACATACAAAACTTACAGAGGTATGCACATACATGCACACCACACATGCATGTACACACACAAACCACATACACACAAAACATAGGAACACACAAGTACACACATACACACCCCACCCACCTACCACACAGGCAAACACAGGCACACACACTTCATGAAGCCACACACATACATACATGCCACACACATGCACACACAACAAAGGCACACATGTACAAGCACATACATATACACACCCCAAACACACCACACAGACATGCACACACAAACACTACACACACACATCATATTCCCCACACAGAGGCACACACATACATGCCACACACCTTATACAGACACGCACATATACACACATACTATGCACCTATATCACACACACCACACATACCATACACATTACATGCCTACGCACACTACACTCACTTCACATACACACTACACACACATGCACACACTACACACTATACACACATGCACACACCATACACACACAGGCACATCACATAGGTCCTGCAATACAAACCCATACTACACATGCAACAAACATACCATACATACCATACACAGTATACATAGACTCTAAACACATACCACACATACTACACACATACACAACAAACACTACACACACTGACATACCATACACATACATACACACACACCAAACACACCACGCACTATACACACATGCACATAGCAGACACAACACTGCACTACATACACTCACGCCTATCTCACACACAACTACAAACATACATCCTACATACACACTACATACAAACACACTACACACACAGTCTGTTAAAAACAGTACCTTCTAGAAATAAAAAAATATAATTACTGAAATGAAAAGCTCAGTCAATGGGTTAAACCACATTTAGAAACGGGCTGATGTGACAGTGCATTTAAAGAGAACATTGAGAAGACGATAGAGGATATAGTATATAAATATAAAGAGATGAAAATATATACGATTGGTAAGAACAACAGTGACCGCACAGAAAAGGTCCAAACACACTTAATAAGTCTCAGGAGGAAAGAATAGTGTAAATAAGAAAGACTCCTTACGAATTTTCTAGAATTCATGGAAGATACGACATAAACGGCCCAGAAAGCATCATGACAATAAACTGGTTTGATTAAAACCAAATCCACACTATGGCAATACACAGTGAAAAAAAAATACATTTATTATCAATGAATGACATTAGAGTAATTGAACTTCTTAAATGTCACAACTAATGCTATAAAAATAGAGAAATTATATTCCAATGCTGACGGAATAAAAAAGAAACACTATTTTTCTATATAAAATATTATTCACAAGTGAGATCAAAATATATAATTTTTCAGGTGTAAATTGAGCTATTTCATCACTCCCAGATGCTCCATGAAAAATTATTAAGGAATAAACTTTAGAAAGAAGGAAATTGAACCCAGAAGCATATTCTAAGACTCACATGGAAGAACTATAGGCTCCAGAATAGCCAAGCGCCACGTTCCCTTTTGGTAGTATGGAAGACAGCTCTCAGAAAGGGAACACTGCGAGTGCAGTGCGGGACCCACAGCAGTAATAGAGATCTCCAGCTCACCCTTGCAACTCCCACCTCTACTCCAACAGAGTAAGAAGCTTGTTCCTTGCACCTGGACTTGTCAAAGCAGTGGCAGGTTTATCTTGTTTGGCAAAAGGTGATAAAAATACAGCAATGTGGAGATTCAGTCCAGGAAAACTCAAAGGGAGGGGTGCTGAGATGAGGCTCAGACCAACAAGACCAAAATCAACCTGGGAATGATATTGGCCAGGACCTCAGTAAATGGAAATCCACTCTGGAAGAAAAAATACCCCTGCTCAGCACAGAATCAATAAAAGATCATCAAACATGCAAGGAATTCGGCCATCAGGCAGAAGACACAGGAAAAACAGCAAATCCCAAATTTAGCCTCAAAAATTTCAGGCATTAGATTGTCAAATAAAGAATAAAAGTAATAATGTAAAATTTATAAATAAATAGAAGATAGAATCTGTCAAATGAGCAAAATATGAAAAATGTAAGAAATTAACAGTAAGACCAGAAAAAAGGAAATAAAATTTTATAAATAATGATTACATTTATTGAAATGAAAAACACAATGATACAAAAAGATTAGACAAAATAGAAAATGGAGAGCTAGACAAATAAAGGGAAGAAATAGGCCGGGTGCAGTGGCTCACACCTGTAATCCCAGCACTTTGGGAGGCTGAGGCATGTGGATCACCTGAGGTTAGGAGTTCGAGACCAGCTTGATCAACAAAGTGAGACTCCGTCTCTACTAAAAAATACAAAAAAAAAAAAAAAAATTAGCCAGGCATAGTAGTGCATGTCTGTAATCCCAGCTACTAAGGAGGCTGAGACAGGAGAATTGCTTGAACCCAGGAGTGGGAGGTGGCAGTGAGCCAAGCTCATGCCACTGCACTCCAGCGTTGGCAGCAGAGCAAGACTCTGTCTCAAAAAACAGAAAAAGAAATAAATAACCCGCCCAAAACAGCATGAATATATAACTCAAAAGGAGCTATGAGTGAGCCTAAGTGGCAAGGAGACAGGCTGAGAAGGCCCAGATAAATCCGTTTAATGGCAAAGAAGAAAAGAAAATGGAGAAACAGCAATGTTGAAGTGGATGGTTGCCAAGAGTTGTTCAATGCTGTTAAAATACAGAGTACAGTTCACACAAGCTCAGATAGAACAAATTCACATCTATGCATGTAGTAAAATTACACAGCACCAATTGACAAAGAACTTCAAAACAGCTAGAGAGGAAATGGCACTCACATAAGAATGACAATGAAATAAATGGTAAAGTTATTGGTAGGAATTGTGGAAGCCAGAGTCTGATAAGTAAATAGAAAATATTTTCAGTTTAACAAACACTGAGTTTACTAAAATAAGTCTTTTCTGAAGTAATTTCTAAGAAAAGTAATTCAGAAAAATAGCTGGTGGCAGAAATATATGAGAAGTAAAATGCAAACGTGAGCTGATAAATTGATAAACAAGTAAATTTAAATAATAAAGTTTGTATTTAATAATATCTAATATGTTACATTATTAAAAAGAAAGAACTAAAAGAACAATGATATGTGTGTCATAAGGGGTTGTTAGGTGATTTTATTTTCAAGATGAAAATAATTATAGAACATCTAGATGTATATGGTGAAATACACAGTGTATCCTTTCAGCTTAAACAAGTGCAGTATATGACTTTTCAACCTAATGGGTAAAAAGAATAATAAAGCAAATAAAAATTTCATTCAATTCAAAAAATGCAAATAGTGAGAATAAAAAGAAGCATAAAGTGGAACAAGTAAAGAGCATAACATATGAAGATAGGGACAAGTTCAAGTTAATTAACAAACAGAATGAATTATAATGGACCACCAAACCACTTTGTAAGACTTAATTCAATAACCTACACAGATGACAAATACATTTTTAGTATTTAAATGATACATATCTGAGACATAAAGCACAGAATTGTTGAAATTACATGATATGCTAATCAAATAAAAGATGTCATACCTATATTAATATCCCACAGCAATAAAAACAAAACTAATACAGATTTCAGTATCAGGAGTGGGGTGCTCTGTAAAACATGCCTAAAAATGTGGAAGCAGCTTTGCAACTGAGAACTGGACAAACGCTGGAAAAAAATGGAAGGAAATGATAGAAAAGCCCAAACTTCCTTGAACAGACTGCTGGTAAAAATAGACTTTAGGGATACTGCACTGAGGGCTCAGAGGGAAGTGAGGAATGAAATAATTCAGGGTGGAAGGAAGCAATTTCTCCTTAATTATTAGCTGAAAGTTTAGCAAAATTGTCTGCTGCAGTTATGTGGAGAGCAGGATATATGAGTGAATTTGTATACATAGATAAGAGATTTCTATGTAAGTATTCATATTATTGCTTGCTTTCTTCTCGCTGCTCATAGTAAATTATGAAAGGAGAGAAATACATTGAGAGACAAACTGTTAAAAGTAATCAGGACACGATATTTGTGGCAACTTTCAACCTCTTCAATTAGCAAATAATGCTAACATTAAGTGATTTACTCCGGAAAGCAGAGATTTAGAAGAGCTTTCAGCAAACATTTTTACAGCCAAAAGTGTGATTAAAAACGTTTGCTGAAAACTTCAGGAAGATCAAATGTGAGAATATTGAGTCATGAAAAAGTCCTTTTGAGAAATTAAGGTCACGCCCCACAGATCTCAATCAAACCAAAGGAAACACAGGGGCAGTGTCCCTTAACCACCTCAGCAAGAAGCCAAAACACAGGATCGATTATCTCAAAAATCTGCAGACATGGCTTTTGTTTAATAGAATAAATCTCTGAAAATTCTGTGGAAGATCCATACAGTTTTGGAGAAATCTATTTTCTCAGAATCACTGCCAAGTTTGACTAAAAGGGGCAAAGAGACTACAAAATAAAAGGAGGCTGCTAAACTCCCCAAAGGCCACTGGGAGGAAGCAGGCAGGTAAAACCACTTGGTTGCAGACATGTGCTACCTTTCACATTATAGAAAAGGAAAGATGGCTTCTGGCAGCAGCCTGAGGGTGCTTGGGAGAGGGTCCTTCACTGGTCAGTCTTTGGATGAGAATACAGCCCTGTCAGCCACACATGAGGTGGTTAGCACATAAGAGGCATTCAATAAATGGCAGCTATTTTTGAAAGCATTTATTTTTGGACTTAGTAACCATTCCCCTTACCTTTATCAAAACCAGGCTCTCCTCTGAGGACTCTCCTCAGCAGCCTTCCAAATGATGGCTTTCCTTACATCTAAAACACAAGGAAGTGGAGGCTGGTAAGACTCTCTGTTTTGTTCCTGTAAATTGGGCATTGAATGATATTTTTCTCCCTAAGGAATTGTGACATCATTACTTCTTTATTCTGTTTTATTGTTCAATTTCTATATTCTAGTGTTAGAGCCAAAATGGCTGGATACCTGCAGCTGTATGATATGCCTTGATAACAGGTAGAGCGAGGCTGCTGCAGCTCAATCCTTACTCTTCAAACACTTCTCATCAAATAGAACCAGGCTGGGTTGAATAATCATTTGTTGACATTGACTTATTGCCACAAAAAAATAATTTGACGAGAATATGCAGTAACTTCACCCAGGAAAATGATGGTTGTACATCCTCATTCTTTCTTTGGTTTTGCTCCAGGAAAGTTATTAAATTTTTGTGTATTAATCTACTAATGTTTTTAACTGAGGACTTTAAATTGTATGATATGGAATATTTTGTGAGATAAGTGTGTATATATATTGACATATATTTACTGATAGTATTATTTTCATACTTTTTATTTTATTCATTTTTTAAATAATGAATGTACTCAATATAGCTTTGGGTGAAACTCATGAGCTTTGAAATAAGACACTCCCATGATCATTATTTCCTAACATATGTTTCCCCCATCTCCCACTTATGGTTTGGGACAAAATTGCTGCTGTTTTGAAACCCTTTAAAAATGTTTGTTTGTGATATCTGGCTTTTGTTGCCAGAGATCTGAATGTAATACTTGGCTTAAATAGTGGTCAAGTGTGGTGGCTCATGCCTATAATCCTATCACTTTGAGAGCCTGAGGAAGGAAGATTGCTTGAGCCTAGCAGTTCGATACCAGCCTAGGCAACATATAATTCTCCATCTCAAAAATAATTTAAAAAATTAGCCAAGTGTGGTGACATGCACCTGTAGTTCCAGCTACTCGGGAGGTTGAGGTAGAAGGATTGCTTGAGCCCAGGAGTTGGAGGTTACAATGAACTACAACGCTGACACTGCACTGCAGCTTGGATGACAGAGCAAAACCCTTTCTTAAATAAATGAATAAATGAATAAATAAAATTTTAAAAAGTAGAGAGTAAATTATAGAGCATAAATAAATCAAATAACTAAGAATCAAGATAAGAGAAATTATATACAAATCTAAAATCTGGATTATACAAAAGCTTAACGACACCTAATGATAACAATCATTGACAAAATTATGGATCAATAAGTGTGCTTATACACTGACAGAGAGGATAGAAATGTTTAAAAACAACTTTGCAAAAAATAGGTGAAATTGAAGATACACACACTTGAAGTCTCAGATTTTACTAATATAGCTCTACTCTAGAGAACTCACACACACAGAGAAACACATGCCATGTGAGGCCACCACTGGGAACCAACAGCAAGCGTGCCACCAGCTTGGACACTTGGCCCTGGTAGAGTAGATAAATGTCTGCCCTGTCTTTCTGTCTTGTGTATCTTATTTTCCTCAGGATTTCTATTTTTTTTTTTTAACCAGGGAGGAAGAGAATCATGGAGGAAGAGAGAACTTTTGACTTTTCTTCAATGCAACTGCTTTGTTCTATCTATGGGGGCATTGCCTCTCTCAGCCCAGGTTGCACCTCATCCTGATGGCCTTGGCTTTGTGTTGCAGACTCCTTGTCCGGTGGCTGAGATGGCCAGCCTTGTACTCCTGGGTTGGGTAGTGTAATCATTGCTGCTTTTCTCATTCCTTGCTGTTAGATATATTTTAATGGGGAACGTGCTGGTCTCTCTTTCCACACTTTCCCCTAGGCACTGCAGTCTCATGTCCTGCACCTGCCTTTTCTATGGTGGATGCTATTTTTTGTAGAAGACAGATGATATCTTTTTTAACTCGAATATTTAAAGCTCTTCGACAAGTTTTAGGCATTGCATGAATTCTGAGTACGAACCACTTAACAGAAGATGGGGGTTGTATCAGCAGCAGAGCTAGGACTGGTCAATGTTCAGACTTCAAAGTAAATCTCTGCTCCTCTGGTTCTGAGTACTTCTGTTCTCATCTGCTGCAGCATATTTTGAGCAGAGTTGTGACTCCCTCTACATCTGCAAATTTTCCCTGCTGCTGATATGTTCATATAGCTCTCAGAATACTCTTTGGAAAGCTCCTTTTCCTTCAGCAGCAGCTATAGAAGGAGTTTGATTTAAAAAAAAAAAATCTCTTACTGTTGTTACAGAGAATCTGCCTTTTGGGGGCCCATTGGGGATTCTGTTCTTATTCAGAGACCATTTATTTGATTGCTTTCTTTTTCTTGGTCAACTTGATTCTGGCCAAAGCAGAGGTCTTGTTGGGGCTTAGTGACCCTCTGTCGTCTAACTGGTCTGATTGTCCGACGGTCCGCCGGCGCTCTAAAGGCTCAGTCACACCTTGTCTTGAATTAAGGCTCCACTGCAGAGCAGATACATTCACCCAGTCTCGAGAGTCCTCATCTCTAAAGTGAAGATTAAGAACTTTAATCGTTAAATGAGTGTATAGAGGGTAAAAACAACAAAATCCAGAAATAACAAAGGTTAATAATTCTGTCATTTTAGTTCCTAGTCTAATTTAAATAAATAAATATTTAAATATACCTAACATCAAACCATCCCACTCTCCCATACACCAAGAGGTGACCACTGTCATGATTTTGATGTTCTTCCAAGTCATTGATTTTACATATTCACAAATATATTCATTTACAATATGTGGTATTGTTCCTGTTTATGTTTAAATTTTCTTTACCCAAATATCTTTTTTTTTTTTTTTTTTGACACAGGCTGTCTTTCTGTTGCCCAGGCTGTAGTGCAGTAGCATGAACATGGACGGCTCACTGCAGCCTCCACCTCCTGGGCTCAAGTGATCCTCCCATTCTAGCCTCCCAAAGTGCTGGGATTACAAGATGACCCTGGTCTACATCTTGTTTTGAACTCAGCGGTACGTGTTATAAATCTATCCATGTTGATGCATAATTTTAATTCATCCCATTTCACTGCCATAGGGTTTCAATGATGAATATTCCACATTGCATCTGTGTATTTCCCTACAAATGGTTATAAAAGTTATTTTCAATTCTAGTTATTACCAAAAATGCTGCAACGGTCATTCTCTGCATGTATTCTTGAACAAATGTGTTAGAATTATCCGAAGTTTTCAGACTTTCTTCTACATATATGGCAAATGTTGTTATCCTGGTGTTTACATATAGATATATTGTAATTGATTGAATATTATTGATAAAATTATCAGAATATTATGCCTCAGATAGTTATATCATGAGTATGTACATCAAGAATAATAGAATAGGTGCTATTCTGTCTAAATATTAAAATTAGAAATAATATTTTCATAATGCCAGTGTATTCTCCCACAATTAATGTTAATAGCAAAGAAAAGGTTTTCTTCACCTCACCCAAGTCATCAAATGTAGTATCACCAATAGTGAGAAACTCTCACCTTATTTTCTCTTGATGTGGCATATTATGAGGAAGACAGCATGTGCTGAATTGTTATTGCCAAGTTAGTTTAACCTGAATCTAATCAAGACATCAGAGTTAATATTCAGCTTAGATAAATCAAGAAGTCAGATAAACAAGTTTAAAAAAGTAAATGAAAATAGACAAATCTAGAATCTAAAATAAATTATAGAACAATTGCTCTGGTTGCTTCAAAAAGTCAAAAACATCAAAAAATTATGTGGTAAAACTGTTCAAAATTAAAAGAAGCTGAAAAGAGATAATATTCAGAAAAAATCTTTTAAAAGATTTAACTATAAAAGTCACTTTTGAGGTAATCAGAAACACAGGCATGTGGCTGGATATTGGATGATATTAAGGATTTGCTGTTAATTTTCTTAGACTTGATAACAATATTTGGCTATGCTGGGAAATATCCTTATTTTTAGGAAATAAAAGCTGAGGTATTTATGGTAAGTTGTCATGATGTCCATAAGTTACTTTCAAATGACTCAGAAAAATTAAAATATATGCATATTCATAGATGGATAAACATCTAGAACAAATATGGCAAATTATTAACAAGTATTGTATCCATGCGGTTGGTATCAGTTGATACCTATGTCATTCTTTCACTTTTTCTGCATTTTTACATTACACAATTTTTTTTTTAAATGGAGCTCTGGAAACGGAAATTCATTATAGTAAAACATAGAATAGACTGTACCCTACAAATAGGCTTAATTATATTTTGTAATCGCTAATGAAATAATATTAGAATGAAAGGAACGGAAAAAAACTGTTGACTTTTCCCATGATAATCAAATAAAGCAATAAAGTGGGCAGATTCTTTTCTCCTTTTTAGTAAATAGTGATGACCTCTTGAGGTCAGGCCACCAGCTTTTGGCCAAATGGCCAATTTCCTCTGAAAACTGAGCATTCAGATCCCTAGGATATAATGTTCCTGTTGGAGTGAAGGTGGCCTGAGCGGCAGAATGCTATTCACCTGGGCTTACAATAAATTCACAAAATGTAGCCTCTCTCTGATGATTTGATTCCAGAACACTCTCCTCTGTCTTTGCAATCTCCTTTTGATAAGTCACATGAACCTTCATGACGGAGAAAAACCATGTGCTTCAGGAGCACAAAATACAGCAGAAACAGAAATAATAAAGAGCAGCAGAAGCAAAGCATAAAACAGACTGCAAAATGAAGTTGACTATGTCACTTTTCTTTTGTCTAATAGCCATATGAAAACAAATCTGATCTGTTTGTTTATCTTGACCTTTTTATAAAGGTAAAGAGTGAGCAGTGCCTGTTAGATAAGAATGTTATATTGCTCCCTTAATTGTAAATGGTATTCATGGTTGTATTAAGTACAAGTTTATGTCAACTATTGCAATCAAAGAAAGAGTAGCTTTGATTTGTATTGTTTAGTTGCCCTATTTCTGTTATTTCACCATTAAAATTATGCCCAGTAGTCAGGCCTTCCCCCACTTTTTCTGAAGGATGTCACAGCTGTGGTCTGAAGCATTCCACATTCATTCGTATTCCTGTATTTATTCCTCATTCAGGATTTGTTTGCTCTGACTAGTATTTGGTATTGCTAATGTCTCACTTTCATTATCAAGAAGTCCATAAGTTCTAAAGAAACCAATAAATTTGCCATTCAAAATTGCGTAACATGTGTGTCTTAAATATGGTAAGCGCACTTATGCATTTCAAATAGAAAGTGTTATTTCAATATT
The DNA here is from genome assembly GCF_028885625.2 of Pongo pygmaeus. Lineage (NCBI taxonomy): Eukaryota > Metazoa > Chordata > Mammalia > Primates > Hominidae > Pongo > Pongo pygmaeus. Next base: position 92,948,477 of record NC_072390.2, read on the forward strand.
AATTAAGAATTTTATTTTTTTACAGCTGCTCATTTGGGGGAATCTCCGTGATCATCCAGGTGGTCTTTTTGAAATGTCTAAATAATCTGGTGCATATTTTGCGCATGAAATTTTAGACTACGGGAACCAAAGATCTGTTTCTTGTGTTAAACCATAGAGTTAATTATGTAATAAGATAGTCATCTACAAAGTCATCACAAAATCCATAAAATTAGCACAGCACATTGCTCTGTTGATGAAACTACAAGCTTTAACATGTTGTTTTACAGAATGAGTATTGTTTACTAAAGACCTGTCATATTATGTGGTTTAAATACAGACAATTTCTTAAGCTCATGGCTTCCTTTCCATACATAAATCATTAAAATATTAAATATTGATTATATATTTGTAGTATCTTATGAATTTCATCCTTTGAATATAACTTATACATAAATAAAAAAGTAAACTACCAGTTACAAAAACTCATTATTTTCTGCTCTAAAGTCATTGATAAACAGGGACATGCATGTTGCTTTTGCTTACTGTATCATCATCCTTTTTTAAAAATGGAGATAAAATTTACAAAGAATGAAATCTGCAGAACTGACGTGCGCATTTGATGAGTTTAGACAAATGTTCACGTGCCAATCACTGTGGGAAATATTCCCATCATACCACAAAGGTTCTTCTGCCCATGCCAGCGGTCCTCACTGCTCCACGCTGCTCTGATTTCCGTCCCTGGGTATGCATTCATTTTGTCTGTTCTTAATCATCATATAAATGAACCATATCATAGGCACTATTTTGTGATAAGCTTCCATTTCTTTTAGAGTAAGTCCTGGCATTCATCCATATGGATGCAAGAGTCAGTAGTTCATTCATTTTAGTTCATTGTGTAAAACACAATTTATTTTTCCATTCTCCTGTTGATAGACGTTTGGTTTCTTTTCAGTTTTGACTATTATAAATAAATCAGCTATAAACATTCTTGGACAAGTTATTTTGTCAATGTATGCTTTTATTTTTCCCGGATGGATATTGAGAAGTGAATTTTTGTGTGTGTTTAAATGTACACGAGAAACTTCCAAAGCATTTTCAAAAATTGTTTTACGGCCGAGTGCGGTGGCTCAGGCCTGTAATCCCAGCACTTTGGGAGGCCGAGGTGGGTGGATCGGCTGAGGTCAGGAGTTCGAGATCAGCTTGGCCAACATAGTGAAACCCTGTCTCTACTAAAAATAAAAAAAATTAGCCGGGCGTGGTGGTGGGTGCCTGTAATCCCAGCTACTCTGGAGGCTGAGGAAGGAGAATCCCTTGAACCCGGGAGGCGGAGGCTGCAGGGAGCCGAGATTGCGCCACTGCACTCCAGCCTGGGCAACAAGAGCAAAACTCTGTCTCAAAAAAAAAAAAAAGTTGTTTCATTGCGCAGGCATCACAACCAAGGATGAGGGTTCTGGCTGTTCCATATTTTCCCAGTATACATTTCTGCAAGCTTTAAAAGAGATATACATTCTAATAGCTACAAAATGTTACTTTACTGTCATCTTAACATACATTTTCCTAACAACTAATTGCAGTAATTTCCTGTGGTTGCCATAAGAATGTGCCCCAAACTAGTTGTCTTAAAATAACAAAAATTCGTTCTCTTAGTGTTCTATGCTAGAAGTCTGAACTGTAGATATTAGCAGAGCTGGTTTATCTGGAGGCTCCAAGGAAGACAAGGTTCTGTGCCTTGTTCTGCTGTCTGGCGGCTGATGGCAACCCTGGCCTTTCCTTCATCTTGAAGATGGAGCCTTCTGTCTCTGCTCCTGTGGTCACGTGGTCTTCTCTTCTTCCCTTACTCTTCTCCCTTCTTATAAGGATGCCAGTCATTTTGGATTTGGGGCCCATCTTATCCAAAATGGCTTCATCTTAACCTAACTGATTAAATTCACAAAACTCTTTTTCCAAATTAGGTCACAGTCTGCAGTTCTAGAATTTTGGAGTGATGCTATTCAACCTGGTGCACTCATGTTAAACACCTATTCATGTGCTTATTTGTCTTTTCTACATGTCCTTATGTTTTGTTTGTTCAAGTCTTCTGCTTTCATTAATTTTTTTTCTGGGGAAAAAGGTTATCTTATTATTGATTTATAGAGATTATTTTCATATTCTTAATAAAAGTTTTTTGTCATATATATGAATATGTTGAGATTTTAAAAATATATACATACCTATACATATAAAATCTCAAATAATATGTTTGAGTCAGTGTCTTGCCTATTTATTTTTAACAAGGTCTTTTGATGAAAAGAAGATTTTAATTTTGCTTAAGCCCAATTTATTATTTCTTTGAATATGGTCAGTATGTTTTATACTATATATGTTACATTATGAAGATATTTTGCACTTTTTATCTAGAAGAATTATAGTTTTAAATTTTATCTTTATGTCTATTGTGAATTAATTTTGTGTATGGTGAGTAAGGAGCTGAGCTTCACTTTTGTTTCTACATATAGTACACTGATTTTAGCAATATTTCTTGCAAAGGTTATCCTTTTCCTGTTGAATTTCATTACCAAATTTACTGGAAATGTGTTGGCTCTAGAAGTGTGAAACTTTGTTTCGGCACCTTTGATTTATTTGCTTATGCTTTTGTCAATACCACATTGACTCGATAATAGTAGTTTTATAGTAAGTCTTAAAATCAGATAGTAGTGGTTCTCCAGCTTTGTTCTTTTTCAAATTCATTTAGCTATTCTACACCCTTTGAATTTCCGCATATATATTTTAAGTTATCATTTAAATATTTATAAAAGGCCTTCTGTGGTTTTGATTAGCACTTTCTGAAATCTATAGATCAGTTTAGTGAGAAAAGAAACCTTAGCTATTCTGCAATGAATACACATTTCAAAAATATGTTGCACATGATAGACATACAATTTTTATTTACATGTTTATATAGTAAAAAATTAAAACGAAAAAATCTAAAGCAAAAAACTGTTGAGTCTTGCAATCCAGGACCAGGATCTATGCCTTTTGTTATTATTGACATCTTTTAATTGCATTGTCCTTTTCGGTTTCAAGGTCTTGCATATCTTTAGAGCTTTTGACTGTAGTTAATAACAATGTAATCTATTCTTGAAAATTGCTAAGAGAGTAGATTTTAGGTGTTTTCACTACAAAAGAATGATAAGTGTATGAGGTAATGCGTATGTTAATTAGCTTGACTTAACCATTCCACAATGTACACATATTTCAAAACAACATGTTGCATATGACAAATGCATATAATTTTTGCCAATTAATAAAGAAGCATAAGTTGAGATGATTTATGCTAAAAAAAAAACCACACATTTCCCACTTCTGGTACTTCTTTTCATATGGAAAGATACTCACGCGATATAAGCCTTAACCCGGACCAAAGCTGCACCCCTCAAAGTTAAACAGAAAACATGAGAGCAGACAGCTCTGTCTTGCCTTGGATAATGGGAGATCATTAGACATTTCACTACTGGGCATGTTACTGGTTTTAATTAGATGCCTTAGATTGTTGATTTTTTTTTTTTTACTATAAATTGTTATTTAATTTTGTTAAATAATTTCTGCACCTTTTCTTTACGTGGTAAATGGCAATGATTTAGTTTTGGAGGTTAAATCCGCTTTGCTGTGCTGAGATAAACTTTATTTGATCATGATGCATTATTCTTTTTTGCATATTGCTTGTTTCAATTTGCAACTGTATTTTCTGAAAGTATTTTCTTGATTTGGTGTTAAGGTATGCTGCTTTTATAAATTGAGAGGAAATAGTTCGATCTTTATCTAACTCCCGAAATATATTGTGTAACAGTGGTGTTATTTCTTCCTTAGATGTTTCATATAATTCACCAGTGAAGAATTGGATATAGAGTCTCATTTTTTAAAGGAACTTTGATTTCATATCTTACCTTAATAGATATAGAGCTATTCCAGATTTGTTATTTCTTCTCCAGTCATTTTGCTAAGTTATGTTTTTAAGGGATTTTGTCATATTATCTAAATTGCAGAATTTATTAGCATAAAGTTATTTATATTATTCTATTATCATATTAATAATTATAGCATCTGCAGTTATGCCCTTTAATTAATATTAATTATTCTTTGTGATATTTGATATTTATATTTTCCTGATGAATTCACCATTTTACCAACATTAAATGTCTCCCTTCATCTCAGAAAATCCACCTTGTGTTGAAGTCTATTTTGTCTGATATTAATGTAGCCACAGAAGCTTTCCTATGATTCCTTACTTTTCCTTATGGTTTCTGTAATTTATTTCTTACACTTCCTTTTATGTTGTCTTAGTAGATTTGTATTTAAGGTTTGTCTCCATTGCAGAAAACATATAGTTGAATTTACATTTTTTCTAATTTGACAATCTCTGCTTTTTAAATAGTATTGTTTAATCCATTTATTTATTATGACTTTATATGATTGAATTTGTCAATCATATTATTTTTTATTCTCTATTTTTCCCATCTTTCTTTGTATTCCTCACTTCCTCCTTCCTTGCCTTATTTTGTGTTAATCAAAATATTATATTTTATTTCCTCAGCTGAGTTTAGCTGTATTCATTTATATAGCTAAATAATTATAAGAATTTTCTCCAACTTGGAAAAAAATAATTTACAGATTCAAGAGTCTTGGCCAATAACAAGCAGACTAAATACAATGAGAGCTACACTGAGATGCATCAGAGTCAAATTATTGAAAACCACAGTGCCTGCAGTAGATTTAGGGACTTCACCATGCATTTTTATGCTATTGCTCTCTAATCTGAGTTAATATTGTACCTCCTCACATAAAACATAAGAAGCTTAGAACAGTATAACTCCACGTGTTTCCTCTGTTTTTGTCATTTGACCCCTAAGACAATAAGACATTTTTTCTTTAAGAAATCTGTTGCCTCTTAAAGAAATTTAGGACAGTCTCCATATTTACATGCACAATCACCAGTTTTCCTCTTCTTCATTCCTTTCTATAGATCTGACTTTTCACATGGTGCTATTTTTTCCCAGCCTGAAGAACTTCCTTTAGCATTTTTTGTTAGTGCAGATTTACTGGTGATAAATGTTCCCATTTTTAGCGATCTCAAAATGTCCTTATTTTAGATTCATTCATAAGGGATATTTTTGCTGGATATATAGTTATGAGTTTATTGCTTTTCTCTCTATTTAAATATAATAATCCCCTCTATTTTGCCTTCATTATTTCTGCTGAAACGTCAGACATGCTTTGCATCTCTGTTCCCCTGTATGTGATGTGACTTTTTCATCTCTAGCTGTTTTAATGATTTCTCTTCATGCCTGTTTTAGAGTTCTTTCACCCAGAGGGGCCTGAAGTGTTTTGTTTTACTTTTGGTTTGTTTGTTGGTTTTGCTTCTGAGTTAAATAGCTGGCATGTGAAGGAGGCATCATTGATGTCCATAATATTTCCTTTTGTTTGGTATCCCCCCAACGCTATCCTGAAATGCTTTACAAATTAAGAGTTTGAAGTTCTACATTTTATTTCAGTGATTCAGTCACTGAGGCTCAGAGTTTAAGTGATCTGCCCAATATAATAGCAATAAATTGTGGAAGTCTGGCTTTCATTATTTAACCATTTCACACGTTTTGAAAGAGGAAAAAATAGTAGTACAGTAAATTTTATTTGAGAAAATAGAAGAAAAAGGAGGACTCTAAAAATGTCTGTTGTCCTTAATGAGATCTATCTTTGAGGTTTTTTACAATTTGCTATTTCATAAATAATAAGTGGGAAACTGTTTATTCAACAGAGTAGCTTGCCTACTTTTTAAAATTTGAATTGACCTCACACTACTCTGCAATACAGGAAAAATAATTAGAATTATTCTGAATGTTATTTTCAATGCAATTAAAGAATGATATAGCTTATGATTTTTATTTATTCAGATTTGATTTCCTGCAATAGGTTGTATCCATCAAAACTTGTTTAATATTGATATTTACTAGGTAATTTATTTGTGCTCTTAACAATACCACTTTTGGTGCATTTCTTTGATATAAAATATTTAAATTTCTCTTTCTCTCCGCAGAGCCAGTTCGAGAAGAGGAAAGGACCCAGCTGAGAGCATCATGGGTTCTCCTCCGTGGTCCAGCTCAGGGGAGCTGTGGGTGGATGCCAGACTGTGTCATGCTGGTGTCTTGCTACCGCCTTTGTGCCGGAGGCTCTTGTGGGAAGCCCTTTTGGCACCTCTCCTGAAGGCTCTGCATTCGTTCACCTCCCCTTTCCTATTGAGAAAGAGGATCTCAGGTCACAGGGAAGCAGAGTTTCTTCCACTCATACAGGGAATAGAAAATACCGCCACCTTCCACTACCCCATACAGATTGGCCTCCTACTGTATTGTACTATAAAACCATGTCTCTTCATTCTGGTCACTCTATGGAAACCTCCTGTTAACTGAAATAAAGACAGTAGGACTTGGACTAGAGGAGGGGAGATATTAAATCCTGCTCAGACTGTGCCATCCAAGACCTTAACCAGTAGGAATGTTTTTTGACCTCATGAGCCTATTTTCTTGTTTGTAAAAATAAGTATAATGACTTGGTTAACATATTATCTGCATGCCACAGGTAAGAGGCATCCTGCCTGATCATTTGCCTGAACTCTCAGGATATTCAAAAATCCTCATTTCAGAATTCTTCTAGTTCTACAGTTACGTCCTCCTTCTTTCTGCCATGGAAACGGTTGTCACCAACCTCTACCCCTCACCCATGTTTGGGTCTCATTTGTGTCCCAGTAGTTTTTGTGTCAAATGTGGATGGTGCAGCTATTTTAGTCCTTAGATTAAAAGAGAGAGGTATTTTAGCTTTTAATGGAATCGTTGAAAGAATAACCTCTGAGGAAGACATTTCAAAACAAATTAAAAATACTACAACTCAGTATAAGAATTTCATTTAGACTTTAAAATTAGCTGAATATATTCTGGCAGAATGATATTTATTTGTGAGATTCCTAACAGTCCTAACATATCTGTAGGGACTTTCAAACACAGGGCCAGTAAATGTGGTATTCTCTAAGGTTATGAAACTTAATAAAAAGACCCAAACACCTAAAAACACCAGCCTGTGCTATTCCTTTTCGCTGTTCTATTTATCATCACCATCATCATCACCATCACAATCATCATAAGCCCCATCATCATTTTTGTGCAGCAATTATGAGAAAAAAAGTCCTTTTAAATGAAGTTTTCTGTTAACTTATACTGAAGGTGTTACGTTTTCTAAAAGTTGGATAGACATCCAATGAAGCTAAGAGCTAGGCCATTTGTCCTACACTACCCATCACAAATTTAATCTATCAATCATCAAATATCTTCTAAATGTCTGGGATTATGCTATGTGAAGTCTGAGTGCTCTGAAGATAAGAGCTCTCAACTCAGTGAAATTCAATTTCCAATGTACATGTTGAGAATCTACCACAAGCAAGAGACTGTCTAGATACCACTGAGAATACACAAAGCTGCAAAGCCTTCTTCTCAAGAGGAGTTTAATGTTTAAAAGGAGTGATGATATGTAAGCATTGGCCTAAAATCATATATAACCCTCCAACTGTATATAACATGAAATCACAAGTGTCAGAGGGTCCACAGCAGAGATTCTGTTTGTTCTTTAAAAAAATCATCAAAAGACAGTGTTAAAAATTAAATAGGCAAGAAAAAGACCCAAATAAATTATTTAAGATACAGATATATCTGCCTAATGCTTGAAAGTTGAGCAACACAGTTTGGGGGAAAATATAGTTTTGGTTATAAAAGACTAGAACTTCACTCTCTGATTTTGTGATTTCATTACAGAAATGGGCAAGTTCTTACAAAATTTAACATTGCCATTCTCACTAAATATTTAAAACATATTTAGTAACTGTTCTATTTTAATATCTTACATACTTGGTGAAGTTTACTTGAGTATGAAGACATCATTAGCCAGACAAATGATCAGAGCAAGGCTGCTGTATTTGTCTGTTCTCACATTCCCGTAAGAAAATATCTGAGACTGGGCAATCTACAAAGAAAAGAGGTGTAATGGACTCTCACTTCTGCATGGCTGGGGAGTTCTTAGGAAACTTACTATCATGGTGGAAGGCGCCTCTTCACAGGGTGGCAGGAGAGAGAATGAGTGCCAGCAGGGGAAATGCCAGACACTTATAAAACCATCAGATCTCATGACAACTTACTTACTGTCATGACAACAGCATGGGGGAAACTGCCCCCATGATTCAATTACCTCCCACTGCATCCCTTCCATGACATGTGGGGTTTATGGGGATTGTAATTTAAGATGAGATTTGGGTGGGGACACAGCCAAACACAGCAGCTGCCTATCTACATCCCTTGAACCTACTCTGCCCATATTTCTGTTATTCTTTCCCCAAGTTTCACATAACATATAATGCGATCACTTTCTAAGTCCCTTAGCAGAAAAAGTGGATTTGAAAACTGATTCGCGTATGTACTGCTGTGTACAAGTCAAACTGCTTACTTTGATAGACAATACGATTTCCTGCAGACACTAATGGTAAATATTGTAAATTAAGGATGTAAGCAGGTTTTAATCCTTTAAATTTATTCTCAGATAATGGAAATTGAACAAGTAGCAAATAATCATGTAGTTTGATTGCTGCTTGTCTGTAATTTATTGTTATTCAATTTCATATTTTACTAACTGCAGTGTAAACAACATCGAACCTTTCTTGAAAAGCAGCTTCAGCTCAGATCTCATCTCAAACATCAAGAGCCTTGACTCCAAAATGGTGTGAATTGGCTGCCATCTGCTGGAACGAGACACGTAAAGGTGAATTCTAGGTTTTATTTAGCGTCCAGGAAAATCAAATCCCAGTAGTCTTAATTAATTTTTCTGAGAATGTCAACATTTACATATATTAAAGATTGAACTTAATTACAATTGCAATTTATTGATTGAGAAGGCACTTCACTATCTTCCAATGCATTCAAGATCATTACAAAACCCTGTTATAAATCAGGGTGGAACATATCACAAGAAAATGACATATGAAATAATTCATATAAGGACTTTTAATATAAAATGTCTTTAGTACAAAAGTATTGTGTCTTTTGAGTGCATAATATATTTTAAAAGCCATTGTTAAATATTGTAAAGCACAAAAATACTCATCAGATGCAACAATCCATTTCTTTGTTGCATAGAAAAGAGGACTCTGAGGGAGTCAAGGTAAATCCAGGTAAACCCCAAGACAGTGCCACTGAGAAGGTGCCTTAAGTCAACAGCACAGATTTCATCTCTAGGGAGTGTGTGGGCCGGGGTTCGTGAGGACAATGGTCTTCAGCCTTGACACACGTGGATGTGTGGCTGGAGACCCCAGGTGGAAGGGGTGGATTCCAGTGGTACACATCATAAGAAAAATCATGGAGACTGAGGAGTTAGGAAATAAGTAGAGGGTCAGGTTAGCTGAAACACTGGGTGTGAACAGGGAGGTTTTTGGGAATAAAATGGGAGAGGTATGCTGGGGCAGGTGCACGGAGGGGCTTGTAAACCACCACCAAGAGTTCAGGCTGCTGGAAGCTTCCAAGGTAAAGCTGGGATTCACTTAGACAAAAGGCAACTGACTTGACAAACTGAATATCCTGGGTGAAAAAGAAAAGTTTTTAGAGAACATTTGTGCTATTTTTTCAGCAGTTTCCATGACCCAGGCCATATTCTAACTGCAAGAACACAGAGAAATAAGAAGCATCTCCTGCCCTCCAAGGCCTCCATTCTTAGAGCAGAGGCTTCTCGGTCAATGGCTCTAATGCATACACTGTGGCAGAGCAGAAATGTGAACTCTGGAAACTACTGCAGGAACATGAGAAAGAAGCACCTGCCTCTGGCTGGAGATGTTGACCAAACTCCATATGACAGGTGCATCAGTCTAGGTGGGAAACGTGAGCAGAAGTGTCGCAAGCATAGAGGCCAGGGAAAGGCACCCTTGTGGCTCCAGATTTTATAATGTCACGGAGTCCTAGGTGTGTGGCTCAAGCCCAGGAACAAGTCCAGTGGAGTGGACGCCTGAGGGACTGCATTAAATACACTCAATGTGTGTAAAAATGTCTTGGGAGTAACACAGAGACGGTCCACCACTTTGACACTTAACACTCTGCATGTCAGTTAGGGAGGTACAGTTTAAAAATGCTGCTGGAGAGAAAACTTGGGTTTAATTTAGAACTCTTCAGCACACAGATGGCAATTAAGCCATCCAAGAGGTGAAATTGCATGTGTAAAAGATGCATCGCAGAGAAAGCAGCCCTGACTGCCATTTACTGGGAGTGGGTCAGACACTGAGGGCTGAGGCACTCTCTTGTTACCATAAAGAGTTTCACAGACACCGCATCAGGCAAGGCCCCTCTGTGGTGAGCATAGGAAAGATGAACTTGAGAACACTGGCCAGGCCATACAGATGGACCCACGCCCTTCTTCCCGGGCTCGTCTACACACTGTGCCTTCTTTAACACCTTCTCCCGTTCATTCTCTCTACTCTGTAGATGAAATCACGGACAGAACAATCATAGAGTTTTCCCAGCCGTTGACAGTGCCCAGTCTGGAGCAAACCCATTCTTCCTTGAACCATACCCCAAATACCCTAACAGGACCCCGAGTTCTCTAATAATCCCTATTTCTTCCTCTTACCAAGACACCCTGTGCCCCTCCGGGTGTGCTCTTGTTGTTGCAGTGAACTCGTAACTCACCTTGACCTAAGACAGGGCCAAGGGGAGGAGGACGGAGAAGTTGCCACAGGTGGAAAGAATTCAGCAGTGCAGGTTCTTTCCCCTAGGACAGAGCTTCTCAGACTACAGGTAATCTTCAGTGTTGAAATTATATTTGTTTAGGGAAATGTAAGATGAATTTGGAGCAGGCAGGGACCAGATCATGAAAGGTATCTTATTTAATGCCATGATATTTTGATTGTATGAGAGGTTTGGAGAGTGAGGAGGTATTGCAGCGTCTTATCTAGGGAGGTGGCATGGTCACTTTAGAGACCCTATTCTGGAAGCACCTACATGTGCATCAAAGTCACCCAAAGATATTTTAAAAAATGCAGAAGTTGATCCAGTGGAGCTCAGATGCTGTGTTTCACAAAGTTCCAGGTGGGGCTAGGTTGGTGGTTCTTGAGAGGTGGTTTCTGCATCACCTGGAAATTTGTAGGAGATGCAGATTATCACCTGACACCAGACCAAACTGAATGAGAAAGTTGGGACCTGGGATCCTGCAATTGCCTCTAAAAAAAATTAATAGCAAGTTGTGACAGTTAATTGTATGTGTCAATTTGACTTGGGTAGATGGTAAAATGTTATTTCTAGGTGTGTCTGTGAAGGTGTTTCCTACTAAGTTAGCATTTGAATTGGTAGACTGAGTGAAGAAGTTTCACCCTCACCCATGTGGGAGGCAGCATGCAATTTGTTGAGGACCCAGATAGAACAAAAAGCAGAGGAAGGGCAAATTTCCTTTCCTTTCTTGAGCTGGGACCACCATCTTCTCCTGCCCTTAAACACTGAGTTCCTGGTTCTTAGGCCTTCAGACTCAGTAACATACAAACCCACAGCACCACCTGTCTGGAGTCCTCTGGACTCATGTGAATGATACATTGGCTTTCCTGGGTCTTATGCTTACTGATGGCAGATGGTGGCATGTCTCAGCCTCCATGATCACATGAGTCGATTCCCATCATCTTCTTCTCTATGGATCCTGCTGGTTCTGTTTCTCTGGAGAACCCTTTAACTCCAGGTGATTCTGATGTCCACTAAAACTTGAGAACATTATTGTTATTGGCATAGTTGAAGCGTGATCGACACAGATGTGGTCCCAGAAGATGCTAAGAAGGAAGAGAATTTTGAGGAGTCACAGTAGTGTTACACAGCCCAGGGCTAAGAGTAGCTCCCAGAACTTCCACCTGCAGCTCTCTGGTGAGATGTCAGCCATGTGAACAAACCTACCCCTAATAGAGGCTGGGAGATACAGGGCAGCCATAGCACAAGATGTGTTTGGTTGGACAATTAGCTCTTTCCATCTTGTGTGTAATATTTGGACAAGCTAATCAGGTGCATACCTGTGTTCAGGCAAAGGTAGCACATTCAGAGAGAAATTAGCCTCATTAATGCAAAATTATGAAGTGGGGGTCCTAAACATATCATGCTTCCCTACTTTGAGCACTAAAACCTTAACTCTAGTATTAACGTCTACCCATCAAGGTATCTATTTTGCTATAATAGTATCTGCTAGAAAGGCTCTTTAACTTGGAGCCTGTTGGAGACAAAGGAAGAGTTTGCGCAGAATGACTGAATCCACACACTATACTGAAAATATTCAACACTTCAGAGGACACTACAAAGCTCATATAGAGGGTCTTGCACTGGTCTGCAGGGCCTTCTCCATGACGGGCAGGTAAGAGTGTAATGACGGTGGCTTTGGGGACATTCCTGAATCTGCTACATACTTCATGCTCCTCTTCCACCTGTGCTAGGAGTCTTGCTGTATTTCAGGGCACTTATGGTAAATTTGTATTTTTTGAATATGCATTTTATCCCCATGGAATCATTCAGAGCATCACTTCTGTCTAAGCTGCTCCATAGACAGTGGGTGGGGTTGGGATACCTTGTGTGTCAGTGCTGCCCAGGAACCCGCACCCACTGGCCTGCACCTGTGCTCTGGCTGACATCTGTAGCTTTGCTGGAGTCAGTGCTCATCACTGAATCAGGGAAGGGGCATTTCAGAGCTTGGTTTTCAGGAAGTGTCTCTCCCTAGTTGAGTTCAGGACAGGAAAGAGCTCTGTTTGAGTAGAGCCATAGATGCTGGTGGAGAATCACCTTCCACAGCTCATCTGAAGCAAAGGTCGAGTTGTGCCTGTAATTCCTTGTATGCCAAGGACTCACTGGATGTCAGTCAGGGTATGTGGAGGGCACCACAGGGTATGGTGCAGGGCACCACCTTCATCCTTCAACATAGTAAGGAAGAAAGGCATTTACAGAAACAATCTCAATAAAAATGAGATAACATGAAACCAACACACAAAATCAGTTATTTTTTATACACTAATAACAAACTCTTTGAAAACTAAATTAAGAAAGCTATCACATGTACAATAACATAAGAATTAGTAATAAATTTAACCAAGGAGGTGAAAGATCTGCACACTGAAAACTATGAAACATAAATGAAAGAAACTGAAAAAGACACAAATAAATAGAAAGATAATTTGCATTCATGGATTGGAAGAATTAAAATTGTTAAAATGTCCCTATTACCCAAAGCTCTCTACAGGATTAATTAAATTTCTATCAAGATTCCAATGACTTTTTTTTTTTTTTACAGAAATAGGAAAAAAACTTCCTAGAATTCATATGGAACCACAAAAGACCCAGAAGAGCCAAATCAATTTTGCGCAAAAAGCGAAACAAAACAAAACAAAACAACAAAAAAACCAACTTGGTGACATCACACTTCCCAATTTCAGAATAGACTACAAAGCCATAGTGATCAAAATAGCATAGCACTGGCATACAAACAAATGTATAGACCAATGGAAAAAAATAAAGAACCCAGAAATAAATCCACATATTTACAATTAATTGATCTTTTACAAAGATGCCAAGAACATACAATGAGGAAACCATAGTCTCTTCAACAATTGAAGAAACAACAACAAATAATAATAGAGCAATTGAACCTTATCTTACTCTATATACATAAATTAACTCAAAATAGATTAAAGACTTAAATGTAAGATGTGAAATGATAAACTACTAGATAAAAACATGGGGGAAACACTTACTGACTTTGGTGGAGGCAGTGATTTATTGAATATGCCATCAAAAATACACAACAGAAGCAAAAAATGGCAAATGGGATTGCATGAAACTAAAATGCTTCTGTACAGCCAAGGAAACAATCAACAGAGTGAAGACACTTGTAGGATGGAAGAAAATATTTGCATATCATACATCTGACGAGATATTAATATTTAAAATGTACACAAAACTCAAACAACAAATAACCCTATATTTAAAAATGGGCAAAAAAATTTCAATAGATGTTTCTCAAAGAAGACATACAAATGAACAATAGATATATGAAAAAATGCTTAACATGGCTAATTATCAGGGAAATGCAAATCAAAACCACAATGAGATCTTATCTTGTTTGTTAAAGAGCTATTACTAAAAAGACAAAAGATAACAAGTATTGGTGAGGATGTAAAGACAAGGAAACACTTTCAAACTTTTGTTGGGAATGTAAATTAGTACACTCATTATGAAAAACAATATAGGAGTTCTTCAAAAAATTAAAAATAGAACAACCATATGATTCAGCAATCCCACTCTGGGTATAGATCCAAAGGAAATGAGATTAGTGTGTTGAAGAGAGATTTGCACTGATAGAATTGCAGCGTTAGTCACAAAAGCCAAGATATAAAAATAACCCAAGCATCTATTAACAGATGAATGGTGTCTCCAGAGACAGAACCAATAGGAGATTTTATGCGTGTGTGTGCATGTGTGTGTGTGTGTGCACACACGTAGGTACATGAGGAGATATACTATGAGAATTGGCTCATGCAAGTGTGGAGGCCAAGGAGTCCCACAACCTGCTGTTCATGAACTGGAGAAACAGGAAAGCTGGTGCTGGTATTCAGTCTGAGTACATAGTCTGAAGAACTGGGGAAGCTGATGGGGTTATTCTCACTCTGAGACGGCAGGTCTGAGAAGTGGGGACTGCTGGGGGAAATCCCATTATCCAGAAACCCAGGAACCAGGAGTTCCAGTGTCTGAGGGCAGAAGAAGAAGAATGTCTCCGCTCAAGGAAGAGAGCACATTCACGCCCCATTTTGTTCTCCTGGGCCCTCAGTGGTTTGGAGGATGCCTGCCTGCGTTACTGAGAGGGAAGCTTCATTATTCAGTCCACTGATTCAAATGCTGATTGCTTCCAGAAACATTCTCACAAGCACATCCAGAAACAATGACATTCCTTAGCTCAGCCAAGCTGATACATAAAATTAACTGTCACAAGTAAATTAAAAAATATATAGAGGGAAATCCTGCTATTTGCAGCATGGACCAATCTGAATGTTGTTATGCTAAGTGAAATAAGCCAGGCACAGAAAGACACATACGGCATGATCGCACTCATATGTGAAATCTAAAAACGTTGAGCTCAGAAGCAGGGTAGAGTGGTGGTTATGAGGGCTGGGGAGTCCCGGGAGTGGCATTGGTCAAAGGATACCAAGTTCAGTTATAAGATGAATAAGTTCTGGAGATCTAATGTACAGCAGGGTGATTATAGTTAACAATACTCCATTGTGTACTCGAACTGCTAAAAATGGATCTTAACTATTCTCCCCAATCCCCCCCACCCCACACACGTACAAGGCAAACATGTGAAGTGATGGATGTGCTAACTAGCTTGATAATAGTGATCATCTCCCAATAAATACTTATATCAAAACATCACAATATATGCCTCAAATATGTACAATTTTAATTTGTCAGTTATACCCAATAATGCTGAAACACAACCAACTAAAAAAAAGTATTAATAAAATGCTCTGAACAGTGCTTGGTTCAGGGTATAGTATAATTCTAAAACACAAACCTAATTTCATTAAACTTATCAGGTAATGGAGACCTGTGTTCAGGAACAAAAATTTCTCAAAACAAAACCTGAAATGGTATTATATACGATTCTGGGCAAGCACAAAAGATTTTGAATAACTCCATCAAAAATGGGTAACAATCTTGATTACATTCAAGCAGGACTGCTGTAATATTCCCAGCATTTTTATACTTTCCAGGTTAAAGCTGGTTTGTTTTCATCTCGTAGTTTTCATAGGATTTCAAACAGCCAAGTTTCTCAAAGTGTATTTGTGTTAATCTGTTTTCACACTGCTAATAAAGACATACCTGAGACTGGGTAATTTATAAAGAAAAAGAGGTTTAATTGACTCACAGTTCCACATAGCTGGGCGTCCTCACAATCATGGTGGCAGGCAAAAAAGAGCTTGTGCAGAGGAACTCTCTTTTGTAAAACCATCAGATCTTGTGAGACTTATGAGAACAATATGGGGGAAACTGCCCCCATGATTCAATTATCTCTACCTGGCCCTGCCCTTCACATGTGAAGATTATTACAATTCATGGTGAGATTTGGGTGGGGATACAGCCAAATTATACCAGTATTGTTTTAAACAGGTGTCATGTCCTTGCTAATGATACAATTAAAAAACAAGGCTTCTTGGTGCTCCACCCTTGGTGCTTACCAGCTGGAACACCATGAGGTTTAACAATAGGGAGTATTCAATAAAAGTCAGTTGTTCTTATTTTTTAATGAGATATTACTACAAGGGATAGAGAAAGCAGTTTGCGAAGTATAGTTGAGTAACTGGCTAAAGAACACTACTGCAGAGATCATGTTTGAGTTTAATGTCAGTATTTTCATGTCTTTTGTACAGTAAAGAATAGGAAGAGGAGAGGAAATTTTTCTCATTAATTAGTTTATGAGAAATTCTAGCAGGACAAATTAACATGAATGGGTGGAATGAATGAAGGCCTAGATTAAACAGGTTAGGCTATGAGTGGATAATTGTTTTAGCCTGGTAATAGGTATGTGAAAGTTGAGTCTACTTTTGTCTATGTTAGAAATTTTCCACAATAATAGGCTTAAAATAAATGAATACAGGAAAAATTAGGAGAAATAACTCTTGCAGAAAATTTAAATATTTATCAAATAACTTTAAAGGTTAAAAATATTCATTAGCCAGTAATATAGGCAGAGTGTTTTGACATGTCCCTCAATGTCATTAATATCTTTTGCTTTTAAATAAAACAAAACAAAACAACAAAACTCATCAGCAAAACAACTTTGAGATTGATAGAAAAAAACCCTGATGATGTAAAATAGTTAAAAAAAGTCATTATAAGTTAGTGTATTATAACAGTACTTCTTATTAAAAAAAATCTACTTACATGTCTTTTACCCAAAGTAGCATTTTTTTGCTAAGAAAATATATTTTTCACCAGTAAAGAAATTAAACATGGAGTATTTACTTCTCCCAGAAGTGCCTCCCAAGCTCAGATTTTATATTCATTGGAATTAAAATGACAATTTCTAAAGCTTGGTTATTTTTTTCTAAAGATGTGTATTTGATGACCTTTACTCCACTAGAGGGCTCTGTGGATAAGAGAAAATACTTAAAATCATAGCATTTAAAGCCATCTTAAATGTATGCCATTTTACCAATTAATTTCTTGGTAATTCTTGTTTCATATTCAGATGTAACTTATTGCATCTGAAACTGAGTAGTATAATTAACATCTTTAGATATTCTTTTTTTCTAATTAATTGCTGATAGTTCTTCTGAGGAAGATTTATACTATAATAAATCTTGTCTTTTTAAATTTCATTAGGAGTTAGAATCACCAACATATATAGGAGGTACTTATTTCCGAATATAAAATACTTTGATAAGCCAATGGCCTACTTTGATAATTCAGATGTCTGCTCTCTCCTAATTTAATACAACTTCAAGATTACTTTGAAAACTTTAATAACAGTATTATAACACAAAAGGTATGGGTTCTTAGATGGGATTTATATTCACTCAGACGTATTTCCATATTTGTGAGAATATTTATGTCTCATCTAATTTTAAATGACAGAGGCCAGGCTTTTACATAAACAGCAGAATATTCTGGTATCCATCCCTGCATTTGAAGCAATCAGGATTTTTAAAATTTTTACGTGTGGATGTTACAGGCCCCACATAGAGGGAGAAGGGAGGATTCAGTATCCAATGTTCAGACAATGTATTATTTAATAGACCAAGTTTTCCACACAAAATTATAAGGCATGCAAAGAAACAGAGAAAAAAAAAAAAAACAGGAAAAAACACACAGGAGAAAAGAAGTTGACATACAGTGTCTGTGCAAAAGAGCTGATGCAGATTTAATCAACAAAGACTCCAAAGCAGAACTTACAAATATGCTAAAAGAATTCCAGAAAACCATGCTTAAAAAAGTTAAAAAGATGCAATGAGAATGATGATAGTCAAATAGAGAAGAGCAGTATAAAGAGATTCAACTTACATAAAAAGCAAAAGAAATGAAGTCCTGGATTTCATAAGCACAATAGCTGAAATGAAAAATTCACTAAGTGGCTCAATGGTAGATTTGAGATAGCAAACAAAACCAAACAAAAACCCAGACAGACAGATTCAGCAAACGTGAAGACAAGAATCATACGTCCAAAGAACAGAAGGGAAACAAAGATGAAGAAAAACGAGCAGAGCCTCAGAGGAATATCAGACACCACGAAGCACGCCAACATACATGTGATGGGAGTGCCAGGAGAGGAGAGAGAGAAAGGAGCAGAAAGGATATTCAAAGAGTTAACAGCAGAAAACTTCTCCCATTGGATGAAAAACATTAATCTGCATATTTAAGAAGCTCAGTGAACCATACAAGGAAAACGCTGAAAGCCAAACACAAAGGGAAAATCTTGAAGGAAGTAACATAAAAGGTCATGATGTACAAAGGAACCCCAATAAAATTAAGATATGACCTCCTGTCAGAAACAGTGAAGGCCAGAAAACAACAGAATAACAATCTCAGTGCTGAATGAAACAAACAAAAAAAGAAAGAAATGTTTTTAACACATTGTGCTCAGAAAACTGGATATCCCATGCAAATTATAAAGTTACATTCCTAACCCACATCATGTACAAAAGTTAACCCAGGCTGAGTGCAGTGGCTCATGTCTGTAATCCCAACACTTTGGGAGGCTGAGGCAGGTGGATTGCTTGAGCGCAAGCATTTGAGATCACCCTGCACAACATGGTGAAACCCCAAGTCTACAAAAAATTATCTGGGTCTGGTGGAACAGGCCTGTGGTCCCAGCTACTTAGGAGGCTAAGGTAGGAAGATCACCTGAATCTGGGAGGTTGAGGATCCAGTGAGCTGAGATTCTGCCACTGCACTCCAGCCTGGGCAACAGAGTGGACCCTGTCTCAAAAAATAAAATATAAAATAAAATAACTCCAAATCAATCAAAGGTCTACATGTCAGAACTAAAACTCCAAAAGTATCAGAAGACAATGTAGGCATAAATCTTCGTGACCTTGACAATGGTTTATTAGATATGACGTTAAAAGCACAAGCAGCTGATAACAAAAGTAAATAAATTAGACTTCATCAAGGTTTTTTAAAATGTGCTTTAAAGGATACCATCTAAAAAGTAAAAAGATAATCCACCAATGGGAGAAAATATTTTCAAACCATGTATCTGATAAGGAGCTTATGTTCAGAATATGTCCAAGAATTCAGTAATCAGAAAGCAAATAAGCTAACTGAAAAATGTGTGAAAAGTCTGAATAGCTATTTATCTGCAAAAGATACACAAATGGCCAATGAGTACATGAAAAGATGCTCAACATCATTAGCATTTAGGGAATGCAAATCTAAACAGCAGTGATGTACCTATTTACAGCCTCTTGGGTAGCTATCATCAGAAAAATGGAATAATAAATGTTGGTAAGGACGTGGAGAAATTGGAACCATCATACCCTGCTGGTGGAAACATAAAACATTGGAGCTTCTTTGAGAAACAGGCTGATAATTCCTCAAAAGGTTACCGCGTGACCCAGGAACTCTACGCTCCATTATATATATATACACTAAGCAGAAATGACAGCATATGTCTACACAAACATTTGTATATGAATGATTAATTATTCATAACAGCCCCAAAGTGGAAATAACTCACATGTACATTACTAATTAATGGGCAAATAAAGTGTCCTGTATTTATACAATGGACTATTATTCCGCTATAAGAAAGAACGCATTATTAATCCATGCTACAACATGATGAACCCAGTGAACATGCTAGACGAAAGAAGCCAGTCATGCCAGGTGAAAGAAGACCACATACTGTATGATTTCATTTACATGAAACATCCGGAATAGACAAATCTATGGAGACAGGGTGGATTACCGCTTCCTCAGGGCTGGGGATGGGATTGGACTAAATCTGTGATGACTGTTACAGGGTGCAGGGTGATGTAAATGTTCTGTAATCGATTATGATGATGGCTGCAGAACCTTGTGAATATATTGAAAACCATTCAATTGTCCACTTTAAAAGAGTGAATTTTATGGTATGTGAATTATATCTCAAAAAAGTGTTATTAATAAAAAAGAATAAATAAATCACTAGCTAGCATTCTGTAGGCTCCATGTATTAAAATGCCTTTAGTCAAAGGATTAATAAGTAGATATAATTAATTGTTTTACCAGATTCTCTTGCTAATGACATTTCCTAATTTCAAACTTTTCGTGTGAACTTAATTAGTAATTTCTAATTTAATAGATGATATACCTTCCCTTTATGCATTAGAAGCTCAGAAAGGGAGAAGAAGGTACTTGAGGCCATAGTTTAGGAATATTCTTACATTATTAGCCTAAGGGACATGACAGTAAAATGCAAACTATAAGCAACAGGACAAAGACAGCAGGAACAGTCTGGTTTTCATTTATATATATTGTACTAGGAATTTTACTCGTCCTTAAATTCTCCGAGGGTAGTTCCAGGAGACTTGAAGATGGGTGTCTCTAGGCTGGGGAACTGGCCCACTCCCGGGATGCTTCTGTGCTGTGCATTTGTGCTCCAGCATGCTCCGAGTGTTTGTCCTCTGGCAAACGTGTTCCTCAAATGCGATAGGTGCATTGCATGGTGACTCCCGGCAATGCAGTTTGCCTGTGCTTGCAGCAAGTTTCAGCGAGAAAAGTTCCCCTGTCATTCTCTAATTCCCCACTTCAAAGCATCTGCACTTGCTGTCTTTCTTGTTGGAACAAGGTGTTCCTTGCTCTTTGCAGCTTCTAGACCTCAGCTCAAACACCACCTCTTCCTTCAGAGAATGTTTCCTGACCTCTGGGTCTAAAGCAGCAACCTCGGTTACTCTTTCATACCCTTAATTCATTTTCTTCATATTTATTAAAATCTATAATTATCTTTTTAATCACTTGTCTAATTGCATATTTTAGTATTTTCCCAATAAATACCAAGGTATATGAGAGTAAGAATCTTTCACTTTTGTCACTATAATTAAAGCATTTAAGGAAATATGTCCAGTAAATATTTGTTGCAAGAATACAGAAAGGATGAACTTATCTGCTTCTACACAACCAGAATATCAGACGAAATGATCCCTGTTGCCATTGCTGAAAAAGGTAAGATTTAGTGTACTTGGATTTTACAGACAAATGAATACTTCATCTCCATACGAGAAGAACTTTCTAAGTCTTAAAGCTTCCTGAAGATGAGATGGGTTTTCAAAATGTTTCAACAGGTGCTAGGAGGTATTTTAACAAACTTTGGAAGTGTCTAAGTTCATCCTAAACATCCAAGTATAAGAGTCTAATAAATATTGGTCTATTTTTATTCTTTGAAAAGAGATGGCTTTATTTAAAAATTAATGGTAGAATTATAGAATTAGAGGGTGGGAGCTGGGCACAGGCTAGACAGATTGTTAATCAGACTGAAATGGTTCCTGATGACAATTGTCTTGTTTTCATTTGTAATTTTTTAAAAATAATGTCAAACATACAATAAAATTACAATAGGACCAGCTACTCCTATATACTCTTTACACGGTATCCCCCCACTAGTCTAAATTTACATAACTAGCTATTGAACAAGTTGGAGACATCGTGCCCCTTTACCCTTCAAATTGTATTTCCTAAGGAGGGAGATTTTTCTCCTACATAACTACAAAACAGTTAACTAAATCAGAAACATTTAGCACTGCTTCAATGTCATCATTGAGTAATCAATTCATATTCAAATTTGCTCCTTCAGTCTCTCCACTGTCCTTTAATCTAGAATTGCTTTTCAGTCTTCCTTGTGTTTTTATAATTTAATACTCTTATTATTCTGGTGCTTGTTTTTCTTATGATGAAAGCTGTCAGTAGCATTATTTTATGTCTATTTGTGGATATATAGATTTTGGGGGGTTAATACCTCGGAATAAAATAGCTGGATTAAATAGTAGAGGAATGTTAACATCAAAAGAAAGTGTCAAGCTGGTTTTCAAAGTGGCCATGCCACCTTCATTCCTGCCAATCACATGTGGGAGTTTGGTTGCTCTAAATCCTGAGCTAACATTGAGATTGATGGTAATTTCAATATTAGCAATTCTGGAGCATATTTCAGCTTTAATTTTCCAAATGACTAATAATGTTGAGCACTTTTCCCTGCTTTACTATCATTGTGTCTGCTTTTGGGACATGTCTCATGAGGCCTCTGCTCATCAAACCTGCTGGGTTGCCTTCACTTTGTGACGTTGTAGGCATTCCTACATATTCTGTCACCACTTTCTCTGTCAAACATACATATTGTGAATCTTTTCTCCCGATCTGTAGCTTACCTTCTTATTTCCTAATCAAGATTTTGCTGAGCAAAATGTTTCACTTTTGATGAAATATAATTTTTTTGACACGGAATTTCACTCTTGTTGCCCAGGCTGGAGTGCAATGCCATGATCTCAGTTCACTGCAACCTCCGCCTCTGGGGTTCAAGCGATTCTCCTGCCTCAGCCTCCTGAGTAGCTGGGATTACAGGCAGCTGCCACCATGCCCAGCTAGTATTTTTAGTAGTGACGGAGTTTCACCATGTTGGCCAGGCTGGTCTCCATCTCCTGATGTCAGATGATCCACCCGCCTCGGCCTCCCAAAGTTCTGGGATTACAGGCATGAGGCACCATGCCAGGCTGATGAAATACAATTTAAAAAAAATTTTTGACCTCTTATGTCTGAGAAATCCAGAATGGCAAAGATATTCCCTGTATATTCTTCTAAAATTTTCTAATTTTCACTCTCCTGTTCAGTTCTACTATCAATCTGCTGGTGCTCCCTGAAGGAGTGAAAGGTTGTTCCCCAGGCAGGGCCTCTGGGTGTCTCTCCAAGTGGGGAGCATAGGCTGAGACCACCCCTGTAACAGACCCCCTGCCGTTCCAGTGTCTCAGGTGGTGGAGGGGAGTCTTGGGCCCACAGGGAGGAAGAGGAATCCCTGAATAGGCTGCCTAGTGAGAGGGCTCCCCTGGCTGTGTTCTGCTTGAGGAAACGAGTCTGTGGGGTAGGACTCTCAGGAAGAACCGACTCTGCCAACACCTTGATTTTAGATTTCCAGCCTCCAAAACTGAAAGAATACATTTCTGTCATTTTTTTTCCTGTCATCCAGAGTGTGGTAATTTGTTGCAGCAACCCAGAGAAACTCACGTGGACCCACTGGCACCATGCTACCTCCCTGGACTCTGTGGCTGGGACGTAGGTAATTGAGGTTACCAGCGCCAGTGAATTGTCAGAGGCCCTGAGGTAGCACCTGCCGTGCATGCTGAGGCAGACACCCTCAAGAGGTGTGCTGGCCTCGCCGTGAGGAGTCGCAGGTGCGTCATTGGAAGGGTACAGAATGCCCAGGGTGGGCAGGGTGGGGACCTGAGCTTTGATTGCAGACAACCTCGATCTTTCTTGCTTCCAAGCGGCATTAGGAGGAAAGATCCCTAAATGGGCCGGGGTGAAGGTGAAGTCACAGTTGAAAGCATCATGCGTCAAATCTGAAAAAGGGGAAGCCAGTGGCTTGAGGGACTGCAGGGAAAGGCTAAGCATGTGTTGACTTTCAAAGAAGGGAAATAGTGAAGTGCGTCATCTGCTCCTGGAGAAGTTCTCACAGAATGGACATTACGAATAGTGTGGCAGGATTGAGGTCATTAAGAAGATGAAAGGGGCTGGGACCCAGGGCTTGGAGTCTAGGGGTAGGCAGCTTCCTTCCAGTGTCACAGTGGGAAGACAGAAGAGAGATGGGGAAGAGCCTCGGGGTGTTCAATTTGCTAGTGACAGGGTCTGGCTCACGGCCGACATGTCTCCGTGGGTGTTGACCAATTCTCCACTGGATACCAAGACCAAGTGCCCTCCCGGAGGGTAAGTGAGTGACAACATCAGGACAGAGTCCACTTCTTTTCCCGTCTTGAACATTGATGGGTGTGGCATAATTTGGTTTTCTGATGTCTCCCCCAAGTTCCACAGTTGCTAACAATTTTCTAACATGCAATTCGAGAACCCATCAGCAAACTCTCAGGTTTCATAGCTCACAATGGTACTGAACATCCCAAGAAAATCCAGCACATTCCAATAAATCTTCTCTTGCTGTTTCCTCACTTATCCATGACTCCACCTTTCTCTTAACTATTTTTCTTCTCTACTTTTCAACTAGAAAGACATCCTTTTTGAGGAGAAAATAAAAATGTGAGGTAAATAAACTCATGCAAGAATGTTCCAAACTGCATGTGAAATGGCGCAGTTGTTTTCTCCCTGGCCTCACTCCTGGGGTCTTCTGACCCCTTCCTTTCCAGGCACCAAGGCCTCCTGGTTTTGCCTCAGGGTCGCTGTGGATCCTGGCCCCTCCTCCTGGAGTGCTTGTCCTCTGATAACTTTGTGACTTGTGCCCTCGAGCTTTTAAGTCATATTCCTCCTGCTTACAGGGTCACTGAGAATCCTACAACAATTTTGATTCTGTCACTGCCACCTCCAGCTTTTTCTACCTCCTTTTCCTGATTTATTTTTTTCTTTCTAACAGTTATCACTATCTAAAGTACATTATAGGCCAGTGATTTAACTTTATTCTTCTTCCATGATTTATTTTTTCTTCTTAAGATTTGTCACTAAACCATGATGACAGCAGCTGTCATATAATAGTTGCTTAATAAAAGTTTACTGAATGAAAGGATAAAGTAAAGACTGTGTAGAGCCCTGCTCAGACAAATGAGAATGTGGCTCATGCAAGAAGTTCTCAAGGATCAGGAGAGAAGAATATTGGGGGTTTAAAAGTGGACAATTGTAGAGGTGGGGTAAGCAGGCCAGGGATGGGAATTAGGATGATGAGGCATGAGTTTCAGGGCTGGAGACGAGGCTGTGATTTAAAGAGGAAAATGTTACAGTTTCCAATGGAAGAGAGCTGTAATAAAGTAAAATAAATTAATATTTTTTAAAAAACCTAAATAGTCTACCCCTATTGTAGGGATTCTAGAAGACTAGATTCTAGAAGATCCAGATATAGATGTAGTTCCTGGAACTGATGAGTGGACAGTCTCAGCCTCTAGAATTAACTGGAGGCTTACCAAGAGGCATGATAGGTTTAGTTTACATTTTAGTACGAAATTTGGAGCATATTTCTCATTTTGTGCACATATATATATTTATCTTTTTAAAAATTAGAGATACCATTGTATACTACTGGTAATGGCATTAGACAAATGCATCCCATTCTGTTTTTCACGCGGGTCACCTGTGTGCCTTTCACTTCAGCTCCTCTGAATTTCCATGATTTAGCCAGTAAAATGCTGAAAATATTAAACAAGGAAATGCAAGTTTTCCATTGTGTATATAAACAAACATAGAAATAGAAATGTTCTTCCACTGCCATGTTGGTTTCTTATAGCATCTCTCCCTCTCTTTTCATTCATTCTTTTTTATGGTGGTATGCAAACACTTCAGTTTTCATGACTAATCTCCCTCTCTCTCTCTCTCTCTCTCTCTCTGTCCCTCATTTTCTTCTCTTTTAGAGCCTTTGCATTTGGAGCAAATGTGGTGTTGTCTCTAAACCTTTGCCGTGTGCCTTTATGGAAGGCTATCGCTCACCTACTCAAGCCACCTGCTGTATCCATTGCACAGTGAGCAGTGGGGAGAGACACGATCAAGTTCCTCTAAGTCTCTAGGGGCTGCCAGAACAACAGACATATTTTGTTCATTATTATTTGTTCAAGAATAGCAATAGTCTTCTGGGTTCTTGTTTTGTGAGGGTTGCTGGTTCTTGTGAAGCCTCTTTAGCCTGTTCCTTCTGATTTCAGTTTAAATGCTTGCATATCCCACACATCTTTGGGTGTATCTTATGTGCCAGGAGACTTGTGGGAGCTTCGACAGACATTTCATCTTCTTTTAAGTAAGAAGAATTTACTGTCCTTCCCCATGTTTCAGAAGGTGAAGCTGGAGCTCAGAATCCAGGTGGCTTGCTGGGTGTCACACAGATGTACCAGGGGCAGGAACCGGGTCATCTAGTTTCAATCCCACTCTTTCCCTTTTAGGAAGGAGCACATGGGAAGTGGAACATGTACAGGAAAATATACTACTTCTGGCAGTGGGAAGTGAGCAGAAGTAATACAAAGGCATACTTTATTAAGTGCATGAGCAATCCTTTTTATTAGAACACATAGAAGACAAAGATGATACAAGGATTTTTCACTCCCTGGACATTGCTAACCTTCAAGCAAAATGCTGCATATCATCTGGTGACCAGGTACCCCACGTTGTCATTTCTTTCTTTCTTACTGTATTATAGATCACCGAGTCTTATGTAATTACCCACAAAATTGCTGGTGTTGCTTCATGACAGGCATGACAAATCCTCAATAAGGCCCCTTTGGTTGTCTAGGAAATGATTAACCTCTTCCTGCAGCCGTTGGATGTGATATTTAATATATGCAACAAAATATATATGCATACAACTTCAGTACATGCCATTTAACAGTATTTTCTTCCTAGGTCAAAGTTTGCCCAGCATGACCTCACTCACTAACTGCATTAGTTTAAAATTTTAGGCCAAAATAAAATAGTGATCTACAATTATACAGCTTTTATTCACTGTACAACATGGATATTCCTAAGACCCCTCCATAAATGTTTGGTCCAGATCTTTCTTCCACTGAATGAAGTTTGACAATTTGTGACAAGACAGAAAGGAAATTCATTATATTTAGTAATAGAAAACCTATTTCTCATTTTTCACGAGCCAAGCAGCCTCGATGAAATTGCCTAAACCGCTACATCACACTCCTCCACCTTTGTGGTCTGTGAGGTCGCTCAAAAGGGTCTTCAATTTCCTTATGTTCACAGCTTGGCATCTGGTAATTTTCAGTATCAGAAAACATAAGGGGGCTATATATTTTTTCCTCAGAAGAAATATTTCTGATTTGAAAAGAAATAAATCTGTCAAGAGGAAAATATTAAAAATAAAAAGTGTGACTGTAATAATCACATCGATGTCACAGCCAATTTTGCTCATTCGGATTGGGGAAGGAAACTTCCCTGCCCCCCCAAAGGAATTGTCAAAGTAAGAGAAATAGAATTTTTATTTCAATAACCACTTTGGTTTAAGGGTAATTTATGTATAAGGAAGCACAACAGCCTCAAGAATCAAATTTCCTTAAAATATTATTTTGTATTCTTTCTGCTACAAGGCTTAGTGAAACTGATGGATCAAAGTGAAGAAAGACTAAATTTGTTTCTCTAAGTTACAGTTTAACAGACACTGTACACCGCACACACCACTGGCAAAAGGGCAGTGTTTTGCATTTTGCAAAGGGTTATACCCAGAGAATAATATTTCTTGAAATTAAATAATCCTCATAATGTTAATATGAAAAATGGAAGAAAAGCCAGTTTTGTTTGACAGGATCCAGAAAAGTAGCAAATCTTCCACTGCCCACACACACCCTTGGGCTCAGTCACTGCTGTTTTCATCAATAATAAATAGCAGTGCTATATGTCATTTAAGTTTTTTTTTTCTTTTTTTAGTATGCATTTCCTCAGAGAAGATAGAAAGAATGTTCAGGCATTTAAATGAGCAATTTAAATTCTTATTTCTTTCTAGAATGATCTCTGGCTATAGCTAGAACTAGCTGTATTTAGGATTGAAAAACGAAGGAAGAAGAATGTATAAAACAACCAAATCACGGCTTCATATTTGCTCAGCTCCACGCAGGAAATATTTATCACTGTCTCCATAGCAATTCTTACTGATCACATCGACTAACCCAAGGCGCACTTGCCGCACGCGGTAGTCGGTAGGGAGCCTGCTGTCAATCTGCGAGTGCGTCTAAGGCTTGTCTTTCTTTTCTTTCTCTTCTCTTCCATTCTCTTCTCTTCTCTTCTCCTCTCTTCTCTTCTCTTCTCTTCTCATCTCCTCCCTCTCTCTCTCTCTTTTTCTTTCTTTCTTTCTTTCTTTCTTTTTTTGATGGAGTCTCGCTCTGTTGCCCAGGCTGGAGTGCAATGGCACCATCCCGGCTCACTGCAACCTCCGCCTCCTGGGTTCAAGCGATTCTCCTGCCTCAGCCTCCCCAGTAGCTGGGACTACAGGCTACCGCCACCACACCCGGCTAATTTTTTGTTTTTTTAGTAGAGACGGGGTTTCATCGTGTTAGCCAGGATGGACTCGATCTCCTGACCTCGTGATCCGCCCGCCTCGGCCTCCCAAGGTGTAGCTTGTCCTCCGTTCTTAATCACCTTTTGCTGATTAGTGCCTTGTTTCTGAGATGCTCAATTTGGTCTTACCGCTATAGGATCATAGGGTCCTCTCTTTGCACATGGAATACTTTTCCATGACAAATACCATTACTCAAAGTGATTGAAGATTGGTAACTACTCAAACAGGATATATTCCCTAGAATACTTTCAGCATTTTTTCACTTTCTGAAAAAAACATCTTATGGAAAGGAAAAGACCAGGCATTTGCCAATTTCCAGATGCCAAGGTCCCCAGTTAGATGATATGTAATTTTTATTTAATTATTTTAATTTTTTTGATTTTTTAGGTGGAGTCTCACTCTGTCGCACAGGCTGGAGTGCAGTGGGGTGCAGAGGAGTGCAGAGTGCTCAGCTCACTGTAACCTCCGCCTCGCGGGTTCAAGAGATTCTCCTGCCTCAGCCTCCAAGTAGCTGGGATTGCAGGCGCCTGCCACCACACCTGGCTAACTTTTTTGAATTTTTAGTAGAGACAGGGATTCACAATGTTGGTCAGGCTGGTCTCAAAACCCTGACCTCAAATGATTTGCCCACCTTTGCCTCCCAAAATGCTGGGGTTGCAGGTGTGAGCCACCATGCCTGGCCCACAATATGTAATTTTAATTCTAAAACAGAAAACAAAGAAAGAACAGCTATCATAATTGTGGCAAAGAGGAATTAAAAGAAAAAAATTTCAAACTTCATTAATGGCCGCTTCAGTTTATTTTGAGATTGAATATTACATTATATTTGTGGTCTGAGGGGAGGTTACATGAGATGTTAATATACGTAAAAGTTCCCATTGGTTGGCCTGGTGCTAAAGGCATCCTCGAAACATGTTCTGTTCCTTATTAACCTCAAGAGATGGGGACATGGTTCTAACATCTGTGGTGTTCTCATGTTGGTTTATATGAGACTTTATTTGTCAATATTTATTTCTATCAAAGGATAAAATATGGAAGTGTTTACACATTACAATTTTTATAATATTATATTTTTTAACACTTGAAAGTTTTAAAATTTTTACATTTAAAAAGAAATTATAACTACTATTCAGCCATTAAAAAGAATGAAATCATGTCTTTTGCAGCCATATGGATGGAACTAGGGGGCACCATCCTAAATGAAGTGCTTCAGAAAAAAAAGTTTAAAAACCATATATTCTCACTTCTAAGTCAGAGCTTAACCACAGGTATACACTGACATAGGGAGTGGAATAACAGACATTGGCGTCTCTGATAAGTGGGAGGGTGGAAGAAGGGGAAGGGATGAAATACTACCTATTGGGTACAATGTTCACTGTTCCAGTGATGGTTACACAAAATGCCCAGACTTCACCTCTATGCAATATATCCATATAAGATAACTGCACTTATACCCCTAAATCTATACAAATAAAAAAAACTATGACACTTTAATATCACATTTTTCCTATGTTACAGGCTAGTGGAATGTAAATGCAGATTAAAATGAATTGGTTATTTTCTCATTCTTATTTCCAACAATAACTCATAATAACTACCCTAATATGAGAATACATTCTATCTTTTAAATGAGACTAGAAAACTATCAAAACACAAAAGTAGAATCTGTTAGAAACAGTGGCTCAGAGGAGTGAAACATGAACGAAATGTAATGAGGAGCAGAAACGGACAGGTCTGGCTTGGCAAGTCTTGGGTGGATGTCCCAGTTTCTATGTCAGGTGAGGGCACACCTTGAGGTAGCCTGCTAGCTGTCTTTACTTGGAGAGGGAAGTCTGGTAATGACTTTAGGATGTACATGCACAGAGGAGGCAAACGTGAAATCACAGGGTGAGCTGGGAGCAGATGAATTGGCACCAAGCAAAGAATGTGCCCAGTACACATTTAGTCAATGGTCTGCGAAGAATCTGTGGATCAACTCAATAAATACACACTGAGCCACCGCCGACCACCCACCACTCATTGGCCAAGTACTGACAATACAATGAGAAGAAACCATAGTCTCTCTCTTAAATGTGGCTGCTATTCTCAAAACCGAACTTCTGTTTTAATCAGTGAAGAAACAGAGAGCTGCAGATTTCAAATGAAAGCTTCAGTTCTCTTGCAAGAAGACTACTACTATACATACATAATTTTTGGAAATGTTTTCTCAAATGTTCTTAAACCAATAAGAAAGTAACACATTTTTCAAAAGTAAATTTAAAATAAATTAAAAATAAAGTTTACAAAGAAATGAGCACACATGTGATAAGGAGAAACATCAGAACTGATGACTTTTTGTCAGCCTGGATATTTAGTAAACATGTCAGAGACACAGTAAGTATTCAAATAACGGTCACTGGATAAAGAAACAAAGTGCCCTTATAGGATGAACTATCACCAACACAGCATAAAATCTGAAGTTTCCCTATATTCTTTCACATTATCTTTCCTCTGTCAAATGAAATGTTGATATAGTTGGCTGTGTCCCCATCCAAGTCTCATCTTGAATTCCCATGTGCTGTGGGAGAGACTCTGTGGGAGGAAACTGACTCTTGGGGGTGGGTCTTTCCCATGCTCTTCTCATGATAGTGAGTAAGTCCTACAAGATCTGATGGTTTTAAAAATGGGAGGTTCCCTGCACAAGCTCTCTCTTTGCCTGCCGCCATCCACATAAGATGTGACTTGCTCCTCCTTGCCTTCTGCCATGATTGTGAGGCCTCCCAGCCATGTGGAACTTTAAGTCCATTAAAGCTCTTTCTTTTGTAAATTGTCCAGTCTCGGATATGTCTTCATCAGCAGTGGGAAAACAGACTAATACAAACGGCTTAATGGTAAATATAAGGGGTTTTCAAAAAAGTTCATAGAAAATGTTTCCTTTAAATACCATGCATAGATTTCAAAAGTTTTTTGCATCAAAGTCAACTTGTACTAAGCTGCTACAAGATGTCTGAACAAAATCTAGTTTGAATCATTCAAAAGGATAAGACATCATTTTGAAAAGAGCACCTAACAGAGCAAAATGAATTCCGCTAAAATTGAAGCATGAATGCACATCAGATTTATAGTGAAGCAATGGTAACATCATTGATTGCTTTACAAGAAGTTTACCATGACAATGCCCTAGATAAATCCGCAGTTTACAAATGGATAATGTATTATATAGAGGGACAAGACAATGTTGCAGATGATGCCCACAGCGGCAGACCATTCACATTAATTTGCAAGAAAAAACTTGCTGTTTATGTCCTAATTGAAGGGGACTGATGACTAAGAGCAGAAACATGAGCCAACACCATAGACATCTCAATTCATTCAGCTTACACAATTCTGACTGAAAAATTCAAGTTGACCAAACTGATCATGGGTTGGGTGCAAAACCATTGTGCCCAAACAAGCTGCAGACAAGAGCAGAGCTTTCAATGGAAATTTTAAACAAGTGGGATTAAGTTCCTAAAGCATTTATTTGAAGAACTGTAACCAGAGACAAAGCATAGCTTTACCAGTACAATCCTGAATACACAACACAAGCAAAGCAATAGCTACCAAGAGGGGGACGTGGTTCAGTCAAAGCACATTGAACTAGTCAAGAGCAAAGGTCATGGCAACAGTTTTTTGGGATGCTCAAGGCATTTTGTTTGTTGTCTTTTTGGAGAGTAAAATAACAGTAGCAGCTGCATATTATGAGAGTGTTTTGAGAAAGCTGGCCAAAGTGTTAGGAGAAGAACACCCAGGTAAGCTTCACCAGTAAGTCCTTTTCCACCACAACAATGCTCCTGCTCATTTCTCTCATCAAAAATGGCAATTTTGTGAGAGTTTTGATGGGAAATCAATAGGCATCTACCTGACAGTCCTGCCTTGGCTCCTCATGGCTTCTTTTTGTTTTCTAATCTTAATAAAGCATTAAATGGCACCCATTTTTCTTCAGTTAATAATATAGAAAAGACTGCATTGACATGGTTAAATTCCCAGGACACTTAGTTCTTTAGCAATGAACTGAATTGCTGGTATTATCGCTTCTGATCTTGTTGGTGCTTATGTTGAGAAACGAAGTTCATGTGTTTTATTTTTATTTGATAATTTTATTTTGAGATAAACTTTTTGTAGTCCTATAGTAGTAGGAAAAAGAAAGGGGCCACAACAGCCCATAATTCAGATAACTGAATTTGGGGTCTTATAATCTTAGTTGATCTTCATCCCAAATGACTTGAAATCGTCAGTATAATTTTCTCAGCCTTATCACATAAAATAATAATTATTAAGCATGTTAAAAACAATTAGAAACATTGTCTTTAACTTATTGATTAACAAATGCCCTGTTATCATTACTATGTTTTCTTAAAGAAGATATTAGAGAACACAGACTCTCAAGTTCTACTGTATGGACTTCTGTTCCAGCTTCCATTTATGAGCTGTCAGTAACTCTATGATTACATTGGGGACAGTAATGGTACTCAGCTCACCGGGTTGTGTATGCCCAAATACACACAAACACACACACACATATTTCATATATAAATATTTTATATAAGCCTATTGTACCATGGTAGTTTATTTGACCTAAAGATATTCACGTCCAAGTTTCTCTCAACACTCAATTATAACAAAAGCTATTATAACACATGTTGAGCATTTCCCATGTCCAGGCACTTTTCCACATGCTTTTCAAGTATTAATTCATTTAGTACTCCCCAAACCTGTGAATTAAGTGGTGCTATATTCCTGTTTTAGAGATGAGGTGTTTGAGACAAAGAAAGATAATTAGATTCACTTGCTAAGATCACAAAATGTTGGGATTTCTTTACCATGTTTGTTGTCCTTCAACTATTGAACAACTCTAAACATGCATACACATAAGCATGCACACACACAGACTCTCAAGGGATCCAAAGCCATAGCCAACATGTGTTTGCTTTCTTGTCATTTTCACACCCCAAGGAAAAGGAAGACTCCCTTTTCACTCTCCTTTCCTGGGATGCTGAAGAAACTGCCCAGGCTCAGAGACAAGGGGAAACCCTTCAGAGTGGTCTTCAGTGTGACATTGTACTTGACATGTTCTAGAAAGCAATGTGGGTCCCACCTGGGGCTAAGTGAGGTGAAGGAAAGGTTCAGCACAGAAGGTGAGGTGCTATGGGGGCCCCTGTAATGGAGAAATAGCCTTGCTGTAATTATGTCCCAGGTGCATGTTACACTGGTGAACTATCTGGGCTCAATTGAAAAGTGTTATAGAATTCAATAAGCATAGGTTAAAATAAAGCACTTAATGCAATCCAGAATCTGTTCATTTTTAATCTCTTGTTCCTTAAATTTACCAGTATGTTCATCAATTACAGTTGACAATCTGTCCTCCAATTCCTTTGTCTAAGACTAATCACCCTCACTCTACTTCAGGAACTCAATTGATTTTTCTCTCTATAGTTTTAGCTTTCTTCTTTATATTCTGACTATTGAGGCCATTTATTAAAACTGCAATCAAAATATTGAATACATCTCAATACTCCCCAGTGCTGAAATATCTGTTTCAAAGCCTAGACAGCTGGAACTCAGAAAATCCAGTATAACTCACTGTTCCAGGTTGTTTAAAGGAGTGGGGATATTTCTTTTATCAGTCTGTTCTGAATGGATTTTCCTTTTACAATTGGGTCAGGTTCATATAATTCATATTATCTATCTATCTATCTATCTATCTATCATCTATCTATATATCTATCATCTATCTATCTATCATCTATCTATATATCTATCATCTATCTATCATCTATCTATCTGTCTATCTATCTATCTATCTATCATCTATCTGTCTATCTATCTTTCTGTCTTAGTCCATGTAGTGTTGCTATAAAGGAATACCTGAGGTTGAGTAATTTATAAAGAAGAGGAATTTATTTGGCTTATGGTTCTGCAGTCTGTACAAGAAGCATGGTGCCAGCATCTGCTCAGCTTCCAGGGAGGTCTCAGGTTGCTCCCACCCCTGGTGGGAGGCAAAGGGAAGCCAACTGTGCAGATCCGTATGATACGTAGGTATAGATCTATGGATCACATGGATCTCTCTCTCTCTGATAGATCTGTATCTACATATCACAGGCATGTGTATCTCTATCCATGTGATCATATGGAGATGTGAGAGAGGGAGCAAGTGGGGAGGTGCCGGGCTTTTGTTAATAACAGCTGTCTTGTGGGAACTAGCAGAGTGAGAATTCACTTATCACTCCCTCAGGTTATTAACCTATTAATGAGAAATCTACCTTCAGAACACAAACACCTCTCATTAGGTCCCATTCCAATGGTTAGATCACATTTCAACATGAGATGTGGAGGGACAAACATCCAAAGCATAACATTATCTGTCTATCTATCTATCTTTTTATCTATCTATCTATCCATCTGTCTCTCTATCTGTATCTATGTATCTGTCTACATTTATCTTTGTCACTATTTAT
The DNA here is from genome assembly GCF_028885625.2 of Pongo pygmaeus. Classification (NCBI taxonomy): domain Eukaryota; kingdom Metazoa; phylum Chordata; class Mammalia; order Primates; family Hominidae; genus Pongo; species Pongo pygmaeus. The sequence continues at coordinate 92,983,219 of NC_072390.2, forward strand.
CTTTCTCTCTATATAAATATTATCTATACCTCTCTATATCTCTATTTATCTTTATCTATCTATCTTTCCATCTATACCTCTCTATATCTCTATTTATCTTTATCTATCTATCCTTCTATCTATACCTCTCTATATCTCTATTTATCTTTATCTATCTATCTTTCTATCTATACCTCTCTATATCTCTATTTATCTTTATCTATCTATCTTTCCATCTATACCTCTCTATATCTCTATTTATCTTTATCTATCTATCTTTCTATCTATACCTCTCTATAACTCTATTTATCTTTATCTATCTTTCTATCTATATCTCTCTATATCTCTATCTCTATTTATCTTTATCTCTCTCTATCTCTCTATCTGTATGTCCCTCTCCTTCGCACTCTCTGTCTCTATCAGACATGTTAAGGTAGAAAAACACCCTAGCTTGTGCCAGTCAAGTGGAATAAGGTCATCCACCTGATGTTCCTTCTGACAAAAAAAACATAAAGTGAGATAAATTCATAAGAGTTGTGAAGCTCAATAAAAAGTGCCATCGGAAAGGAGCAATGTGGATGTGTTCCTCAAAGGCAGAAATGACAATGGAGGGGAGCATACCCTGCTGATAACTGCTAAGGGACTCTGATATTGTAAACACTAAATACTGCATAGTGTACAGCAGGTACCAGCCCACACACTGCAAGTTTAAGAAACAGCCCCGTGAGGCCCATGACTCCCACTGCCCTGCACACACCTACTTCCAAGCTCAGGCTGGCAGGACAGCCAGAGGCCCTTTTTTGTGGGGAGGACAAAGTCCCCTGCTGGATACATAGGAACATTTCTGAGTTCCCATCACACAGCTTCATCAGACTACATTTTCACTGTATAGTGAAGCCCACATATCCACACAGATATTTCATCAATAATGTGTATAGTATTCCTATAAGAGACAATCGTTGGACAGCCTGAAGCATGAAAAATAAAGGAATCAGTATTTGGAACAGAGAACGTAGGAGCAGAAGAAGACTTCAAATTAAAATCCAGTCACTAATATTCTCAAAGGATAAGATAAAATTGTCATCAATAAAAGGATGTTATAAATCAAGAAACAACTTGAAAGCAAGAAAAAACTTAATAATAAATATATAATAGATGATTCTTGAAATACTTATTGGAAGAGTTGGAGGATAAAATCAAAGAAATTTCCCTAAAAGAAGAACAATAACACAAAGAGATTGACCAAGGGAAATAGCAATTTTCAGTCTTTGAGGTCCATTGTCCTTTCAGTAGGAGTTAGAGCAAAAGAGCATGGAGAAAACACACAGAGAGTTCCATCAAATACAAGGTGGGAGAAGACATCCCAAAACAAAAAAGATGGGTCTCCAAAACCAAGACTTCACCATGGCCTCAGTGCAGCGCATGAGAGAAACTCACCCAGGGCTCTTCTCTATGACAGTTTGAACACTGGCAATAACGCTAAAATGCTAAAAGCTTCCAGAGAGTTAAACATGGATCACAGGCACGATCCTAGGAGTTAGAAAGGCATTTATTTTCTAGATAGTCACTCCCAAAATCTGTAAAATATTTGCATTGTTCAGAAAGAAGATAGTGACTGATTCTAGGTGCAGATACACACACACACACACACACACACAAACACATGATTAAATTCAGCAGGCCAAGAGGTACACCCAGATACAAATGACAATGCAGTTAAAAACAAAGAGTTGAGGAAGGAAATGAAAATTACGACATAGAGTAAAGAGCTATAGAAATAATACAGAGATGTAATTCAAGACAAAGCATGTTAAATGTTAAAAACCACTAAGATAATATAGCAGCAAGGTGAACCTTCATGTGCTGCTCAACACAGCTTCAGCATACTATGGGAACAGTGGCATCTGCAACAAAATGGAATATTTTAGAGTACTTTTTAAAACATTAGTAAGTCTTCTTGAAAAATAATTTGTAAAAGCACAGTATTTGAATTGTGCAATGACTAACAGATATAATAGCTCTAAACAGGACATTACGTTCCTCAAATTAAATTAATATTTTTTCAAACACCATTAATGAGAAAATGGTCATGTAATAGATATGAAACATAATATCAACGAAGTCCAAAAGCGTACATGATCTGTAACCACATTGCAATGAGGTGACAAAGGAAGAATTAAAATGGATTGCTAAAATTCTATCTACATGAAAATATAGACTCTGGGACAGAAAATTAAAAAGTATCTATAAATGTATTGCAAAGGTGCATCTATGCCGAATATTTAAAATACAACTTAGAAGGTCGGTTAGAGGAAAATGTACAACCTAGCAATCAACAGAATTTGACAACTGAGAATTGACATTGAAAAGCTAGGAAAAAAATGCATACCTAAAGAAGAAAAGATAGAAAAGAAGAATGTAGCACAAATCAATAAAATTAAAACAAACAAGCAAAATTGAATACATGAACAAACGAAAAATGTATTCCTTGCATGTGTGAATAAAGCAGATAAGCTTTTGTGAAGGCTGATGTAAGAACACAGAGAATGCATGATGTAACGTTAGGAATATTGGGGCAGACAGATAATCTAATAGAATAGAATATTGCAGTTAAATTTTGTTTAAAAGTAATACAAATATATTTGAAAATGTAGACTAATAAACTATTAGAAAAATGTATCTTATTAATTTTTTTTCAAATAAGTAAAATACTGGAGTGAACCAGCACCCAGGAAAAACAGTGAAAACAAGAATTCTACCCATAAAAAACACATCACTTTCTACAAAGCTTCAAAATTAAGTTCTATCTTTACATATCGGCAATATTTCTATGTTTAATACGTTATCAGAGAATACAGAAAAAATACTCATTCTCTGCATCTTAGCACAACCCTGAAAACCCGACAGGGCAAGCCCAGCTCAGCGCCTCGGTCCATGACCCAACAGAGCAGGGACCAGAGCTGTGCCTGGCGCGGACCCGCAGCTGCAGCACGAGGCAGATGGCGGGAACGCAGAACCTTACATGCCTTCCCGGAACTACTGCACTGAGATCTGCATTTTAACAAGCTCCCAAACTCTGCTTTCTACTCAATACGTTAGCTAGTGACACTAACCCTGGAGCCAAAATCCTAGATCAAACATGAGGAAGTTAAACCAATGTTATAGTACAGTACATCACACTTAAGCAACGTTTCATTCCAAAAGTAGTTTCATGTAAACATGTCTAGTCGTGCAATTCACTCAAGTGAGAGAATTTTGGAGAAAAAAATAGTAAAGTCTGAAAAAATTCACAAAATTGAAGACACATCCTTGATTTTTATTTTTATTTTTTATTTTATTTTATTATTATTATACTTTAAGTTTTAGGGTACATGTGCACAATGTGCAGGTTAGTTACATATGTATACATGTGCCATGCTGGTGTGCTGCACCCATTAACTCGTCATTTAGCGTTAGGTATATCTTCTAAAGCTATCCCTCCCCCTCCCCCCACCCCACAACAGTCCCCAGAGTGTGATGTTCCCTTCCTGTGTCCATGTGTTCTCATTGTTCAATTCCCACCTATGAGTGAGAATATGCGGTGTTTGGTTTTTTGTTCTTGTAATAGTTTACTGAGAATGATGATTTCCAATTTCATCCATGTCCCTACAAAGGACAAGAACTCATCATTTTTTATGGCTGCATAGTATTCCATGCTGTATATGTGCCACATTTTCTTAATCCAGTCTATCATTGTTGGACATTTGGGTTGGTTCCAAGTCTTTGCTATTGTGAATAGTGCCGCAATAAACATACGTGTGCATGTGTCTTTATAGCAGCATGCTAGTTCAACCATTGTGGAAGTCAGTGTGGCGATTCCTCAGGGATCTAGAACTAGAAATACCATTTGACCCAGCCATCCCATTACTGGGTATATACCCAAAGGACTATAAAACATCCTTGATTTTTAAACGTATAAACTGGAAATTGAAGGAAAATGGATATGGACTATATTAAACGAATAAGAATTGGTAGCAGAAAACCATAGTGGACATCCTGTTTGATAATAATATGTTATTTATTTTTAATTGACAGATAATTGTACATATTTATGAGATACATTGTGAAGCTTTGACGTAGGTAGGCATAGTGGAATGATGTACATATGCATGTGGAAATCAAGCTAAGGAATATGTCTATCATCTCATCTACTAATTTTTGGTAGTGAGAATGTTTAAAATCTACTGTCTTAGCATCATTAAAATGTACAATTACGTTATTATTATTAACGATGATCACCATGCTGTGCAATAGGTTACTAAAACTTATTCTTCCTGTCTATCTGAAACTTGTTATTCTTTAGCCAATGTTTCCCCTTTTCCCACTCCACCACATACCCCCAAGTAGCTGTCATTTTGCTCTTTACTTCTATGAGTTTCACTTGTTTAGATTCCACATATACTTGTTTCTCTGTACCTGGCTTATTTCAATTATCATAATGCCCTCTGTGTTCACCCACGTTGTCACAAATGCAGTATTTCCTTTATTAATGCTGAATAGTGTTCCATTTTGTATATATACCACTTTTTTTAATACATTGATTTGTTCATGGACACTTAGGCTGATTTTTTACCTTGGCTATGGTGAATAGTGCTGAAATAAACATGGGAGTGCCAATATCTCTTAAAGATACCGATTCCAAGTCCTCTGAATATATACCCAGCAGTGGGACTGCTGGATTGTATGGTAGTCCTATTTTTAGTTTTTTGAGGAACCTTCATACTGTTTTCCAAAACGGCTGTACTAACTTACATTCCCACCAACAGTGTTCAAGGGTTCTCTTTTTTCCCCATCTTTGTCAGCACTTGTTAACTTGTGTCTTTTTGATAATAGCCATTCTAACAGGTGTGAGGTGATTTCTCCTTGTGGCTTTAATTTGCATTTCCCTCATGATTAATAACATTGAGCATTTTTTCATGTACCTGTTGGCCATTTCTATGTTTTTTTTGGAGAAATGTCGCTTCAGGTCTTTTGCCCATTTTTGAATCAGGTTGTCTTTAATCAGATTGTATGTTTCTAACCACTTTCTCAACTCCTTAACTTTATAAATCAGAGCTTGTTAACATAATCCCAGTCCTTTTCAGATTTCTTTCAGAAGTAATATTTCTGAATATTTCTGAATATTACTTCTGAAAGAAATTTCATAATATTTTGTGTGTTATGAAAACCCAGATGCTGAGCACAAACTCCTATGTCATCAGTGATTTTCTGGCGATTCACAGGGAAAGAACAGGAAGCACTAGAAGCCATTGGAGGCGCTGTAGATGTGTCCGCCAAATAAACCTGCGGGTGGTAAATGCAGATTCGTCAGGAGTGATCGCAGGAAGCCTGCCTGTAACTCTCTTCTGCTTCCGCACATCTGCTCTTTTCACTCTGTCCGTCCTCGGGTGTATGTAGCTGCTGTTGGAGAAATGCACTTTGTTTTTGTGTCATTGATAAGGACATCGCCTTTCCCTCATTTTTAGAAACCCTTTATTCTCACCTGCGGCTCTGTCAGCAAGTCCCTGCAGGAGAACTTCCTGTGTGGAGTTTGGAGACAAGGGCCGGAGAGGGCGGGAACTCAAGGCTCCATCACGTCCAAGAGCCTTCTCAATGTGGAGGACGAAGAAACTCCTGGCCTCCGTGCGCCATGCTGGCCCTTAGGACGCAGCCCCCCATCCACATCTTCCTATCTGTGAGACCCACAGGCTGCCTCCAAAAGCACCAGCACTGCCGGACCCTGTTTCTACCCCATGGAGCAGGGGCTGCCGGCATGAATTTGTGTATGTAATAACAGCGATGTCTGTGCAAGGCGTTGAGTCGATCACTGTACTTCAATGACTAATTAAATGAGAAAAAAACGCAGTCAAACTGATTGATTGGATTCCCCAGGCATGTGTCTGAATTGACTGAATTCAGTTAAAATGGCCGCACTGATAGTTCCGCATGGACATAACCTGCCTCCAGTTTTTTTCAAACCTTTGGAAACGTTTAACTTCCCAGACTGCCTCTAGAGAAGGGAGACTGGAGAGCACACCGGGAGTGTGCCCCCAATTTTGAACTGTTGTTAGCCCGTTTGTCGAAGCAGAGCATAATGGGGCGTGTACGGGAAAGGGGTGGAATATGCCTAGAGAAGAATCTTCCTTCAATGTTTATTATTTAGACAGAACAAGAAAATTAGGTTGACTAGGAAAATGGTTTTTAACCTTTATTCTTAGCATAAATCAAGAGGCTCATTTTTCAGTCTATTCCTATAGAATTCAATTAAAGGTCAGGTTTGTAATGGAGATCCTAATTATTAATGTGTCGCTATTTTAATTATTGATAAGTTGAAATATTTGCATAATGGATAAAGAAAATGCCCACGAACAAGTTTGGAAGCATTTGGAGAGTTTTCAAATATTTTATCAATATCCTTCTCTTAGGATTATACAGATGATTTTTTAAACACACTCACCTAAAACATTGATTTAAAATATGATAAAGGTAAAGTTACTGCTATTATTACCCATCAGACGAACTGTTAACCACATTACATCTATCATGGTTCTGAAATATTTTTAGAAAGTGACTTGTATAGAAATCATCAAAAAACAGTAATATATTTGTAGTAATTTATGCAAGTCTGACATTTATTTTTAAAGAATAATTTAGTTCATGATTTATTGTAACCATACCCAGTGTTTATGAACTTCATCCTGCAAAGGTACTGAATCTCTGTGAGTAGAGTTTGGAACAGGCGGAAGCATGCCACATACGTGAAGCTCTTAACCACATGCTATCAGAATTTGCTTTTCTATGTGCAACTTAGAAAATTCTGTTTCTGGAATAAAAAATAAAGCTCCTGCCAAAAGTAGGCAGCAAATAGATCACGGAAATGCTAATGTTACCTCTAAGATAATATGAACTTCAGCTCAAAGGAAAGATGTTTCCTAGTCGTTTGCTTTTTTTTTTTTAACGATGATATTATGATAAAGTACAAATTTTCTTTCAAATTTAAAGTGCCATTAAAAGTTTATTATCAGTATAATTTGATTCATTTTGACTAAACTGTGTAACCTCAAATATTGAGAAGAATTTTCAATGTTATTTATACGAACATGTAAAAATTATTGTCCCTAAGAGCCAATCAATTCCCTCTTTTAAAAAGAGAAAAGAGAGCAAGAATTTTTCAGCCTTAAAGAAATAATTTATCCAGGGATGTTTGAGGGCAGGATTAGTGATACTGACTAAAATGAACTTTTCAATACCTAATGTGATATTTATTAGGGCTCAGTTTAACCAATGTTAGTAATTATAAGAGACACAAAATTCACTATTAATTAGTTCATCATGAATTATTTAGGAATAGGCCTTTAAAGGAGAGCCATTTCCAAGCTTGTTTTCTGTATTTGGTGTGGATCTCATTCCTACACTTCTTTACATTAATTTCTTTTCACCTGGTAAAATTATCTTTTATTGTTTTCCATAGCTATTAGATTAAAGTGTTCTGTTCTCATGGTTAATATCAAACTGTAAGTTTTTTTTTTGTTAGGGGAGGGATAGAATTTACTGTTTATATGGAAGATACTGTGTTTTGAAATAGATTTTTTTTAATTCTAAAAGCTCCTAGTTTAAAATATCATTTTTTTCTGATGAAAACAGAGTACACGGTTTCAAATTAAAGAATTGTCAGCAAAGCCTTACCTTTCAAAATATGACTGCATAAAGGAAATAGCAGTTAGTACAATTAACTCATAATTTGATGCTGAAGAATATCTTTCGTTAGAGATTTTTCTTTCTTGAGAATAAACTTAAGTGAAAAGTGGTCTCATGTATAGATATATGAAGGGGATATCTGTTTGATTTGGTTTTGCTCACATGGTTTAAAATTTACATGACCTATTTATGGCAATTTACTGTACTAGGTTCATTTATTAATTCACTTATTCACACATTTACTGAGCACCTGCCTTATATCTGGTTTTATTTTTAAGAAGACACCTGGCAACAAAGACACAGGAAATGACAGCAGCCAGGTCAGATGGTGCTGTTTCCTATTCCAAAGGGAGAATACATCACAAGGGGATGAGGAGATCATAATGACGAGAATGTGCTGGAAAGGAAAATAAGAGGCAACCTTTACTAATTAGAATTCCTATGGATAGAAATCATGTAATTGTTCATTTATTTATTGGAAGAGCTCACTTAGACTTATTTAGGTAGATTTTAAAATAATGTGCCTTGCTCAGGCCTCCATATATAGGAAAATATAAGTGAAATGAGTTAACATGTCCATAAAGATTCTTCACCTGCTGACTGAAAGGAGCCTTTGTGCTGAGAGTCAGGAGGGCTTTCTCTGTCCAAGTGCCCTCACTGCCCCCGTGTGCATTGCCCTGCCAGCATTTCTTTAAGAAGTGCTCCAATGTCATCTCCTAACATCATTTCAAAAGTCACTGGTGTTTCTACACTCCTCTGTTGTAAAAATATAAAGAGTCTTTATTTCAAGCAGTCAACTTCAAATGATTAGAAAACAATCAAGGGATCAAATCATCTCAAAGCAACAGCCTTTTTGTTGAGTTATTTCTTAATGAAGTTTTCACCATGTTTTAAGATGAAACTTCCCATATATCACAAATATGCAATAGCAAGCCCTCTACATTCCATGATGAGTCCCCTTTTAATGGAGTTCAAGTTGGTCTACTTACTGTTTCTTAGTCACAATAACAAAAATGCAAAATAGAGAGCTTGTGTAATGCATATCTTTTATGATTGCAAGCATGCTATTAGCTCTGGAGAAACACGCTGTCTCAAAACCGTGAAAGAGATTGGGTTCTGTGGTTAGCACAACCACAGACCGCAGGTGTCCTTAAAGGCTGAGGTCTGTGTTGAGGTCAAGGTCAGGATGCCAGACAATCATTTAGGAGGGAGAAAAATTATTCTTTAAGGAGAAGGGTTTATCGAGAGTGGTTCTTGGTGGGTTTAATAGCAGCCATAAAACTCAACACATTCAATTTAGTGTTGTTTTGAGGAAATGAGAAAACGATATGAAAAACACAAAACCAGAAGGCTTAGAGTCACACATGACAAAACAGTTTTACTGATTGTATGAATCAATTTTAAAACATTTACTTACATTTTAAAAGTCAACCTCAAAGAATAAAGACTTGAAAGAAGTGTTGTCAATGTCTTCAAAACTGTCATCCATTCTACTAGAGTGGACAACAAAATGAAGATCTTTCAATTCTAAAATACAGTTAGGGTGGAGTTGGGGCTTGTCTTATAATCCAGGGACACCTGTTAGTAACATGATGTGCTCCCTTACACTCAACTGTTACTTAGGTTCCAAGAAACGCAAGAATTGCGGACAGCATTGTTGACATGTGGGCCAGTGATATTGCCACTCCTACGCGCTCTGTCTCAGTCGTCAGGCTTCTACTGAAATAATTGATTGTGTAACTTTTGTCTACTCCCAGAATGTGGGCTCCATCAGGGCTGCTCTCATGCCTGTCTCTGTGAACCGTTGATCTCCAGTGCTGAGATCACAGTCGGTCTCTCTCTGTTTTTACTGGTTAAGTGAATACCACAGTTGTGAGAAGCATTATAAGCAGTTTGTTTGCATCACTGTGATGGTCCCTCACTTATTTTCCATCTGTTCCTGTGAGAGTTTGTTGGGTATCCACTCAATCTAGTTGATGTTTTTACACAGGAGAAAACAAAGTCATTTGTTTCGTTGAAAAACAGTCGCAGATACAGGAAATTAACTTGGTTTCCTAATGAAGAAGGACCGCTGGACCCCTTGGCCTGGAAGGCAGGCTGCCATTCCTCCTTTGATGGGACTTCTCTCCACCTTCCTAAGCCCTTTCTGTGTTCCTTTCTCTTTCCTTTCCTTTCCTTCTGCTTCCTCTTTTGTCTTCTAAAGGCAACATGAGTTGCTTCTCTCTTCTCTCACCCTGGGTCTCCCCAGCCTTGAGTCATCTGGAAGGTCCCGTGTCATTGTTCTAAACTCTCTCTCTTTTCTGCTATGAAGGATGCTATCTAGATGAGTTACAAAGTTTCTGTAAATTCTAAAATTTTATGTGGTCATATATGAATTTTAGAATTTTAGAATTCAGCCATATATGACTGCATACAATTTTAGAATTTACAGAAACTTTGTAACTCATCTAGATGGCATCCTTCACAGCAAAGCAATAACCCAGGACCTTCCAGATGACGGTGTGTTCCGGAGTGACGCACAGAGCCTCTGCTGGTGTCTCCTGGTGATAATGAAGATTTACCTGGGGATGAAGACAAATGGTGAATTAAACCAAGTGTCTTTAATAACAAAATGTTGAGGAAAAATACCATCTGATTTAGGAGGTCTAATTTATAAGATAGTTTCAAAAATAGCTGACTGTGAAGCAACCCTAACAGTTATTTGGTGTCTTTTCAACATTAATAAATACGTGACAATTAACTAATTTAAGCATTTTTATTCATTCTGCCTCTAAACACTTTAGAATTTCTGAAAGCAAGGTATTTTCTTCTGTGTTAAAATGTCATAACATATGCAGTTTTAAATACTAACAGGATTATATATGAGTATCAGATTTGCAAAACTGAGGACAACTTTGAAATGAGATTCCAAATGAATTGTGTTAGGTTTTGATATGGAAATGTGTTTTACAATTCATCACATCCTAGTACAGGTGTGTGTCCTGTGTAATATACATGGAAACGGGGCAGGCCCTCCTCCATGTGTGTCTGTGTGTACAAATGCTTTCTTTCCCTGAATTCTCACACAAAACAACTTCAGCCAACATATGCCAATAGGAAGGCTTGGTCTATGGCTGATTTGGAAAAGTGGCCAAGCTACTTAACCTCTAGGTTCTCACTTGTAAAGCTTCCCCTGGTCCTGCTGAGAGTATAAATGAGAAGTTGTGTTTCACAGAGGGAGCTCCCTGGAAGATAAGCATTAATTCAAGATATTTTGTTTAGTGTGAAGCATAGCACCCATTTTTGACCCCCTGGAGAATTGCTTTTAAAGCAAAAAAGAAGACGTATACCTGCATATTCCTTGAAGAGCATATATAATGAATAACGTAGAATTGAGGTAACATTCATGCTTAGGAAGCATCTAAATATTCTAGAAAACAATCTTATATAAAAGAAGATTAATGTCATTTCATCAGTGTCATGACAATTGATGTGTAGGACAAAAATTAGAATATTGTCAAAGATTTTTAGCCACTGGAATCACTAAGAATGTGTACAACTGTGTTCAGAATACTTTAAAATTTTCTCTGCTTTGTGGACATATATTCATTACAATAGAACCAATGAAACACTTTGAAATTAATAAAATTTGGAAAAAAGGAATGAATTTGCAATGTTGGAGAAAATGTATATTTATTGCATTGCAGCATATTTAGTAAATTCATTATTTCTTCCATTGACTCTTCTCCATTTAATTAACTGATTAAAATCAAGTGGATTTTAAATATAAATATTGATTTTTAAGTGGAAAATAATATGATTTCATCTTTGAAAAGTAGACAGAAATTAAGATCAGTCTCAAACCTTTTCAATACCAGACAAAAAGAGTATGAACCCTTCATATAACTATTGTACATTTTCATAATTTACTTAAGCAATGACACTGTTTCCTAAGGAAATATTACTGTAAAGAGGGAAAATAAAAAATAAAAAGTGGGAAAAAAACTGTGTCCTGAATCATTCATTATGTGAAATGATCACACATTCCTCTTTATGTGAGGAAATGTGTTTAGAATTTCAACATTTAATAATATAAAAGTGGAGGGTGAGGTGGGAGGATTACTTGTGCCCAGGAGTTCAAGACCAGTCTAGGCAACATAGTGGGACCCATTCTCTACAAAAAACTTAAAAAATAGCTGGGCGAGGTTACGCACCTGTGGTGCCAGCTACTTAAGAGGCTGCGGCGGGAGGATCACTTGAGTTGGGGAATTGAGGCTGCGCTAAGCAGTGACCACAACACTGCACTCCAGCCTCAGCAACAGAGCAAGACTCTGTCTCAATAATAATAATATAAATCTACATTATGTGAAGTAGTTAAATATATCTTCTTAAGGTATTTATAAAATTAACTATGGAATATGTTGTGAAAATTTAAGGAATTTTGAAGTCTTTTGTTGCTTGACGCTAGATGGAAATGAGAATACTTGCGAAACCATCCTCAACCCCATAAAAATGAAAATAAAGTATTATTTAGCTGGTGAAAGAATCTTTTTTCCATATTTAGGTAATGTTTTATTCAAAAGATAATGTTTGATTTGGACTTATTAATATTATATTGTTATAAAAGGATATTGTCTTCATAAGCTGAAAAAAAATTAACAACAAAAAAATTTACACCTATCCTCAAAACAACTAAAACAACCAATCACAAATGGCTTCCATTTTGAGCAGCAAATTTTGCAAATTAGTTCATTTGAATATCGCTTACCACTGAATGAAGAAAAATTATTTGTAGATAACAGCATCTTGGGAAGGGTTAAGGAGCAAATTATAATTAATTTTTTTTCTGTTTCCACGTATAAATCAATTTTTAAAAATATAGTTTAAACTGAAAGATAAAAAACACAGTATCTTATTTGGATCAAGAACTTCTTCATTTTATTTCATTTTCTGGGAAACATAATAAGCTCCTAATCCTTAAAAAAATGAGATAAGATAAAATACAATCAGAAGAACATTTTTTAAAAGGCAATTACTTTCATTGTGTTGTTGATTTCTTGATAATTGTATAAAACACGAGTAACTTACAAGGTGATTTCTTTCCTGTTAATCATGATATTGTGGGTTAACCTAAAAACTGAAAAGCTTTAAAGCACGTATTTCGGTGTAAGTTAAGGGTATCAAATTACCCTTTAGTTTAGGAAGGAGTCATCCAAGTGTCCTAAAGGAACAGAAATTGAAGGAAGAAGATCTGCATTTCCAAGAATAGAAACGATTTCTCAAGAATGGAAAGATACCAACATGGTACCCAGTCATAAGGAAAGACCTCCATAATTACAGATCACCGAGCCAGGAAACTGACAGAGTATAATTAAGGACAGAATAATCTAACACTTGTATAAAGTACAAATTAATAGGACCATGTCTCTGAAACACAGCTAAGATTGAAAACCCCAGAGAAGGTCAGTGGAGACAGTTATAGAAATTTCCTAGGAGAAGTTTCATTTAACTTGAAAACAAATAACCCATGGAGACTGGTGAAAGTATTAAAATTTGCATTTTATTAAATGGAAATTTTCAAATCACTCCCCAATCAATGAACAAAAACCAAATCAAAATACCAAACCTTTAATGTTAGTATTATCTAATAATGTGCATTTAAACATAGAGTAATGTTATTTCATGCACTTGCTTATAGAGTTACATGGGAAAGTACCTGTAATACTAGGAATCCCTCATGATGAAAGATGAAAGCAGCTCTTTGTTATAAGGACGATATTATCAACTAATTTTTGTAACATCACAATTTCACTATAACAAATTTAGGACATGAATCATATAAATGAAATCCTTTATATGACAGGTGTCTGGCCACTGTGTTCTTACAGTAATTCCTGAATCTGACCTATAGATCTTGACATAGATTTAACGTGATTGATGAGACCAGGCATTCATCAGATCCTGCCAAACTAATCAGACAAGAAGCCATTCAGATCACATTAAAGTTTCTATTTTTCTCAGACCTAGAAGATATGTTATTTAAAATAATTTTTACTTAGCTGGTAAAGAATCTATTTGTTCATATTTAGGTAATGTTTTATTCAAAATAGTATTTTTGATTTGGACTTATGAATATTGGATTGTTATAAAAGGGAAATTGTTTTCCATCCATAAGCTGAAAAAAAGATAACAAAAAAAGAATTCTGCCTATTCTTAAGACAACTAAAAAAGCCCATCACAAATGGCTTCCATTTTGAGCAGTAAAAGTATTAATATAATGGTTTTACTGATGGAAAATGTCAAAGAAAATAGTTTGTGGTAGTGTCTTGTATCCTTGAATGAAGGGTGTTCTTTTATGGTACTAAAATTTCACCATCATTATATAGTTGACATTGGACCTTCTTCAAATCATTTGAGAAATGACTAGTGAAGCTATCATAGGACTTGGCATGTCTTCCAATTCATCAAGCTATCAGATGAATCCCTCAAACCTTAGACACGAATGTTTAGGATATCATGGGAGTCTTTCATTATGTGCTTCGCCCCTGATTATATCTTCTGTAAACATGACCTGGATTGTTTTCATCAAAATTATTAAAAGGATAGTGTGAGGATGAGAATGCTTTATCTCCAAGGAAATATGACTCAAGTAAATTTTAAGTGGAAAATAATATGATTTCATCTTTGAAAAGTAGACAAGAGTAGTTTTAGAGAAAACTAGAGAACAGAGTTGCAGAATCTTTAAAGTGACCCAAATTCTGAAGCTGATCTCAGTGTTGTTTGGGGAAAACACTGAGTAACATGAACCTAAACCAAACAAATGAAAACTCAAGTAATGATAATAACTTGTATTTGGTTGAAATCATCATTTATACCAATGAAAATTTGAAAAACATGAAAAGTTTCTTTCCAAATCCCCTTGCCCACCTCATTAGCTGTGTAAAGACACATATGATGCCTGTAACAACTTGTAAAATCCAGATTATCTACCTCAATTAAATACAGAGTCTCCCGGTTAGTACTGATATTAGACCGAAGTGCCACTCCGCTTGCAAGCACAGTGAAGCCCTTTCCTTGGAAATCTGGAAGGCTCTCCGTGTGACTTTCACGAGAGATCCCCAACAAATTTTAGAACAGTTCACAGAAGCATACTGAGCACTGGCCACAAGCCACGTCTTTCCTCCAAGCATCTGTGAAACACGTATGTAAATAAACAGGGCACAGTAAAATGCACAGAGTAAATCATTTTACTGGCAGTGAAAGGAGGATTGGGTGGCTTAAAGTGTTTAATTAAAAAAAAACTTTATTACTTAGGAAGAGAACACAATGAATATACTTAAATAACAATGCAAAAGTCTTAGGTCGGAATATGTATAAGACATTGAGAGTTAGATATCCTAGTGGTTTATTAAAATATATTCTGGAATCTTCTTAGGTGTTTAAAACAACTTCACCATATTGAGCTGTGATGGTTTAACTACGGTCCTGTCAAAGCAAAGGGCTGGAATCAAAATATGTTTTCTTGTTATGCTGTGATGTAAATATTTTGCATATATAAAGGTCTTTGAGTTTGCCACGTGGTAGAAAATCAGGTGTTGCCTTCCCTCTCATCCACTCATCAAGACCCTAATATCAGACATGATACTGGCACTGACACGGATGATGCTGTCTGTCCCTCTCTCTCTCGTGTGTGTGTGTGTGTGTGATAGAGGAGGCATTTCATTGAGTAAACAATGTAACAATTATATGGAAATTAGTGCCATGAGTTCTAATTTGGGGATCTGCAGTCTACTTACTTCATAGTGTGATGAGTCTCATCAACTCTGGAATAATTTTGCAAAGTATTAAATGCATGAATGAGGGCACACTGCTACCTCACGGAATCATTCTAAAACAAAATTAGTCAAATTGACTCATTGTAAAGACTTGAGAGCCATGATTACGTTGACTGATAAAGCAACACAATTATGACGGTAAAAATATAGAATCACTTCCAAAGAGCTGATAGGAGAAAGAATCAGTAGAAACTTATAAAAATGGTGATGATTGAAGAGACATTACACAATGGGTGTAATAAATGTTGAAAATCACGAGGTTGTGCACAACAGTTTTATTCCACGAGTGGCTCCGGAATTTCAGCAAGTGCTATTAAAGGAACAGATGAACTCACCCCCAATTACCAAATTGACCATAAATGAAGCATTTGGCAGGAGGGCGAGCCCTGAGAGAGAAACATTTCAATGCTGATGCTTAACTGTCAAAGAGTTAAGTCACTTTAAATTGCACACATCAGGATGAGCTGTTCTATTTGGAGAGCTATTTTTTTCCTTTGCTTGTAACGCAAGAAATGATCCTGTGTCCTGAAGGAAAGATGATATTGATGCCAACATAAAGGCTCACTGCTATCAGGTTGCACCTGCTCATCAGACTGAAATATTCAAATGCAAGAATTCCACTGATATATACATCTCAGGAAAAAGATGATTAAGATCATAGAAGTTATAATAAATATTCTTTCTTGACTCTAACCCTGAGATATTATAGGTGAGAAACAATGATTTATCAAGAGTAAACATATTTCCTCAGAGCAGTCCAATAGTTACAAGTCTGAACCTTCCAGGGACCTGTTTTTAAACACGTTCACATTCTCAGGCAACTTGGATACTTGGTCCCTCCAACTTTATTGGGAAAGATCCATTGTTGGGAGGCACAACAAAGCATTTCTTCAGTGTGACATCATTCTACGGCCTGGACAGTTACCATCAAGGCCCTATGGACCACATGGAAGAAGAAGTGATGGGAGAAGCATTTAGGAGCCACCTCTCAGAGGATGAGTGGTTGGAAATATTGTCCTCTGACTTGCCTCTGCCAGAAAACAGAATCCTTCAATAACCATATTACAAAAATTATCCTACACAAGATTAAACAATTCTGAAGAGCAAAGGAATTTTCAATGAAATGTCATTTAGGTCTAAATATGCACATATGCTTTTACTATGGAAGGAGAGAATTAGTTAATTGTAATGTTGCTTCTGGATTTAAGGTGAAAGGTGAAGTCAAAATTTGGAGTATTTTGGCAAGACAAACATCTTATATCTAAGAAATCATATTTTTCTCTTAAATGCATAAGCAAATGCTTTGCTACAATAACAAGGATAGTAGGTATTTTTTAAACTAAGTGAACTATATAATATTAATATCATAGAAGTAGAAATTAGATATGAATAGAAAATGAGATATTTTATCCCAAGGCTCACATACAGATAGAGTCTCTAATGAGCAAGAAATGAAAATTTCAATTTGAAGTACTACATCTAGGGTCCATAGAACCTTAAAACTGTATTACTTAGTGGTACTTGAAGTTGTACTTTTACCTGTAAGACAAGACAAAGTCATATACAGAGTATACACAAACACACACAGAGTACATCACACAAAATGGACAGTTCTTGTGTTGTGTTACCTTAAACGTAGTGAAGGTCATCCTTGTACTCATGAAATATTTGTTCGATATCTTCTTCCTAAGTAATATTCACTTGTGGCAGGAAGATAGAACACAAAGGAACCTAAGTCCCTATCTTCTGGAAGATCACAGGTTGCTGGTGAGTGTGGAAGGGAAGTTGGAGAGAGGGGAAGATGAGCAGAGTAGGCGGAGGAGGAAGGGGAAGAGGATGGGGAGGAGAAAGTGGAGGAGGAAGGGGAGGAGATCTTCTGTTCAGTGGCTGGAAGGCCAAGGAAGGGCTTGTGGCTGGGAAAGAATGGGAGGCAAAGGAGGTCTTAGTGGTGGGAGAAGTCCGTGGCCCGAAGCTCTGTGTCACTTTGCAGAACAGTTGTAGTGGCCATACAGAGAAAGAGAGCAACAGGAACACAAGGGGGCGTTCAGAGAAGAAATGCTTCTCATCGATGTTGTGAAGATGATGGAGAGAAGAAGAAAGTGTCCAGAGTCCATGGAAAACAATGATCACTCATGTCAAGTAAAGCTACTGTGGGAACGCACTTGTAATGAAAGGAGAGAGTTTTGAAATGCAGAGTCCCTGCAAGTACAAAAGACCAAATTTAGAGAAGACCAGGCCATGTTACTGTTGTGAGCAGTACAACATTACTTGAAGGCTAGCTCTGAGTAATTAAAGATGTATATTGTAAATGCTAGGCCATCTTTAATTGTTTTTTAAAGGCATGAATACGTCAATAGTGGAGATAAAATGGAACCATAGCAAATGATCAGTTAGACCAAAAGAAGGAAGAAAAGAGGGGAAAAAAAGCAAATAAAAGATGAAATAAACAGAAAACTGAAAGAAAGATGTTGGATTTTAATCAAACTGTATCATTAATCTCATCACATGTGAGAGGTCTAATCCTACCAATTAAAAGACTGAGGTCCTCAGCTTGTATAAAAAAGCAAGAACCGGATCCCCCTGACTTCTAGTTCCTGATCACAACCCATCATTCCTCTTATGGAAACCATTCTTCTACCCCTCCTGATCATTTCCTAGCTTTTAATTAAACTGCCATTCCATATCCAAAATACTGATCATTTCATTTTGCCTGTTTCTTGACATGAATAGAAATTATACTCTATGTATTATTGTGTGCCTTCCTTACTTTGCAAATATAATGTTTTTAAGGTTAACGTATTTTGTTATGAATAGGTTGATATTATTTACTCTATGTTTCTAGAGTATTCAATTGAATTATGCCAGAAATTAGATATCTGTTCTATGATAAACATGCAATTAAATTGTTTGAATGTTTGCCTCTTACAATTATATATACACAAATATATGTATACACATACATATAGATTCATAGCACAATTATGTGTAAAAGCCAAAAATTAAAAGAACCTGAAGTCCCTATCCAAACACAAAGACTAAAACATCCATATATATGGATGAAACTATACACACATGCATATTGGTTCACACACACAACCGTTTCTCCAAGACACACTTGGGGAGAAATTGCGAGGTGGTAGATCTTCATTTTTACCCAATAGCGCCAAGTTGTTTTCAGAGTGTTTGTGCTTCATGGCCACGTCCATCCCACTGTAGCCATTCTTTCAGCCCATCTGAGCTGTGGCACATTTCCTGACCACACAGGTGAGCTGGGTCCCCAGCGCTGCCCAGCGACTCTTCACACTGACCTGCTTGACTTGCTTTCCTAAACTCTTGTTTTCAGACCAAAGCTTTCCTGTGAGCTTTGAATCTCTAAATCTATTCTTCATGTGGACATCTCAAAGAAAATCCAAAGCAGGCATGTATGGACACAGGAACCCTCAAATCTGGGTCGATTCAGGTGTTTTCTCTGTCACTGCCCTCAAACCTGTTGTTTGAGCCAGAATCCTAGCAGTTCTTCATTACCTCTTCCCACCTGTGTACCTGCCAGATCCCAGCCAGCTGGCTGAACATCCTCACCCACCCAAAGCCCACCACCCCCAGCTGTTCATCCAGGAGCCACGTGCACCTGCTGGACCCCAGCCAGCTGGCAGAATGTCCTCACCCACCCAGAGCTCACCACCATTGGTTGTTCATCCAGGAGCCAAAGCGACATTCTTCAAAAGCACCTCTGCTCACCATGCCGCCTGCTTTCTCCTGTCCCCACTGAAAAGTGCTGGCTGCCCTCAGGGTGAATGCCCAGGTCCTGTCCATGGTCCTGAGGGCACCTCTGTGCTTCTTGCCTCCCCCAACCCAGCCTTCCACACATTCCTTCTGCGTGCCACGTCTTCGTGGCACAGACCCTGGACCACGCTGCTCTCTCTCTCTCCTTCTTTCCCACAGACTCATCCTTCAGATCTCAGCAGACTCCTCCAGGTGCGCTTCTCCAGGGTCACTTCCTGCCCCCACCCTATAGAGCTCTGTGCTTTTCCTTCCAGGCACACATCTCACTGAGCAGTCACACATCTTGAGGGTGGTTATTTTGCTTTACATCGATGTTTTATTTAACTGTCAGGAGCAGGACATTGCTTTCTCTATTTGTCTGTACACTTAACATGCTTTAAGTGTGCTCCCTACCAAGGGAAGGCATTGGTCTAGTTGGTAGCTACATAAGAACAAACACAAATAATTCCCTTAAAGGCTCACACACTGTGAGAGGTGAGAAAGTCCAATAGAGTGTGAAGGAGCTGTGAGGAAGCCCCACATGCCACTTCAGGTGAGGTCAGGTGGGAGGGCACCAGTGGCGTGGAAGGCCACCAAGGGGCGGGATGTGCCATGTCAGGGGAGGTCAGGTGGGAGGGCTCCAGTGGTGTGGAAGGCCACCACCAAGGGGCAGGATGATGAGTGAGCTATGAGTAACGTCATGTCCAAGGCCGAGGGAGGATACTGCTGGGATGGGTGCACATGAGTGGAAGGCTCAGAGACAAATAAGCAGGTAACAGCCAGGGAGCTTCCACCAGCTCAGGAAGACAAAGGATGAATACCAGAGGAAGGCCACAGTGACACAGTCAGTGAGTTAGAGAGGAAAGAACTTGGAATCTGGGACCAGATGTGAAGACACGCAAATCAGCAGTATTTATTATTAAGCATGTGCTGTGTTTCCTTGACTTGGTTAGGTCTGCTTGCAATATATGATTTAATCATTGAGGCAACTTACTCCGACTGCAAAGCCTATTGTTGCTGCACCTCAACATTGCTTTTATAATTCAAAAGACTCAGGTGTCTCCTACACAGACCAAGTGTAGAAACTGAACCTTCTTCCAAATAATGGTAATATTAGTAACTACCACACAGGGAACTGACAGCATCAAGTCCAGTTAGCCCACGATGAACAAGTGCTTTAGCTACGGCCCAGAGATGTGCTACTGAGCACTGGTCGGTGGTCACAGCGAAATCAAGCACATCATTAACGGAAACAGCATCCCCAGCAGGGGTTCCCTTACCAGTTGTGCCTGGACAAGCATATAGATTTTGGGGGCCAAATTAAAAACATGAGTTATCAAATTTTGTTTTCTTTAACAAAATTTCAAAAGATTGACTGTTTTGCTTCGTTAACTAATATTTACTGATTTGCATTTTGTGCAAGAAATTCCCCCAAGTCCCCATGTGCATATCAGAGGCATGATTCCCTTTGGCCTGATGTCTTCCAGCGCTTTCTTCTCGTCACTCGAGCTGCATTCTAGAAGTCATCCGCCTGGCCTCCTTCTCCCTCTGCCTGGCAAGAAAGTGGTCAGAAGCCTGGTGGCCCGGGAGAGCCTCGGCTGTCATGCTGACGTGACTGTCTTTGCAGGACACCTTGTATGACTCTTAGAGAAAGGAGCAGTGCTTCTGCGGAAAGGTTGTAACCTGTAGGGGAGTTACTTTGGAACACTGGTTTTTTCTAAACTCTTAGCCAGTAGTTCTTTTTCTCGTATTTTTACATTTTTTATTAAGCTTTTCAGAGGCCAACTAGGGTGTAGTTTTGATATTTTTCACAGCATGGTGTCATGGATTGAATTTAGTTCATGTAGCATACAGGAATTATCCTTCTAGTATACAAGAATTATCCTTTTGCTAAAAATAACATGTCAATACATAATGGAGACATTCTTGAGAGTTTTTAGCTGAAAGATAATATTCTTTACATACGTCTCCAAAGCATTCAGTACATATCAGATAAAAAGATGAATTCAACATCTCTAGATGTGCAGAGAGGGGCCAGTGCTTCCCAGCCCCACGGTCCCCTGGGAGACTGCCACCTGGAGCCACACTTTCAGGGAAAGCCACCAGAGGGCACTGGGCCCAAGACAAGTGAGGGGAGGTTTCCAAACTGGACCTGCTTAAATATTGAGGATAAATTTACACTTACTCATTACCAAGAGGCTACATGTGTATTTTAAAAGCTAGGAATCACCACAAGCAATTTTTTATTCTTTAAAAAAATAGTTGAATAAGGGCCAAAAATACTAGCTTGAATTTTTTTAGATGATGTTAAATTTACAAAAAAAAGTTACATTTTTTGATATAAAGTCATCTCTAAGTACTGGTTCGTATGAAAAGAAAAAAATCACAAACTGCCATTTTCCCAGGAAGAGTCATATGTGTGTGTTGATGCAAGCTTTAAAAATGTTGTTCTCCCATTTGAATCACCTAAATATGTACGTGGAAAGAAACAAAGAAATGCACAAATCTAAATACAGTTGCCAGGTGTACCTGGCAATCAGTGCACAAATGACTCGGTAAGAGGCCCCGAACCTTTGTCCCCGCGGCCCTATTCTGCTGCTCAGTGTGTCGTTGCTAGACCACTCCACAGCAGGAATAAAAGGAGGAATTAGGAGAGCTGCTGAATGCTTGCTTCATTTTCCCAGTGGTTTGGCACAAAGTTATTATTTAATATTTATCACTGGTATTTTCACAATTGTCGAGCCCCGCGGAAGAAGCACGTTGTACGGTGACCCCCCAAGACTCCAGCTGTGAGCGGCCTGGGCTGGAACCCCAGCCCATGATGCAAACAGGCTGGTGCTGGCGTCTGCTGCTCCACGCTCAGCAGACAGGGCTGAATTGTGTGCAGGAGGAGTCTGTTTCCAAAGCCTCTTCAGTTGTTACAGCTGGAAAAAGGGTGAGAAGTGGACCAAGCTTCTGCACAGATGTGGAAAGGAAGTGAGAGCAGACAAGCAAAAGCTGTGCAGGGGGTGTGTGCAAAACCAGAGAGGAAAACTGCTTTTTTAAGTCAACATTAAAAATATTATTCAAAGGTATACTAACCTATTGTAAAGGATTTGGACCATGGAATAAAGGAAAGAGAAGAAAACAAAAATGATGCATCGTCTCTATGCTCAGAGATAATAACGCTGTGAAAATATGGACCATGTTCCTCTATTCTTCTGGATTTTTCCATTTGAAGTTG
This sequence comes from Pongo pygmaeus, assembly GCF_028885625.2. NCBI lineage: Eukaryota > Metazoa > Chordata > Mammalia > Primates > Hominidae > Pongo > Pongo pygmaeus. The sequence continues at coordinate 93,005,713 of NC_072390.2, forward strand.
ACCTTAGTTGCCTGACAATAGGGATGGTATTTCTTACAGCAGGAAGGCACCCATAAAATTTCCACCCTCTCCATACTGAGGGGCAGAGAGAGGAACATGACTTTGTGGGGGGGGCGGTGCATCTCCTATCATGAGCCCTGGTGTCCCAGAAGAGCTCCTCCTGGAAGCTGGGGGAAAATAACTTGAAACCTGACTTCACCACCTACCAGCCCTGTCTCAGCTCAAGGTCTAGAACTTTTACAATGTTTCTAGACAGGAGATGAATTCTTTTCCTATCAGCGTTTTCAAATGGATTTACACATAGGATATGTAAAGTGCAGAAGCAATGTGGTACACAAAATGTTGACTACATTCAAATGCCCAATTTTTTCCTTTTGAAAATACAGGGTAAAATTCAGAACTTTTCTAAACCTAAAAAAAAAAAGCAAAAAATAAAACCTCAAATGTCTTTGTAGTAAGTGAAATCTGTGTCATAAATACCTTTCTCAAGATTGGGACCTGGGCAAGGAAGTTTCCTGATGAGGTTATGAACCTGCCAGCAGGGCCCAGTAAAGTAGGCAGAGATGGTTTACAGTTACCCATTACATTATCGGTTATTTTAATGGACTCCTTTGGGATATTTTATCTGCAATATGTAGCAATTCACATGGGTCCTATTAGAGAATTTCAAATCAGGTCGCCCTTCGAAAGTGTTGTCAACTACGTGGGACTTTGGCTCCGAGAGGGAAAGACATCCTTCTGGCTGGAAGTCACTGTAACTGGACCTTCACACACAGGTAGAGGGCCCTTCATCAACACCCACAAGCTGAACGCCGAGGTCTCAGAGTGAACACAGGACAAGGAAAGGAAAGCTGAGGCTGAGAGAACTCAGGAAGGCTTCCAGGCCTTGGCATGGGTGAAGAGTGCTCCCCCACTAAGTCTATGTCCACACAGAACCCCCAAGGATGACCTTATTTGGAAACAGTATCTTTTAAGTCAAGATTAGGACATATTGGTTTAGAGTAGGCCCTAAATCTGATGACTGGTATCCTTACAGGAGAAAAGACAGATGCATGGAGAAGGCCGTGTGACGGTGGGGGCAGAGATTGGAGTGATGTGTCTGCCAGCCGGGGAATGCCTGGAGCCACCAGAACTAAAGAAGTCTCCAGAAGGAGCCAGCCCTTCAGAGGCCTTGGTTTCAGATGTCTGGCCTCCTGAGCTGTGAGTGAATATATTTCTGTGGTCTTAAGTCGCTAATCTGTGGTCCTTTGCGGCAGCCGCCCCAGGGCATTCACACAGACCCACTGCTGGTCCAGCAGCCAGCAACAGAGCAGGAATAACTGGGCCGTGAGATGCTCATCCCTACACACAAGTGCACCACGGGCTTAAAGGGGCCTCAGGAACCAGAGAAGGTGAATTCAGCATCTTGCACAAAAATCTGCAATTAAATGTTTGGTGCAGATCCTCCATAATATCTATGCAATGAATGCTTAAAAATGCTCAACAAACTAGATATGAATCTTTGGAGAAGTCAATGTGGACAAATATGTAAATTACCAGGGAGCAGGAATATTGTCTGAAGGAGGGGAAGCAACCAGGAATCCGGGAGAAAGGAAGCCAGCAAGTTTTAGGATTTCTTTGTGAGCAAAATACAGTCATCTTTGAATAACTAGACTGTGTCTTGGAAAATGCTGCCCTGTTTGATGGGTACCTATGGTGTGGGGTCATCTTGACTTTGATTGAGAGATAATAATGTTTAGACACTATTTTTTCTATAATTAGTTTATTTTGCTCTGTTATTATTTTGAGCAAAGTTATTTTGAAAATGACATTATGCTCCTGCTATATTAAGAAAGTGTCTTTTTCCCCTTTGTATTCAGACTGAAATGTTGAGTACAATGGAGGAAATATTCTGCTAAATAATTCCCAGTGCTGAGGAATGTTCTGTTATTCATTGTTGTGGTATTTTCCCCAGCACATGTTCAATTGCTTAATTACTATCAGCTGAGAGTGTTCTTACCCACGAGTAGGGAATCACTCACAGCCTCTGACATACAAGGGTTCAGGGAGGATAGAATAAACACCTATGCAACTAATAACTGGTATGTATTAAAACTCATGCCATATGGAACTGTGGAGAAGCAGCTAATCTAATCCCCTCATTCTACAAAAGAGAAAAATGAGACAGTGAGGTCTTTGATTTTGCAGCCACTAAAAGATGGATGCACATCTTGCAACTTGTAGAGATGGGTTTCTCTGTAAAATTAGTGAGGTTGCATTAATAAAATTCTATATTTTTGAGGGGAAAAACTGGACAGTTTATTTAAAAGATGTAAGTACAAGAATAAATGGAGAAACGAGCAGCTGCTGCGACAGAGTGATAAACATGGCAGATAGAAGCCACATGATAAACAGCATTGATGCTTGATATCAATGAATTCGCCTCCTAAAAAGTCTAAGAAAGTAGAAAGAAATACATAAGAAGAATGATATGGATGCAATTTAGAAAATGTTGTGGGGTTTGTTCAATCATGATTTGAGCATGGCTTCTACATGGCTCAGAGTACAGTTTTCTGTTAATAAGTAGATCATGTGTTTAGGGTATTAAAGGAATAGTAGCTACCTTTCATAGAGTGAACTTTCAGGGCCTTTCAAGGTTTTCCACTTCCACAGATAAGTTGGCCTTGTGACCACCCTAACCCTAACCCTAACCCTAACCTCATGGCCACCCATCTGAACCTGATCCTGCGGATGGCATTCCATGTCTTTCCTGGCCTTACTGGAGCTGCAGGTGCCAGCCCGTTCCACCCAGCAGCAAGGACCTCCCTTCTCCCGCCGCCCCAAGGAAGCATGAAACTGGACTCACAGCAAGCCTGAGATAGACTCATAAATGTACTTATTGATGATGATGATGATGATCTACAATGTCGACGACTCCAAATTTTCATGATTTTTCCAAATTGTAATTAAATTCCCTCAAGCATAAAGCTAACACTGGCACAGAATCACGGAAACATTGGTCACAGCTATGCCCAAGAGTGGGTTCCAATGGGTCAGTGCAGCTGCTGATGTTCTAGTTGCCGTGTGTGAATGCATCTCCTTTGCTCTCAAGACATTGCCCTCATGGAGGAAGGGAAGCCTCTACCCTGTGTTTACTGAAGTTACGAAGCCCAGCTCGGCAGGCCACCTGGAGGGGTATGATGCCTTCCTGGCCTGCACAGGAGCCGGCACACGGATGAGCACATGTGCACAGAGTGCGCGGCCAGCTGCAGGAGGATGGGTGCAGAGTTAGTTACAGGAAAAGGAAAGAGCAGCAGGCATGGCCTGTGTTGGCAGGCACAGCTCCCTGTAGACTGGTCTTGCCACACTAGGATGCCCCTCTCAGTGTGGGAGGCACAGGCTCCCAGGCACACCTGATTGTTCACAGCTGACTGGAACATTTGCTCCCCCTTCCCAGCGCACATCCGTACACATGCGTATATTCTGACCTCCTCGCCTGGGCTACTAGTGGCAATGCATGTCCGTGTTCCCTTTGTTCACTCCTCCAAGTACACTTACAGCAGTAATTAAAGTTAAATAGGCCCAGTTCTAGAACAGACTATGATTGTTGCACCAACCTCCTCACTTCACATGTAATGGGAATGAGGTCAGAGAGAGGAGAACATTTTCTGGGGCCACCTCCCTGATAACAAAGTCGGGGCTGTAATTCTGGTCAGGAAATGATTTTTTTTCCACATTTCCAAGCGTCTTCCAGGAGAGCCCACGCCTGTGCATGAATGTATTCACATTTTGGCTTTCCTATTGGTAAATTCAATGTTGGTACATTTTTCAGGATCATTGAATAAAAATATAATAATCTAAAGGTTAAGATAAATAAATAATACATACATATATACATACATAAATTAAAAAGCTAATGCTACTATGATCAAGAAAAGCAAGCAAATCACACTAGATTACAAAGTGTTGGCTGTCTCTGAAGCATTGATAACCATCTTTATCACAAACCTTCATCCCAAGTGTGCTGTTCTGTCCCCCAACTTCAGAAAAGACTCCCAGCTTCTTTATTTCAGAGTGACCTTGCCCATCCATAGTGTCACGGGGCAGTGTTCCGAGGGAGGGAGCAAACAAGCAAGTGAAGAGAATGCATTTCCCAGCATCAAGTACCTGCTTTCTTAGTTTAGTGATAATGGTGCTAGCATGCAGAAGGAATTCTCTTCTGTTGAGTCAACCATTCTCAAACTATTATTAAAACACACCTTCTCCTAAACCACAAAGAAAAAGAGGCAGGAAGCTCCAAACAAACACACAATTAAGGGTATCAGTGTGAAAACCCCTCAGCATGTGACACATTTGCAAGCCACAGGCCTGGCCCCTGCAAGACAGCACCTCCCGGGAGGCAGCCCAGGTGGAAGTCAGGGCTCCACCCCTCCATTGCCCACGTTGTGCTCTGCCTGGCCCTGCACATTGCTTTAATGCATTTATTCTGGATTAATAATATGGATTAGCAAGTAAGAGGTTGATTAGCTTTAGTTGATTAGCTTTATTTTTTTTTTGCATTGGCAATTATTTTAAATTGGATGTTGAGCATTTTTTAATTAGATTTGCTTACTGTGAGCAAAAGGAAAAATAGAATGTATGATGCTGACTACTTGAAGCAGACAAAAAATAACATATGTAATTATAAAATCAGCATGTTACAGCAGCAAAGATTCAAATCTAAAATGGTGACACATAGTGAATCCTTCACGTCCAAAGCTTCCTGAAACAGGGTCGGGGCAGTGTTTACTTGGAGGGGGCTGCGATATCAGTGGAAACCTTATACATGTTTGCAAATGGAGATGATGCAGGAAGCTTGTCCACTGTGTAATTCAATTCACATCGCCCATTATGTGAATGAGATGTGAAAAATAATTTCCTATATCTCCGAGGTATCCCAGCACTAAGTGGATTGCTGGCTCTGGCCCATGGAAAATAATAAAGTGACATTGCCTGCACCACCACATTCAGCAGGGACTCTGTGTCGTCTTCCTTCAAGCTTACTGGTAACAGCTACTGTTCAATTCACAGGGAAACGACCAATTCTGCTCCAGTGAAACAAATTTTAATGAGCCCTCATTGCAATATTGTGTTTTAAGTGGTAGCTTTTAGCTCTTCAAAATTATGTCCACTAATTAGAGGCATGTGATCAACCTAGTTATCTCCCAGCTATAAATTATAATACATATTCATAGTCACATGAATTTCATCTTCTATAAAACTGCCCTTATGCAAACAGTAATAGTAGCTATGTCATTAGAATATATCGGCAATTAATTCTCAAAATGATCAATGGGAAGAATGTCCTTTTCCCTCCATATCTGGTTTATTTATGTGTTCCCATTAATTATGCCTAATTTTCTGTTGTCACTTGTCTTCCTAATGTAATTCAATTTAAGCATATCTTTCTAGAGACTTATTAATAGGTAGGGTCATTTATATTGTGTAGCACAAATATTTTATAATCCACTAATCTTGACAAAAAGGCAATGCCTTCCTAATAAAAAATGTATGAGGAGTAATGGTTCCCTATTAATAACTTATTAGGTCAGATCACACAGTTTGAAGTGTCTATTACACTTTAATTTTATCAGATTTCTTCCTCTGGAATTTGCCACACTTCCCTTATCTTTTGATTGAGATTGTTTTTAGCACCATCCCAGCCTCGACAACCCCAAACAGTGCTCTTGGCTTTGCCGTGGCCATAGTGGGTGGGATTCGCAAGCTCTGCTGCAGCAGGGCCTAGAGAAGGAGCAATTCTGCTGGTGTGAAAGCACCCTCTCCTCCCTAGAAGGGCGTTCATCATCAGACCATCCTGGATTATTACTGGCTCACACACCCTGTCAACAACAGACCCTTTCTGCAAAATGCACACACACACACACACACACACACACACACACACACACACACACACACACACACACACACACACACACACACACACAGAGGAAATTCAAATATAATTTCAGGGATCCATACAAATCATGAAATTGATCTATGGACTTCTTAGGGGTAAAAGAAACAGAATTTAGATCTTTGGTTAAAATCCACTGTATGTTCATTATACACAGATACTTTGACTAATAACACAAGCTGGATAAATATTCTTTTCTCAAATTGGCGCATCCTGGCCAAGATTTGTACAGTAACATATTTGATGTGTTCTTTTAAATCCTTTAACACTGACTTGAAAATGTTTCCATCGAACTGCTGAGACTTTCATGAGGTCCCGTGGGGATAATCTTCCACGGCTCCTGCTCTCAAGTAACTAGAGAAGAAAGATAGAATGTATTCGTGAAAATAGAGTTCTCTTAGGCAAGATGTTTCACCTTCCCTAGACTTCAGGCTTCTCATCAGTAGAGTGAGGGAATTGGACAAAGTTATTTAAAAGGTCTGTTCCAACTCTAGTTTTTCAGGACTCTATCGATCTGATAAAATTATATGAATCTTCTACAAAAGCAGGTCGTCATAATAATGTCTCAACGAATGTGCAAAGGTTTACCAGACTGTCGGTGAGGAAATGGTCCATGCCCTCTGGGGCAGGTGCAGATACGAGTTCCTGCTGGAGGCCTGGGCACGATTGTGTCAAGACTCAGTTATGTTACAGTGAAACCAGTCATGCATGTAGTTTGGGAGTTGGTTATATTAAAATATAATGTATATGTAAAATTATCATCTCAATAAAATGTAGACTAGATTACTTTTCTCTTCATTGGGAACCATATGATCTAAGAACTGCTATTTAAGATAATTGGATGGGGTTATGAGAAACTTAAATGGACTTTGACGCTTCAATAATGAAAGATGAAAAATAGTACCCAAATTAAAGACATCAAATTTGTGCATATAATTAATAGCTCTTTACAGAAATATATTAATTTGGAAGAATACATGTATTAAACTTCTTTAAGAAAATGGATTCGAGTTATGCCATTACCAAATAAGGCAACATTTTTTAAAATCATGAATAGAAATTTACCTTAAGATTAAATTCTCCATTTTTTTTCTTTTTAGTATTATTATTATTATTATTATTATTATTATTATTATACTTTAGGCTCTATGGTACATGTGCGCAAAGTGCAGGTAAATTACATATGTATACATGTGCCATGCTGGTGCGCTGCACCCACCAACTCGTCATCTAGCATTAGGTATATCTCCCAATGCTATCCCTCCCCCCTCCCCCCACCCCTCAACAGTCACCGAAGTGTGATGTTCCCCTTCCTGTGTCCATGTGTTCTCATTGTTCAATTCCCACCTATGAGTGAGAATATGCGGTGTTTGGTTTTTTGTTCTTGCGATAGTTTACTGAGAATGATGATTTCCAATTTCATCCATGTCCCTACAAAGGACATGAACTCATCATTTTTTATGGCTGCATAGTATTCCATGGTGTATATGTGCCACATTTTCTTAATCCAGTCTATCATTGTTGGACATTTGGGGTGGTTCCAAGTCTTTGCTATTGTGAATAATGCTGCAATAAACATACGTGTGCATGTGTCTTTATAGCAGCATGATTTACAGTCCTTTGGGTATATACCCAGTAATGGGATGGCTGGGTCAAATGGAATTTCTAGTTCTAGATCCCTGAGGAATCGCCACACTGACTTCCACAAGGGTTGAACTAGTTCACAGTCCCGCCAACAGTGTAAAAGTGTTCCTATTTCTCCACATCCTCTCCAGCACCTGTTGTTTTCTGACTTTTTAGTGATTGCCATTCTAACTGGTGTGAGATGGTATCTCATTGTGGTTTTGATTTGCATTTCTCTGATGGCCAGTGATGATGAGCATTTTTTCATGTGTTTTTTGGCTGCATAAATGTCTTCTTTTGAGAAGTGTCTGTTCATGTCCTTCAACCTCTTCAAGGAGAACTACAAACCACTGCTCAAGGAAATAAAAGAGGATACAAACAAATGGAAGAACATTCCATGCTCATGGGTAGGAAGAATCAATATCATGAAAATGGCCATCCTTCCCAAGGTAATTTACAGATTCAATGCCATCCCCATCAAGTTACCAATGACTTTCTTCACAGAATTGGAAAAAACTACTTTAAAGTTCATATGGAACCAAAAAAGAGCCCGCATTGCCAAGTCAATCCTAAGCCAAAAGAACAAAGCTGGAGGCATCACACTACCTGACTTCAAACTATACTACAAGGCTACAGTAACCAAAACAGCATGGTACTGGTACCAAAACAGAGATATAGATCAACGGAACAGAACAGAGCCGTCAGAAATAATGCCACATATCTACAACTATCTGATCTTTGACAAACCTGAGAAAAACAAGAAATGGGGAAAGGATTCCCTATTTAATAAATGGTGCTGGGAAAACTGGCTAGCCATATGCAGAAAGCTGAAACTGGATCCCTTCCTTACACCTTATACAAAAATCAATTCAAGATGGATTAAAGACTTAAATGTTAGACCTAAAACCATAAAAACCCTAGAAGAAAACCTAGGCATTACCATTCAGGACATAGGCATGGGCAAGGACTTCATGTCGAAAACACCAAAAGCAATGGCAACAAAAGCCAAAATTGACAAATGGGATCTAATTAAACTAAAGAGCTTCTGCACAGCAAAGGAAACTACCATCAGAGTGAACAGGCAACCTACAAAATGGGAGAAAATTTTCGCAACCTACTCATCTGACAAAGGGCTAATATCCAGAATCTACAATGAACTCCAACAAATTTACAAGAAAAAAACAAACAACCCCATCAAATTCTCCATTTTTTAAAAGATATTTTGTTTTTGCCTTTTCAAAAAACATTTTGTAACTTGTAAATTATAAATATTAGCGTCTTTCTATAAATCTCATGATGTTCTAAAGATCCACTTGAATAAAAGAAATTTGATGATATTAGATAATATTCTGTTCATCATAAATGCATTAAACTTGTGTGTGTGTGTGTGTGTGTGTGTGTGTGTGTGTGTGTTGTTTCCTCCAAGAGAGTTCTTAAGTGCCTCATTTGGACAAAGGCATCTAGACCAACACACCTGCAAAAACGTAATTCCTTTGGATTCTACTCATAATTATCTATGCTACACATTTATTAACAAGCAGGCATGATGCTAGGTCTAGGTGATATGGATACAGAGAAAATGAAGCCAGCCCTAGGTGTCAGTCCTTAAAGAAGGGAAAGAAACTCAACTTTAATAAGCACATACTATGTAATCAAAGTCTTTGCATGTGATATTGATACAGCATTGGCTCATCCTTCCACAGCGCTGTGAAGTAATGATCTCCATCACCGTAGGTTTGGAAAGGGGACCACATGGGGTCAAATCAGCTATTCAGCTTCATAAACATAAAAAAGTCAGAGTCATAATTCAAACCAAGATCCACCTGGATTGAATCATACTATATTTTTAAACTAAAAATAGAACAGCTAAGTAGCCAAAAAGCTAACAATAAACAACTGGATGGCAAAAGAGTGATTTAGGTAATTCATAGATTATCAACAGAAATTGCTGTTAGTTAAATGATCAGGGCACATTTCACGGAGAAGACCCACGCCGGTGGAGGGTACTGTTTTGGTAAAAAGACATTCAGGGCCGGGCATTGTGGCTCACGCCTGTAATCCTAGCACTTTGAGAGGCCGAGGCAGGCGGATCACGACGTTAGGAGATCGAGACCATCCTGGCCAACACTGTGAAACCCTGTCTCTACTAAAAATACAAAAATTAGCTGGGCATAGTGGCACGCGCCTGTAGTCCCAGCTACTTGGGAGGTTGAGGCAGGAGAATGGTATGAACCCAGGAGGTGGAGGTTGCAGTGAGCTGAGATTGTGCCACTGCACTCCAACCTGGTGACAGAGTGAGACTCCATCTCAGGAAAAAAAAAAAAAGGACATTCAGGACTTCTAAGCAGGTAGAAGGGCATCTGGAGCAAAAGAAAGAGACACCGCTGAGCTATGTCTATTCTGGGAGAAAAGTAAATGGATTTGAGAGGAAGTAATAATGAGAGATAAGGGTGATCGCTTTGTGGAGGACCTTCTGTCCTAAGCTAAGAGACTCATACATTTTTTCCCATAAAAACTTAGAACTTCACAAGTTTTTGAGCCAGGTTTCTTGCATGGTCATGAATGTAAAAGAGATTAATTTCCAGTGCTCTTCAGGATGCACTAGGATAATAGTTAAGATGCTATTCTAATAGCACTGTTAGGGATTTATAAAAGAAGAAACATGGTTGATCATAGACCCTGCAGAAAGGAAAAGGCACGCGGAAAATATGAAGAAACAGTCATCTCGGGGATCGGTGGGGGAGGAAGACCGTGGGAAAGAAAGGCGTGAGAGCCGACGAAGCCTTTCAGCCTGTGTGACTGTGTGGGAAGTTGAAAGTTTTTCTGAAATGACATTGGAAAAAGGAGCTGGAAGTTCTGGTAAGAGAGAGTTCACTTGTGATCACTGATGCTGTGTTTAAGAGGCAATGTCCTACTGTGGACTGTAGCTTCTCCCCTTGAGATCTGAAAAGTTATTAGAGTGAGAACCTTGACTTGCTACTCGTTTGCATTGAGGTGATACCTTAAATCTTCCGGATAAATAACTTATCTCCTGAAAGAGAAAAGTGTGCAAGTAAACAAACTTTGAGGAACATCCTTTGGAGGAAGAGGATGCAAGGGAGCAGTTAGGGCCCTAGACTCCAGGAATGAGCTTGCTCTGCGTGGAGATGCCCTAGAATCCAGGAATGAGCTTGCTCTGCGTGGAGATGCCTGCAACAGGAAAGAGCCCTGAAAAGCCAAGGGCTACGGAGTCCTCATAGGGATTGAGGATGATGTTAACAACCTGGAGTTGTGTTTTCTAATGGCCTCATGGAGGAAATTTTAATAGGAAGACCAAGAGCCAGATGGAAGGAAATGAAGGACAGTTGTTGGCTGTTGTATAGAAATGGAAACAACGGATAAGACCCTTTTGTTAAACACAACTGTTTGTCAAAAGAGGAGAGGACATTGGCCACCAGCAGCAAGGATCAACAGGAACCAAAAAACGTGTTTCCTGTGCTTTTCCCCTTAGTCTGGAAGACATAGAACTTTGGACACAAACACGAAGTGGGGAAAGATGAAGAGAGAGAATGGGAGGCAGAGCTGCTCAACATCACATGGATTGCTTGAGACAGAAAGCGTGCTGAGGAGGTCCTGTATATTGTCCTTTGAAATAAATATTATTTCACCCAGGCTGAGTAAAGAATGAATAGTCTAAGTGATGCATAGACTTGCCTTAACATGGATAGTGGAATGATCATGGCTGGTTGTGTGGACACTCTCGTTCATCTCTGCTGGGTAGATATGAACCTTCACCAAGAGTGAGCGCATGTGGGCTGACATGAGGGCTTGGAGGAAAAGCATTCTCACTAACAGATGTTCCATGAAGACTGACTATGTGCCAGAGCTTAGTGCTGGAAGCTGGAAATGCTTCTTGGAATAAGAGAATTTTTAAAGAGGTGAATCAAAAAACCACTGTGCATGGTGAACTCATCAGCAGGTTGTTTTGTGCAGTGTGGTCCAGGTCAAGAACGGAGAAGAGATGCTGAGTGTAGCCAAGTCGTTAGGATGTTAGTTGTTGGCACTTTGATTCAACACCAGGACAATAATCAAGTGGGCCCAAGAGTCCAGGGCCTTATCTGGGATATTATTTAAGGACTTCATTGCAATATCTGATTGATGAAGAATCAGCTAGTTTTACTGAATGTTTTAAAGTGTATAAAGCACTTATATATCCTGTATCTCTGAAAGTCAAATGTAACTACAAACAGGCTAATAGGCTGGGTGAAGTGAGCTGGATTAAGTGATTTGAGATCACAGTGAAACAGTCAATTCATAAGATGAGTCAATTAAGGAGGCTGTGATCAAAGACAGGAATGCTTGAGTTTAAGATTGTGGATGGACTTATGAGCCCAATTTAGGACCAAGCAGGTGGACCGGCCAGGCTGTGGGTTTTAAGGGTCTTTCTTAAAAAGGAAATCTGCCTGCCTGAAGGTCTTTAAGGTCTTTCTTAAAAAGGAAGTCTGCCTGCCTGAAGCTGAGGAAGGGTGAACCCAGCCAGCCACAGATAAACTCCTTCTGAAGTATGAACTGGGGCAAGCTGAGAGCCAGTGCTGGAATGAACACTGACTGTCATCAGATCTTAAGTGTGGATGTGAGTGTGAAGTGAGAATTAAGGCAGGATGCTAGGAGCCAGGCCTTCCAAACAGTGACTGGGAAGAGAGAGCAGTGAGGAGGAGGTCTTAGCTCCCATCCCTGGGTGCTGCCCACATTGTGGCAGCTGGTGGAGTGATGGCAGGGAGCTGTCCTAGACTGTGAGCCCTCAGTGGCCAAGCTTTTATCTTGCACCTGCTGCAGCCTGCTTGTCCTTAGCCCCATGCAATGGAGTGCAGGGGACAGGGCGTCCATCAGGTCTCCTACACCGGCAGGGACAGAAGTGTGGGGAGAGACTGGAGAAAGACTCTGGACTCCTGGGGAAGCTCTGAGTGATCCCAAGGGACTGGAAGAGGGCAGTGGAAATAATCAGCACTGAATTTACACAAACACCTAACTCATTTACACAATGATGCTGAATTTACACACTTAACTTATTTACATACAACACTGAATTTACACAAACACCTAACTCATTTACATAACACTGAATTTACACAAGCACCTAACTCATTTACATGACACTGAATTTACACAGCTAACTCATTTACATAATGATGCTGAATTTACACAGCTAACTCATTTACATAATGACACCAAATTTACACAAATGCTAACCATTTACATAATGACACTGAATTTACACACTTAACTCATTTACATAACAACACTGAATTTACACAAACACCTAACTCGTTTACATAATAATACTGAATTTACACAAGCATCTAGCTCATTTGCATAATGGCACTGAATTTTCACAAACAACTAACTCATTTGCATAATGATATTCAACCTAAGAAGAGTCACAGTTTAAAACTCGTCAAAATGTGTGCCTCACTCTTTTTCTTTACTCTTTCTCACATTTGCAGTTTGAAGAGAGATGGTATAGTTTACATCTTTAAATTGTCTCAAACAATAATCATGTTGGAAGAGCAGAAACAAAAATATTGGGTGCTTTGAGAACAAGAGAAGCAACTCTGTTTATCTTTTGAAAAGAAAAATAGCACCAAATGCATAGAAAACTTATACCCCAATGGATGGTCTTCAGGATGGCCTTCTGCTTGACCAACTTGCATTGTGATTTTTCAAATGTATGAATATTTTTATTCAAATTAATAATAATAATAATAATAATAATAGAAAATCCATGATCCCTGATTACATTATTCTCTGAACATGTTTAAAATCAAAATGGGTAAACTTCCTCTTCTCATTAGCAATCTAACTATGGATTATTTATTTTTTATATTTATAATTAAAGTTTGAAAACATGGGGTAAAGTATAAAAAATGACTTCCTCAAATTTTGAGAACAGGGCTCTGTTCCTTTTTTATACTTTCAAAAAGTATTAAAAAGTCTCAAAATTTGATCATGGGTTAAAGTATAAGAAATGACTTCCTCAAAACTTGACTTCCTATAAACGTAGGTTTATTCTTTAACCCAAGTCAAATTTTGAGACTTTACTAATAATTTTTACACGATTAATAACTTTATCATATCAAGGCATGTCTGTGAAAATGTATTGCTAATTTCCACTAAAAGAATTTGAAACTCAAGAGTATGCACACTTTTAAATACAAAATAAAATGTAAAAATAGAGAAGGAATCGGCCATTGTCAAAGAAAGCTCTTTGGGAACCAGTTCAGCTCACCACATTTCCTCTCTGCACTGCTCAGTCCTCTCAGAGTCTAGTGCACTACACGGAGATGGTCTTTAATAATCTGCTGTTCCTTATTACATTTCAAGCTTGCTGTTTAAGCGAGTGCACTCCATCGACATAGTATTGTGCCCTCCATGACAGCCTGACTTCCCTCCACTCCATCTAGGTATCAACCCTGGTGATAGGAACCTAAGAGTCACCAGAATATCATTCTGTAAACAAAAACAAAAGCCCAGCAACAACTTCTCCACCCTATCGTAAGAAGATCAAAAAGAAAATGCGAACAGCAGCTTCCCAATGCTTGTGTGGAATGGCCCTCCCACGGCACGGTGGGTGGAACAAAAGCCCCTTTTTGGCATTTGCAGCACCAGCAGCTGCAGGCTGATGCACTTGGCTTTCTGTGAAATAGAGGCTGGGGCATAAAAATAGACACTGGCATTTATTGGAAGCTTAAGCCTGTTGAAGTTTTACAGATTTAGAAAGTTCACTAATCGCTATCAATTAAAATCCCTGCCTCCTTGTTGCATAAATTATTCACAATGGAGCACACAATAGTAGGGCTTTTGGAAATATTTATTGTGGCCAAATGTTGGAAATAGTGAAGTGCAAACTAAAGATTTTTAAAAGTGTTTAAATTTGCAAATACAAAGGAAATGGCCACTTCAACATCAGTACTGGAATATCTCTTAATGTAAGCAGTGAATGATAGGTGTGTACTAGAAAAGTGTTTGGGACCTGTGACACACTTCTAGCAAAATTTAATAAGAGAATTTTCTTTAGTCTTCACTTAAAATCAAAGAAACATTACCTAGCTAAAAATATCAGTCCAGTCAGCCATAAATATGCAAATACGTATGTGTGTGTATGTATGCATATATGACTCAAATACACACATGTATGACTCTATAAACAAACGCCTGCACATTTATTAACATTAATTACTTTCTAACATCTGAATGTTTTATTAAAAATTAGAATTAAAGATCAAACTGACCAAATGATCATTCTGAGTTGAACACTGTCACCTGTGGATGCATTTTCAAATCTGTGCTGTTTTTGATCAACATTTTGTAAATAGTCACTTCACTGGCCCATTTTGCTCTATTGTGAGCTCTATCACAATATCACACCACTTCTCCCAAGCAGCTCTCCTCAGAGGTTTCTCTTAAGCACTTGCACTGGATCTGTCCCTAGAGAACAAGGTCCGAGGTGAGCACCGCCAGAAGGAATGGGTCAAGAGCGGCCGCCTGGGTTCCGTCAGGGCTGTTTGACAATAGGAAACTCAGATATTGCCATTTCCTGAACCCTCACAAGCATCAGTGAAACTGCTAAAAATTGCTCTAAAAGAGAGAAAGCAAATGGAAGAACACATTCAACAATGATAATAATGCTGTCATTAAAGATTGATGAAGACTTTCAATTAGAACTCATTCCTGATCTGGAGCCGCTTAAGCCAGTCCTGCCTACTATGAGCTAACGCTCTGCAATGCAGATAAAAGGTCATTATAATCTATTGAATTCGATCATGACAAGTTCATTTACCTGACGGGAGCATGTATTACATACAAAAAACTAAATTAAAATAACATTATGGGTTGACTCAAATCCACACAAGAAAAGAAATTCAGAATGAAGGACAGAACTAATCACAGGCTAAGAATAATTTGATTTATAGTCCCTTTTTGTTGCAGAAAAATACTTATTCTGTTGGCCATCCTAACTGACAACGTAACCTTCCTTTGAGAGAATTCACTTTCTTATTCAGTAACGCCGCACTTCAATACGACAATGATAATCTCTGACATCTAAGCAGAAAGGTTTAAAGACATACCGTTCATTAAAATGATTTAATAATTCTTACGTAAGAATAAATATAACACATACAATTGTGCAAATATACAGCCAAATATATTTATTTAAATAAATTGTAAGGTAGTATTGAAGCTACTACATGTCTATAGAAGCATATAATTCTAATAAAATATTTGTAAATACTTTGTCACATTAAAATATAATTTTAATGTCTTGAATATTATATTTTTGACTAGAAAATTCAAAATATTTATGAGGAGAAAGGCTAAATGTAAAATGAGGTATTTAAATACTTATATATCAATAAAATATATATATATATATATATACCCACATTCTTATTTTTCTAGTAATATTTAACCTCCTTGTAAGGTTCTGACCATTGAAAGACATACTTTCTACCCTAACACCACTTGTATTTGTTCAATTTTCTAAAAGATCTCCCAAGTCTAAGTTCACAGTGATTGATATGTTTTTGAACTTTGTCACTAAGTAATAAAAGGCAAATCATTCATATTAAAGAGTTAATGAATGAGGTTCTTAACTGTGAAAAGTTGATAGTTCTACACTGAAATAAATTTTGCAAACTGGAAGGAAAACAGTCTCTCAAGATTTGTTTTATTACTGTTTTTTTTTAAGAGGGTTAGGTTATCGTTGCACTAACATAAATTATTGGACATCTTTATTAAATATTATTTAAAAATCTTCAGTGAATGAGGACAGAGTAATTGGAGTCATTTCATCTACTGGCTTGAACAATGTAATCTGCTTTGAAACACAAAAGATTTCAGTCCTCCCGAAGGAATTCCAGCACCTATGCTTCAACATTCTTCAAGCTGAAAGCACTTTTTAACTAACTTGACAGTGGATGAAGAAGGAAATTTCTACAGTGATTTCCTAGGTATATTCTATGTTACGAATCAGAATTTATTTCGGTCCTAATTAAGGACATCATTGCTGTTGCTGTCTTCACTCACAGCGTCTACACTAAGTTCCTGCCGGCGGCAGTCGCAGTCGAACTCTGAATGTTGAATTTTCCTAGAAACCCATTTTAGTGCCAGTTTAGGAGCAGCTGACATGTTCACAATTTTAAGCTTCTACTGTTTTCATTCAATAAATTGTTAACATTATCCACACACAGACTAAATACCTCAAACCACTAAGATGCTGCCCTTCTCCTACACTGTTACATACAGGGAAAACTATTCATGTCTTCAGTATTTTCTTTGTTGAAGGCAAAGAGTGTGAACACGCAAATGGGAGTGGGTGTACATGGTAGGATCTTTGGGTTTAAAATATCCCTTTTATGTCAGAAATTCACTGAGTCTTTCTGAGAACACATCAAGCAGCCCTGTGTAGTTGTCTCTACCATCTGGTGGCAGCATTGCACCAGTGTAGACCGCTAGAACGGCACCTTCCTTTGGAGACGGCAGAAATCAGAGTCCGTGTGGTTTTCTCAGGAAGCATCATTGTACATACACGATGCCTCCCAGGAAATTGCACAGTTACATCTATGACATATTTCAGAACACTTATTTAATCATCAAAACAGGACTTAATGTAGGGGTCTAATTTCTATTAGCCTAAGTAGGCAGCAGGTAACTTATACTATTCAATAAAAATCACAATTTTATGAAATTCTTCTATTTATACTCATATCTTAATTTTTAAATTTCAAATATCCAATAAGTGTTCAGCCAGCATAAAAATCCAGCATTTGTTATATCATTATCACTTAGTAACTAAGCTAACATAACCGACATTTGTTTTCAATCATATCAAAGTTGCGTTTTTGAAATCCTCAACCTAATTTTTAGTGTTTGACAAAAATAATATATATTCTTTGGGAAGTAGTTCTATATGAAATAATTTTTCAAAAATTATGTTCATAAAAATTCAAAGATGTATGTGCTACAAATAAAAGTTACTTGAAAAAGAGACATGTTTTTGGTTAAAATATGCTCTATACCTAAATAAAGTAAGTGGAAAAATATAGATCTAAAATTTTTCTTTAATGCACAATATGTGTTCTTTAGACCCAATTGAGGGCAAGATAGCTACTAGTAAAATAGTCACCTAAATATATTATTGCGATATATTTTAACTGTGCACATTACTTTCGAATTTTAATTGTGTCTTAAATTTTTATTTATTCAAATATTTAAATTTCAAAGTTTTGCACTATTATTAATTAAATCCAAGTAGAAATTATTTTTCACCTAAAGCAAACTGACCAGTCACATGATATTGATGTAAGATAGGTCAGTTGCCCAGGTGGCGTGTCTCATAAAAGGCAGAGCCTCCCAGCACACGTCCGTTTCCCCGCAGGCCTCCCACTGGGAAAGGTGGTCGCCATGGTGCTCCCGGCAGCAGCCCTCTTGCTCCCCGGCCTCCTTCCTTCTAACTCCTACGTATCTATCGGTGCCATCAGTTCCTTGATACACGGGAAATGGAGAAGCAAACAATTTTGAAGCAAAATATCTCAAACCTTCCTTGGAACAGACTGAATGACAGTAAAGAACATTATAAAGGAAGTCAAGAAAGCCCCAAAACCTTCCAGTGTTTTGACCTCTGGAATATCGTATTTTTCATTCTGTCCCAATGATCACATCTGAAAAGGACATTTATTCCTGGATTCACTACTTCTTTCAAAGATACGTACCAGGCACCATATTTTTACCAGATGCAATTACAGTCAAGGTGGAATATGTTTTGGCTCCTAAAAATTCTAGGTCCTAGATTTACTTACTGGAGCGTAATGAAAAAAAAAAGGCTCTAACTAAACAAAATAATTTCAATAGAAACAAAGTGAATTCTTATGTGGTTGATCTGTATAAAAATGCAGCTTTTTTAACCAAAAGAGAAGTTAATGGTTAAACGTGCAGAAGAATCACAGCCAATGCAGAAGTGAGTATGGGTTTTGTTACTGTTGCTTTAATCCCTGGAGCCTAACACAGTGCCTGGTGTACAGCAAAGGAGCAACAGATATGGATAGAAAAGTGAGAGCAAGGGGCACACATGCCATCAGGCTCTTCTTCAGACTCTTTGCCTCATAACTACTCCTAAACCTGTGGTTTGCAAAGGCATATTCTTTAGCCTGTGTGCAAAGTAAAAACTAAAAATAAAAATTGTGTTCATGTACTGAGAATAATAAATTATATATATAATACACTATATATACACATATACATGCATAGATACATGTGAGCCTATCAACATGTACTTAACTATATATAACAGATTGTACATATAGTATTTATACATGTTTACAGGCACACAGGTATATCCATACAAATCCATACACACACACACACACACACACAAGCATTTACATATGAACAATACATAACACATGTTTTATATATACAACTCAGAGTGTATTATATAATATATCATAATAATATATTAAGGAAGAGGAACATGGCAACGTGAGATTTGAAATGTTTGAAGAAACAGTGTGGAGATTATTCATTTATTCAACAAGCCTCCTTTCCATCTCTACCCTTTTCTGGTCTTGGTGTTAGAAGGTAGGGATCAAGCAATAAACAAACACTGACCCTGAACTCATGAAGCTGAACAAAAACAAATAATAATCCAATAATTTCGCAAATAATCTTTACATTCTATTTTTATAAGTACTATATTTAATAGATGTAAGAATCCTTTCATATCAGTAGTATATTGGGAATAGAAGTAGTTCTGGGCAATTGGTTTTCTTTGTTAAATACTCTGAGCTCAGTTTTCATGAAGAGGCCCCGAATAAACTCAGTGGGAGAAGGTGAGGCCTGTCATGACACTAACAAGTGCAATCTTAGCTTTTCCATGTATATGACACAGTATCTGGATAAAATTTTAAAATTTCAGTCAATGAATCTAATGCCTCAAATCACCAAAATATTTGGTTGAGTAGAGGTTGCAAGGAGTATCTTGACTGCATTGTTTTGTTTTATATAGGCATTTCACATTTTGCTGTTAAAACTACTTATTTGTAAAATAATTTGAACAATCTTATTTCATTAAATCTACGATATGCTTGCTCTTTGCCTAGCTACATTCTTATTCTTATGTTTTCTTTTTTAATCTCCTTTCATCCTACCCATGTTGACCAGAGTAAAGGCTCTGTGCATTAGATAGGACATTTGGGGGCTTAATCTTCACAAAGTATTTAGCATTAAAATCATGTTGCCCTGAATGCTAAATTATTTTTATCTTCCCTGACATTACAAATTCCCTTTTGAGAACTATTTTTTGGCAGTGTCTTGTTCCTCATGTCCAGATCCTTAATTGCATGACCATCAGGAAGGTGATATACAGTCTATTTAAAGATCACATGTTGCTGTAAATCTCTGGCACAGTGACGTGGTTTATAAGGCAAATTACAACTCTATCGGACTCCTTTAAAGCGATTAAGATTGTTCTTTTTGTTGACTCTTTTTGGTCACGGTAGGCAATGTTTTTTTTTAAAGGTTACTTTTGATGAAAGGTATGATGCAATGACAAAATAAAAAGTTTCTAAGATTAAGACAAACACATTTTCCTGTGATTTTGGTAAATTTACATAGGAAATAAAAAGGTTCTAAAGGAGATTTTATCTGTAAATCATGCTCTTGACATCTTGGATTCTATAAATAATGTGGAGCAAAATCAAAGAACTGACTCTACTCGATATTTCTGCTCCCTAATGGGTTGAGCAATCTCTCTATCTCTAGTTACGATGATGTGGTCATGAGGATGTGGTAATGGTGCTGTGGTCCTGGTGTCATGGTCCTGGTGGCCTCGCTGTGGTGGCATGTCTGTGATGTCATGGTCCTGGTGGCATCGCTGTGGTGGCATGTCTGTGGTGTCATGGTCCTGGTGGCCTCGCTGTGGTGGCATGTCTGTGATGTCATGGTCCTGGTGGCATTGCTGTGGTGGCATGTCTGTGATGTCATGGTCCTGGTGGCCTCGCTGTGGTGGCATGTCTGTGATGTCATGGTCCTGGTGGCATTGCTGTGGTGGCATGGCCCTGGTGTCATGGTCCTGGTGGCACTGCTGTGGTGGCGTGGCTGTGATGTCATGGTCCTGGTGGCATCGCTGTGGTGGCATGTCTGTGATGTCATGGTCCTGGTGGCATTGCTGTGGTGGCATGGCCCTGGTGTCATGGTCCTGGTGGCCTCGCTGTGGTGGCATGGCCCTGGTGTCATGGTCCTGGTGGCCTCGCTGTGGTGGCATGTCTGTGATGTCATGGTCCTGGTGGCACTGCTGTGGTGGCGTGGCTGTGATGTCATGGTCCTGGTGTCATCGCTGTGGTGGCGTGGCTGTGATGTCATGGTCCTGGTGGCATTGCTGTGGTGGCATGGCCCTGGTGTCATGGTCCTGGTGGCACTGCTGTGGTGGCGTGGCTGTGATGTCATGGTCCTGGTGGCATCGCTGTGGTGGCATGTCTGTGATGTCATGGTCCTGGTGGCATTGCTGTGGTGGCATGGCCCTGGTGTCATGGTCCTGGTGGCACTGCTGTGGTGGCGTGGCTGTGATGTCATGGTCCTGGTGTCATCGCTGTGGTGGCGTGGCTGTGATGTCATGGTCCTGGTGGCACTGCTGTGGTGGCATGGCCCTGGTGTCATGGTCCTGGTGGCATCGCTGTGGTGGCATGGCCCTGGTGTCATGGTCCTGGTGGCACTGCTGTGGTGGCATGGCCGTGGTGGAACGGCCACAGTGGAATGGTTTTGGTGGCATAATCCTTATGGCATGGTCATGGTGGCATTGTCTGGTGATGTGGTCATGATGGTGGGGTCATTTTACAGCCTGACCTCCATCTGCTACTCGCCTTTTTAACTTGCCTTGTTAATTGCTGATAATACCGGCCTGATTTTTCTCAAATGCACATTTTACTGCCACTGAAAAACCCCAGGCATACTTATTTTTGCTCCCCTGAATGTTACTTTCTGTTCCATAAATCCAAAAAGGGACCAGTCAGAATGCATATTCAGTATCTAGAACTGACAACTGTCTAGATGTGAGCAACTAAGGTAACCCCTAGATTGTGTGTGAAACGTATTTAATATCGCTCTAATCTGTATTTGTCACAGTGTTCTCAGCTGGCACGGAGACCACAACAGGCATTCTGTAGGCCTGACAAACACACATTTGTTGTTTCCCAGACCTAAAATATGTGTCAAGCTCAGTCACGAGACATAGGTAGAAACTGCTATTTCTGGATTTCCTATAATTCTTTTCCATGACATCTTGGCATTTCTGGGTTATGTATATTTTAAAATCTGCTACAGTTCCACTGTTAGCTTTTATCATACAGGAGATTTTACTTTATGTTGTTGCCTATCTAAAAAATAATCCACCTGATGGATTCTCTATTTTCCTACTTTAAGACCAGAAAATTAATTTAATTAAAAATGGTTAGTTCTTTAAAAAATTCAAACAGTTAACATGTAATTTTTGTCAATAGATGTTTTAAAATCTGGCTTATGATTAAACCAATGAGATAATAGTTGCGATCTTAACATTTAATGGTAACCTTCAATATTCTGACTTCGAGAGAGAAGATTATAAGTCTAAGATAACAGGTAAATTAATATTGTTTCTGTTCTATTTCATTTGATACAAAAGGGTAGTGGGAGATGATTTTGGCTAGTTGAAATGTTAGTAATGACATTTATTTATTTTATAATATGTCTAGACAAAAAGCTATGAGTATGTAGTATGTTTGTGACACTAAAACCTCAGTTCTTTTCCATTCATTATAACATGTTTTACAAAATTGCTTAATTTTTGTTAAGTTTCCATTTCAACTCAAAATGAAAAATTCAATGATAATTGACCGGTTCTGTAAACAATGGGATGGGATTTCAGGATGTTGATCAATACTGAGAGTCCTCTCCATCAGTTTTCCTGGAACCCCTGTAGAATAACTAATACAATTAGATATTGATGGGATGTCACAAGCTTTTTATGATGAGCAAGGAACTCCAATATGCAACAGTATTTCCTCAGAGTGTGTGTGTAAGTGCACGCATTTGCATTACAAGCTAAGACTTCTAGAAAAATAATACCTCACCTGGCCATTTGCTAGCCTCAAATTCCAGTTTTCTCAGAATTTCACTTATTTCCTAGTCATGTGGTTCAATAATATAATGAGCATTAGAATTATTGTAGCTTTGCTTTTCATGTTTACCCTCAATTCCCATTTTTCAGGAAAGGCAATTTGGTACCCTGATACAACCACAGGCACCTGTCCAACCCCTCTAAGGAGACTAGGTGTATTGGGGTCTTTTCTCTGATGATCTGTATGGTTCACTCCACAAGCTCAGATCCATTCTGGTCCTTAAATGTCCATTCTGCACAGCTCAGTTTTTTTTTTTAATGTAATATGTCTAAAACTATAGGAGACTCTAACAACTTTAGAAACACACCAGGTTTTCTATGCAGCCTAGGGCTTCCAATTGCAAGTATTCAATGAATAATAGGAAAATTTGAGCCTTGCTGAAGGCACATGTCAATATTCTGTGCATCTTGATGGAATTCATTATTGTGTCTTTAGCTACATGTGTCAGTCGGCTATCTAGAAAGATGGAAACAACTGAGTCCCTGTAGCCAGAGCTTCTTAATGGTCCACGCAAATATGCTTAAGTTTATTTCCTTCATAACTCTTTGAAAAGTTTCTTGCCACTCCTTCTGTAAAAAATTGAATATACATAAAACAAACTTCATGTTCACTAAAATGCATTGAGTTTGAAAGCCAGCAGTGATTTGATTAATGTAGATTGAAAATGAAAATAAGTGTATGTATTTTCATGCTTAAAAATTTAGAATTCAAGATACTTTCAAGAGAAAAAGAATTCTCGTATATCTGGTGTCCAGTCTCAAATACCTTGAGTGAGGTTTGCAGCTGACTAACCCTGCCTTCCGTAGGTGTGTCTGCGTGGACGTGAAAGCAGAGTTACCTTTGTTGGGGCTCGTAGCAGGCTGCTGCACATTCATTTCCAAAGCTGGCATCACCAGAACTGAAGTCCCAGCAAGGACATACCTCATGGCTTTGTGCATGTTATTCACAACCTTACAGTGGCAGCATGCATGCACACTGCATTTCTTATGGTTTTGCACACAACTTTTTATCTCGGCTGCAATCATACATAAGCATCTTACTCAGAAGCAGTGTCTGAGTCCAATCAGGAGATGACTCATGCAGTAATTTGCATGGAGAAATTTACCATAAAGAAAGGGAGGAGCAAGCAAATGTAAAGAAAGATAGCTGGAAGGGGTATGGCTGTAGCAGATGTGGGGAGCAGCCATGGCCCCTAGGACTGAGGTGGACATTGGAGAGTGGCTCCCTAGAGCAGGACTGGGCACTGTGGGGAGGGGTAGTGAGTATCGCTGAATGGCAGGGAAGTCCCTGTGCTGGAGGAGCTTGCCAGAAACTCAACCTGCAGACACTGAGGGACACCTGCCCTGTGGGACGTGCCGGAAAGCTATATCCTCTACAACTAGCTGGAAATCTACCACCTGCTGCTCTGTGGCAGAGGACAGCTCAGGGGAAGGTGTCTCTGGAGGGGTCCCCTGCTGCAAAGCCACCCTAAGGGGCTGCACATGGCCGCACGCTGGCGACACTGCCTGTGAGGGAGGAGCCGTGGAGGGGAGGACAGGGAAGCAGGAAGGAAAACCTTCTTCCTGCAGTATCTTTTCCACATCCTCTTCTGACAAAGCTTGACAATGCATAGCTGGCAAAGAAAGATCTGTTAAGGGGCCCAGTTCCATTCACACCCAGTGGCCAATGAAAGTGGATTTGGAGCAGAGACGCAATCAACCCGTCACCAGTGCTAAACTAAATGCAAATGCTTATCATTTTTCATCTGCAATCTTTTACTCATAACAGCATTTATGTGTTCTGGTAACAAACACTGAGCATGCCCTTACTACGTGCCCTGCACCCAGGACAAAGATGTGCACCCAGGCTCATGCCCTCTGCAGCTCACGGTCTGCACAGGGCAACAGACGCCGAGCATGCAACCCCCCACCCTTATTAGAGAAGTGCCAATTATGGGAAATGAGGGGTATTAGCACAGAGAGACAGGAAAGGTTTCTATGAGAGTGACATTTAAGCTGGGACTGGAAGAATCAATAGGATATAAGCACGCATGGAGTGGGAGAAAAAGCCACAGAAATAGCCTGAGCAGCTGCCCAGAGTCAAGGACAGGTTGGTGGTTTCTGAGAACTGAAAGTTGGGCAGGTCAGGCAGGCTTTCTGCGATGGGATTGTGTGGCCAGACCAGGCCAGGACAGGCAGTGGCAGTAGGTCCTGTGTCCCTGTTGTCCAGCATGGCGCCTGCAGGTAGAAGCCCAGCGGCACTTGTCACAGTAGGTGGGTTTCCAACTCTTCACTCCAGGCTCACCCCAACTATCCTTAGGCTGCTATGCTGAAGATCTAGCAAGGAGGCAAGAGTGAATTACTGCATTGGATACCACAAATACCACATTTAATTTTGTCTTCTTCTATCTGTTTGGTGTGTTCTTCTATTACCAGTGGCCTTAGTTCATTTATTATTTGTCTGTGACATCCTGAGTTGGGTCAGCTCTTCTTCTGTGTAGAAGAGAACAGAGGATCTATCCTCAGCACTTCAGGTCACTGTGTTTGGGATTAAGGCTGGATTATTGATGGTGGTGATTGCTAGGGGGTTACAGAATATTATATATCTATATACATATATATAGGTGTCTATATGTACATATATACATATATATGTGTATATATATATAGGCTATATATGTGTGTGTGTATATATATAGGCTATATATATGTGTGTGTATATATATAGAGGCTATATATGTGTGTATATATATATATAGGCTATATATGTGTGTGTATATATATAGAGGCTATATATGTGTGTATATACATATATAGGCTATATATGTGTGTATATATATATAGGCTATATATATGTGTGTGTGTATATATATATATAGGCTATATATATGTGTGTGTATATATATATATAGGCTATATATATATATAGGCTATATATATGTGTGTGTATATATATATAGGCTATATATATGTGTGTGTATATATATATAGGCTATATATATGTGTGTGTGTATATATATATAGGCTATATATATGTGTGTGTATATATATATAGGCTATATATGTGTGTGTATATATATAGGCTATATATGTGTGTGTATATATATATAGGCTATATATGTGTGTGTATATATATAGGCTATATATATGTGTGTGTATATATATATAGGCTATATATATGTGTGTGTATATATATATATAGGCTATATATGTGGGTGTATATATATAGGCTATATATATGTGTGTGTGTATATATATATATAGGCTATATATATGTGTGTGTGTATATATATATATATAGACAGAGGACCTACTGCCCCTGCCCGTCCTGGCCTGGTCTGGCTACACAATCCCATCACAGAAAGCCTGTGTGTGTGTATACACATAAAAATATAAATCAGTCCCACTTGTTAGACAAAGGTAACTTTTGGATTTTCATGGCAAAAATGTTCATCATCCAGCCAGGTGTGATGGCTTATATTTGTAATCCCAGCACTTTGGGAGGCCGAAGCAGGCAGACCAATTGAACCCAGGAATTTGAGACCAGCCTGGGCAACATAGCTTAACCATGCATCTACAAAAAATGCAAAAATCAGCCAGGCATGGTGGTGCGTGTTTGTAGTCCCAGTTACTTGAGAGGCTGAGGCAAGAGGATCACCTGAGCCAGGAAAGTCAAGGCTGTAGTGAGCCTAGATCTGCCATTGCACTCCAGCCTCGGCAACAGTGCGAGACCCGACCTCAAAAGAAAAAAAAGGAAAAAAACTCTGCAACTTGTCATTGTTGACCTTTCCTTGGGAATCAGCATTAAAGTGCATTGTGTCTGTCCTGTGTTCACCACAGTGGAGCTCTAAATCAGCACGCTCAGGAATTTTCTGCAAGGACAGAAATGTTCTACATGAGCACTGTTCAGGACTACCTGGTGTCCAACACCACCTCCCAAATTAACATTCTGTACGTAACTCAGATCTATTTAGTTCAGTGTATTCTCCAAGAGGGCATAATCCCCCAAAATGCTTGGGGTGGCTCCGTTGATGTAACCAGCACAGAGTAACCACACACAGAATGAAATGCCACTGCTATCATGTTGGGGACTCATATTTATTTGAATTTGAGAATATAAAAAATTTTATTGTAGTTTCTTCAGAAGTAGCCATATCTTTATTCTTAACAATCATTCATTCAATAACTATGCATATTGAGTATGTATTTTGTTTTCTAAATTAGGATGTGCCTTAACTTTTTATGTAAAGAAGATCTTTATAAATGTATTTGTGATTTTGAAAGATAGAAACATGTATATCTACAGATAGTTAATAAGGTTACTTTTTAGTTATGGCTGTGAAAATTATGCTGTGTTCTTAAAAGACAAGGAAATAGACAATTACTCTCTAACTGGGAAGAGATAAGAATATTTTCTTAATCTTTCAGCCCTGTGGAAATGGTGTGGTTGGGCTGTTACAGTCTTTAGGGCTAGCCTGGACCTCTTTGATTGGATTTGGGTCTCCCTAACCTTGGAAACACTGGCGCCTGCACACTGGCGTTGGTCATTTGTGTGTCTGCACTGGACATTTAAATCCAAATGTTCCTGTAAGATGTATTCTTCTTCCATATTTGAATTAGTGGAAAAACTTGGACAAGCTTTGCTTGCAATTCTTGTAATCAGCTTCTTAAACAGGGTATTCCTCTCTTTGAATGAGCCCCGGAGACTCCATGTAACTGTTTCCACTGTGTTGATGACTGTCTGTGATCACCATCCGGGAACAGCCCCCAAGCCATCCATTTTGGTGTTCCCTATTGGAAATCTGTTCAGGAAATGAGACTAAGAATTAGGAACCTGGGGTCTCTTTAAGCAAAAAGTAAGAATATCACTACCTATTCTAAGTACTCTCCAGAATTAAAACAACACATACCCATTTACTTCCCTTGTGCGTGGGGAGTCGTTGGGTTTAGGGCACCCAGATCAGCAAGGCGAAGCCGCCTTCCTCTTCTGCACCACGAGGAAGACACTGCCCCCAAGCTCTGCAGGGAGGCTGCCAGACGGCGCATCAGTCAGTCCGCCAGGCTTTTCCTCAGAGCTGGACCTACACAAAACGCCCCCTTAGAGAATGAGGACTTTCTTACTTCTGTGAAGAGATGTGAATTGAAGAACATGATGACCTAAACTCTTCACTGGGTCGTTCAGGGTAGAAAAACTTAATGGTGATCGGCATAGATAATAACCAATGTGCTAAATAATGATGCAAGATCCAGAAACTAAATTTCGTTTTGTCCTTAACTAAAATTAGAATTTGTATTCATTTAAAATTCTTCTTGATGGTACCTTTGTTAAATAATTGTTCTGATCCCTTATATCTCCTCCCTATATCTTGTCATTTCCTAGTATTTTAACAATCTCAAATTAGGTAAAATACTCTGTCCTCATTCAGATTTAATCTAACATGTAGTTTAATTATATACATATGTAACATATATATTCTGGTTTTAGTAAACAGGGTAAATTTGTGGCAGCATACTTAATAGGTTTTTCTGAAACTATTACTAAATTCAGACATATGAAAATATATTGCCTTATTAGTATATAAGAGCCAATATCATTTTACAATATATTTTTATAAAAGTATTTCAATCTTCATTTTGGAGTTAGAATTTTTGCTTGCTTTGAGTTTAAATCTTGGTCAACTTAGATCTGTTTTTCTCAATATCAGGTAGCCACAATTTTATCTCCAAGACTAGCAGGAGAAAAGGCCAACATTTATATCTTTGTGTCTCCTGTTTCAGAAAGAGATACATAGTTCTCCTCCCCAAGGAAACACAGTTGTTGGTAATTTGTGAACAATAGCAAAAGGAAGGGAGGACAGAGGCCAGTGTTGGCTATGTGCTGGCTACGACCAGCCCTGCGCGGGGGCCCAGCATGTTGTCACCTGTCTGGGCTCACGCAGGGCTTCATGTGGAGTACTGGCTGTCTTCCTTCTGGCGTGGCTACAGTTTTCATCACGTGCCGGATGCTGCACGCCACCAGCATCATTTCACCACCGTCTCAGATCCTTGTTTGTTTGCTCTGCATCTTAGTTCATTTCGCTTACCTCACTAATGACCTCACTGAGTGATACAAGCCCTACTTTCAAATAACTCACCTTCTATTAGAGGAGTGAGCAGATGACAACATAAAACATGCCAAATGCAAGGATACATTGCACTCTGTAAGAATCCAAGGGATGGCAGCTCTCCCAGCCATACGGCCGCAGGAAGGCAGTGCCCACTGGACTATATCCAAAAAGGGAATGATGAATGCACCCCGTGAAAAATGGAGATAGATTGCACCCCATGAAAATGCACCCCATGAAAAATGGGGAAGGATCATAGAGACAGAGAAGTAACTACTGTACGTATGATACAAATCAAATGCATAGACCTGACTAAAAGCATGAGGTGTCAAGAAATGACACATGGAACTGGAGAACGTGATGATGGATTTTCACTCAGGTGGGCTTTCCCGTGGCTGTGAAGAAAACATATCTGAGCAGCAGAGGCTGAAGTCCTCCTGGCCATTTGGAGGCTTGTTTTAGGAATCGCCAAGTTGGCAATAGCTTCAGCGGGGATGGTGTCTTCCAGAGAGAAAAAGAAAGACAGACTGGTTAAAAATTTCAAGAGGAAAAATGGAAGGGCATCGAGTATATGCAGCCAAAGGCAAGCCGAGAAGCCAGGGCAGGTGTAAGGGCCAAGGCAGATGCCCAGAGAGGAAGTACTCATCAATGGGAGGATGCACATCCAGGTCTGAGGATGTCAAGAGCTCATCAATGGGAGGACATAGATCCAGGTCTGAAGGTGTCAAGAGCTCATCAATGGGAGGACATACATCCACGTCTTAAGGTATCAAGAGCTCATCAATGGGAGGACACACATCTAGGTCTGAAGGTGTCAAGAGCTCATCAACGAGAGGACGCGTGTCCCAGTCTGAAGGTGTCAAGTTTGAAGTTGTGAAGATCGAGGCAACAGTGACAGACGGTGAATGGTGGACGAGCCTGAAGCTTGGAGGAGGGGTCTAGGCCCCATTTGTGAGCAATCGCCAAATGGAGGAAGACAGACCCCAGCAAAGTGGGTACGTGAATAGACCCCCTCAGGAGATGATTCCACAGGAGGAGGTCAAGGGACAAAGAAGAAGAGGGGAGGAAGGCCAGTGGTCCACGCTTGCCGGAAGCCCAGGCAGTGGAGGTGCAATGAAAGATGACCAATGAAGCTTCAGAAGAAAATGAGCAGTCCACAAAGTCAGTGGAAGCTCAGCCTTGGAGAAGTTCCACTGGGAAAGGGAGGAGAGACAGATGGATAGCTACGGTGGCATGTGCAGTTCAGGGGGGATTTTCTTTGGAGGCAGTTGGGAGACAACTCAACAAACAGGCTAAAATCAGGGAGTCAGCAGGGAATGCAGTGCTGGTAATCACTAAGTCAGCTTCAGAGCTAAGGGACTGGACTTGGAAGGGCCAGGGGGAAGAGCCCAGGCCCCTGCAATGCAGGCAGTACACTTCCCTGACGGAGCTGCAGGAAGGGGTGGGCACCCTGAACACAGGGGCAGCTGTGACTGTGAGGTGGGCAGCAGTGTCAGTGCACAGCTGCCTGCTGGCTTCACTTTCTTCAATTACATAAAAGACAAACTGATTTTAAAAATGAGTGATGGGGCCAGGCACGGGGCTCACGCCTGTAATCCCAGCACTTTGGGAGGCCAAGGCAGGCGGATCACGAGGTCAGGAGTTTGAGACCAGCCTGACCAACATGGTGAAACACTGTCTCTACTAAAAATACAAAAATTAGCCGGGCATGGTGGTGCACGCCTGTAATCCCAGCTACTCAGGAGGCTGAGGCAGGAGAATCACGTAAATCTGGGAGGCAGAGGTTGCAGTGAGCCGAGATTACGCCACTGCACTCCAGCCAGGGTGACACAGAGCTAGACTCCATCTCAAAAAAAAAAAAAAAAAAAAAAAAAAAAGAGTGATGGGATCCTGTTCAGGGCTGATGGAGGATCTTGGGACTTTGGGACTTTGGATTTAGCTTGAGAGTGATGGGTGAGCTAACCAAGCAAGGACATGGAAAGAATTAAGGATGGAATGGAGAGCTCACTGTCATGGGTGAGTTCATTCATGGCGGACTTTGTCCAGGGTGGAGATGTTACGTGGCTCAGGGCATTCTCCAGTACCATTTGTCACCAGAGCAGATTGCGGTGGTGGGAGGAAACACATGCCCCAGGAAGACGCCCCACCACCTGTGTTGTGCTGCCATGCTGCACCTTGGAATATGTCGCCTTCCACAGAAAAGGAGACTTTGCAGATGTAGTTAAGGTTCCTTATCAGTTGCCTTTAAAATAAGGATTATCCTTGGTTACTGGGTGGGCCCAATGTAACCACACACACCCTCCAAAAGGTGGACAGAAAACAAGGAGAGATGCAGCCAAAGAAGTCAGATTTGAGGCATACAGTGCATGTGACACTGGCTGAAAGGTGCAAAGCACCTGGCCATGAGCCAGAGAACGAAGGTGGGATCTGGAAGCTCAAGAGGAACCAAGCTGACCACAGTCCCACAACTGCATGGAAGCAAATTCCATGAATTTGGAATAAACAAGCCCAATGAGTTTGGAATAAACCCAGCAGTGGATTCTCCACCAAACTCCAGATTAGAGTTCAGGCTGGCCAACACTTGCACTTTAACTCTGAAACCCTGAGGAAAGAATCCAACCACTCCATGCGAGACCTCTGACCTTCTGAACTCTGACCCACAGCACTGCAAGGTAAGACCTCTGTGTTGTGTTGAGTTGATAAATTTTGCAGTGATTTTTTACAGCAGAAACAGAGAATGAACACAATACCTTTTGTGAAGATGAGTGACTATTACATTAATCCGGTGTTGGAGTTTCTCTGTGTGGAGATGAGGAATTGATAGATGCAGGTGAGTTTGGGGTGCAGTGGAGTGTGATGAGGATAACCAACATGTGGCCCAGGTTATGCAGGGAAAAGAGATATGATAGCCTGGGGAGAACAAGAGCTGGATATCTCAGTGAGCTGAAGACATGCTCCAGTGAGCTCGAGAGCATATTTCTAAACACCTCCTTTCAGTAGCCCATTTCCCTAAAGCCAATTCCGATTTTAAAATAGTCCTTGACTCTTAATGTTCACCAAATCATATTTGTATTCCTGATTTAGACACTCACACTTCCTCAATATTTGCTTTCAGACCAGCAGTGTGCTTGCTGCTCTCCATGCTCACCTCCAGCCCAGCTGGTTGTGTAGGTAGAATGCCTGCCTCTAATTCTTCACTCATCCATGAGAGCATCGTGAGTCTACGTGATGGTGTGGGTGTCACAGACGCGGAATGGATTTTATGCTTGGTCATGTGATTTGATTTGTTTATTAAGATATGAGGAGACTTGGTGCAAGCAGAGGCTTAAAATGTGTTTCTATGGCGATGCTTGACTTCTAGAAATTCTGCCTTTGCCATGAACAGAAAATACTTGGGTAGCCATTGACCCCCCAACCACTGGCCCCATGATAGCACTTGTGAAGCCCGACCACCCCACTGAACCGTCTGATGCGTGAGTGTAAAATAAATGCGTGCTACCAAAATTTGTTTGTTTTGAAGCAAAAGCTGTCTAATAGTGAGAATATCTTATTGCTCTCTTTCCTTTTTACTTTAGCTCCTAATGTCCCTTTCTTTCTCTCATACAGAAGATATTTTCTTTATTCCTCTTTGGCTTGAAAAATCTTACCCATTCTTCATGTCACAGATCACCTCTTTATCACTGTCCTGAAAGCCATTTTAGCACTAAAATCCAGAGAAAATGCCTCTGACTGCATATTTTGTTTCTCCCATAAAATTTATGCTTATGTGTTATCTTATTTGGCCATTAGACTGATTCTATGGGATAAACAGGATAGATAACATTAGATGCACTTGGTAAATTACGCAAAAATTGGTCTTCAGGGAAGTTTAGTGACTAAATCTTACTGTAACAAGCAGTAAAGGACGTGGATAGAGTCTGAATCCAGAACTCAGATTCCAAGTTCTGTGTACTCACAACACACTATGGACCGTCTCCAGACAAACCACAAACTCCTACAAGGCTCAGTCTAAATACATTTATTTCTCATAATATTCAGCATAGGACTTTGCACAGAGCAGATGTTCATTAGGTGTTTATTTGCTGAAATAACATGAATGAACATTAACTCAACTCAGCAGCATGTTTTCACCATCCCTGCAGAATGTGGGCTCCTCCATTCATGCTCCTGCCCGCTGAACCTCTGCTTTCTTCCTCCCAACAGAGCGTGCCCAACTTTCCCTAAAGAAGAGTTGCTCTGGATTTCCATGAAATGGCATTATTACCCACAATGCAAGAGGTTGAAGGTTAGGTGGGTTTTGTCTACCTGCCTTCCATATTATAATAACTACTTAGATTAATTGTAACTAGTCACTATTATGTGTTGTCGTTAATTTCCCATCTGAATTGTCCGTACCCCGTGGGAGCTCAATAGATATTACCTGTTGGCTGACAGATGGACCAGCTGACTGATTATATATCTGTGAAACCTGAATTTGGGGAGCTACAGAGACATTTTTCCTGTGATATTTGGGCTATGATAGAAAAATAACTGATAAACACCACTGTTAGCACTGAATGATGTCTGTACTCATTGATATTTTACCTATTTGTGTCATTAAAATGATGTATTTGTCCCTGGTTACTTTTGTTTACAGCTTTATTGAGATGTGGTTAATATACTGTAACTCTCACCCTTTTGAAGTGTGCTGTTCAGTGGTTTTTAGTATATTCACAACTATTAGTATATTCACACCTATAGTAATTTGCAACTATTACTGCTGATTTCAGAACGTATCACCACATCTTAAGGATATGACATTAGTCATTTCTTTCTTTCTTTTTTCTTTTCTTTTCTTTTTTTTTTTTTTTTTTGAGATGGAGTTTCATTCTTGTTGCCTAGGCTGGAGTGCATTGTCATGATCTTGGCTCACTGCAACCTCCGCCTCCCGGGTTCAAGCGATTCTCCTGCGTCAGCCTCCCGAGTAGCTGGGATTACAGGTGCCCACCACCATGCCCAGCTAATTGTTTGTATTTTTTTTTAGTAGAGACAGGGTTTCACCATATTGGCCAGGCTGGTCTTGAACTCCTGACCTGGGGTAACCTGCCAGTCTCGGCCTCCCAAAGTGCTGGGATTACAGGCGTGAGCCACCACACCCAGCCGACATTAGCCATTTCTTAGCCATCAATCTCTGTCTCCTCCTCCCCATTGCCCTTTGTCATCGCTCATCTACTTTTTCCTTGTTATGGCTTTTGTATTCTGGACATTTCATGTAAATGGAATCATACAGCATGTGGCTTTTGAGTCTAGTTTCTTTCACTCCACATTTTCAAGGATGATCCATATTGCAGCACACATCGGTCGTTCATCCCCTTTCACCGTGGATGGTATTACACAGTGTGATACACCAGCCTGTGTATGTCCATGACATTCATCAGGTCATGGACACTTGCATGGTTTGCACTTCGGACTGTTGTCAGTAATGCTGTTGTAAACCTTCATGCACAAGCTTTCATGTGGATGTGTGCTTTCATGTGGATGTGTGCTTTCATTTCTCTCAGGTGCATGCCTAGAAGTAGAATTGCTGGGGACATGGGAACACAGTGTTTCATATTTAGAGAGATGCCAAACTGTTTTCAAAGTAGCTGCACCATTTTACATTCGCACCAGCAATGCATGAAAAGTTCTAAGTTACTTTTTTATTTTGTTCCATTGACTTCTTTTGACAATCAAATGTTCTGTGGGTTGAATATTCAACTAACTTAGCAGTCGCCTGTCTAAAAACAATGCTGGTGAAAATAGACCATGTAATTCTCCAAGATCCCATTTGAACCTCATTGTGATGGTTAGATTTACACACGTAGGACTACAGGATGCATGGATGGCAAACAGCAAGATAACTTTTAAAATCCAGCAGCTGCCTACTATTTTAGGTTCTGCACATAATGCTCTTGAGCTTCTGAAATATTTAATACTGTAGGTGGGCCACGGGAGTCCGATTACAGGAAACAGCTTTCCCTTTATTTAGTGGTCACTGTTCCTGGAAAAAAAAAAGCCAAGAAAGGCCATCAAAGTCAATTTCGTGGGTCTTTTGAGGTTCTAGATATTACATTTAAAACTTGACTACATGCTCCTTTTGAATTACACTTCCCTGAGAATGCAAAGGAGGTGACACTTTTTCAGGTACGACATCTACCACTATTCTTATATCATTGACTAAATAATAAGAAGAGCTGGCAGCCATAACTACTGGGCACAAAAAGGGTAAAACATCGTTAGGATCCCTTGGTAGATTCTTTGTTGGCAAATATTCTAGTAAATATGAGAGTTGTAAGACCCTCCACTATATTTTGTATATAAATTTTATTTTTAGCTAATAACTTCTGTATATTCCTAAGAGTCAGAGTTTCACTTTCAACAGAAGTGGATACATTTCACATTACAGGAGAAATTTCGTAGCAGCGTCAAGTTCATATT
The DNA here is from genome assembly GCF_028885625.2 of Pongo pygmaeus. Classification (NCBI taxonomy): domain Eukaryota; kingdom Metazoa; phylum Chordata; class Mammalia; order Primates; family Hominidae; genus Pongo; species Pongo pygmaeus. The sequence goes on from NC_072390.2 coordinate 93,040,994, forward strand.
AGTTCAGTAAGAAGAAATTTGGCCATTGACAGTAAAAAGAAGAAAGAAGATATGTGTACAGAAAGCACACTTTAACACTGAAAACTCAAGAAGGAGTCACGAATCAGACATCCAAACATTCTTCAGGTAAGTCTACAGGCCTGACCCTCCACCCAGTTCAATTCCTGAAATCTAAGCCAGCGAGAATCTAAATGGGTGACCATCCAGCACAATTTCCCTTGCAAAAATTCTGAAAGACACAATAACACTGTTGAAGTACATTGAGATCCATCAGGGTCACAGTTTTCAGTGAATAACAGGAAATGTTAGAATTGCTGTGCTTGTAACTATTACTGATGCTATTCCCACTTCCAGTTTGTCTTTCCTATGGAATGTCTTGCCTTTTCCCCACTACCTTTCTGCCTCTTCTATTCATCTTTCTGTGAGGGACTTCCTGTGATACGATTTAACTGAACAGAGATTTTGATAAACATCATGGAACTCCTTCCTTAACGTGGAATTTATGTAAAAAGGGTCTCCTGAAATGGCTGACCCAATCTCCTACTTAATAGAATGCATCTTCTTTTTTTCTTCTCTATTTTTGGCAGGCACACAGAATGCAAAAGAAACGAGTTTTGCTGTATTTCCGTGTTGCATGAAGCATTCATTTCTATTCCTCACAGCTAGCAGCATTTTCTGTTCAATTAAAGGGAGAACAGCAACTCACAAAGAAGGCAAAATTTCCTTCCAGAACTTGGAGAAGGAGCTTACAAATTGCTCCATCAAGCCCTGCAGCAGCCTTGACAGGTTCTTCTTTACTCAGAGTGGGGAGGAAGGTAAGATTTGATATAATACTTTCTTTAAAATCCTGAGTGAATAAAGTAGTCTTGAGAGAAAGTTTCCAGATATAGATTACCTATAAAAAGAATAAAAGGGATGAACATTGAAGATTTTTCATCGCCGTAAACAAATAATTTGTGATTGCTGTACACTCAAACCACAAATAGAACCAAGAATGAGAAGTGCCCCTAGCTGACCAGCATATGTGTATATCATTGGTCTGGTGTAATGAAGACTGCCTGATAAAGATCACAATATGACAGTTTTCCTTTTGCATTGGCTGCTGAACAGCCAGAAACGGTTTTCTGCGGCCGGCCAGCTATTGATCCAGCTCTCTCTTGTCAGTGATGCAGTTAATGGGAATTCCACAGGCAAATAAAAGCTACATTTTGTCTTCATTTTCATCTGAAATATGAGCTGGTCCTTTGTACTCTAGACAGTCATTTATTACTCATTTTCCTTTATTGATGTTTATGAGCTGAGGCATAAGATGATTCTCAAATGTAGTTTAATTGAGGCATGGGTTGACACTGTAACCACGATTACCGATGCACCATCAGCAGCGTGGATGCCATGAATCAAGGTTTGCCTTTCATTGGTCTTGGAGGCAGCACACGGTAGAGAGTATCCTTAGAAAGGAACTGGGCTGGAGCTAAAGAAATATGTCGATTTATCTTCATAGGTAGCGAGAGGGAAAGGAGTCTCCCCAGTCGTCATCGGGCAGCCACATGGCGGCCGAGTGTTCCTGGGCACCTGGCATCCAATGGCTCGCTTTCCTGGGATGGGAACGTTCTTCTGAAATAGAATCCTTATTAGTTATTTCACACATGTACCATAAAACCTAAAGTATAATAATAATAATACTAATAATAATAAAAGAAAAAAAAAGAAAAAAAAAAGAAAAAAAAGAAAAAATAAATTACAAAAAAAAAAAGAAAGAGAAAAAAAAATATTTTCAGCCTAATGATTAACCTTAAAAATCACACGAGAGAGTGCTGCCAGACACAGCCAATACACAGCAAGATGGGGAGGCCCAGTCCTTCAATTCATTTGTAAAATGGTGAGAACAATCAATACGGGGAGAAGTATTTTTTATATGCAGTTATTAACTCATAAGCTACAGTATATCTCATCTCATTTCGACAACAGCTGAGGTCTCCATCTCCCCCTGGAGACCCCTGCAGGTCCCATTATGAGAATCATAAATAATATGTGCTAATGAGATATGAATTGATTATGTTGGAAAAGCTGACATTTTCATCCATCATTCTAAATGATGTTTAACAATGGATTACCAGCCAGTAATTCCTCTGATATGAGATTAAATAAAATAGCCGGCTGTTTCAGCAGGCTGGCTCAAGGAGATGGCAATAAATCTGCTCAATTACTGTATTACCAATCCATTTTTCACTGCTAAGGATATTATTATTTCATTTAGACTTGTTCATGCATCATAGATTATTTTATTTCAGGCAGTCAATGGGAGAAACCGCAGCGTTTTATTCACTGAGCTGCGGAGCAGTCGCTTTGCCCGAGTACAGTAAATGTCTCTCTGTGGGCCCCAAACGCCCCGAGGAGAGGCCACCCAGCTGCCCCTGGGCTGAATGGGCAACGCGCAAGACACATTTTAGAAAGAAGCATTTTGCTTTTAACCTAATTTTCTTTACTTATCTGAAAAATCTCAACCGAAGGATACTGCCTAAGAAACTGATCGATTGAAACAAGATTATTAGATCCTCTAAGATGATTTGGTCTTCATCTCAATCCTGTAGTAGATTGAGAATTAGATCACAGGGACTATCCTTTGGCCTGGAAAATTAGATTAGCAGCCACTGCAATACAAAGGGTGGCCTTTCTCCCCTGTGCCCAACAAACAAACAACACATACACTCTATTGATGAGAAAAGTGGATTGGCAGGAAGCATTTCCCTGGCCCTCCCAGCATCATTCACCGTTTCTGACAACCCTAATGAAGTTTTGTGACTGCATTCAGTGATTGTCTATGGGAGTAAAATAAAAGAGGGATGAATTATCCTAAAACTAAGAGTTCATCAATTCATTCCATCATTCATGTAATCCCCCATTTATTAGTTGACTAAGGAAGACAAGGTCTGCACCTGCCGAGGGCCAGCCCTGCTTTATGCTGTGGGAGGTTAGAGAGCCACACCTGCCAAAGGCTCCACCAACACCTCACCTGGGCAACTTCAGGTCCTCGCTACTTGCCCTGGCCCCACGGCCTCACCTGTGCCAGCCTGAGAGGTGGAGCAGCCTCTGATCACTTCCCATGCACACAGACAGCAGGATCAGCCTCTTACTTCCTGCTGTGGGGGTTCACAGTGACACAGGCATGACATGACACCTGGGACTCCAATGCACACACAGCCAGAAGTGTGAGAGAGTCAATGGTACAGGCAAAAGGCCTTTGATGGGAGCTGGTGGTTAAATTCCTTTCTCTTCTTACTGCAGATAGACTGCTCTGAGGAGGCACTTTTATCAGCCTCACCAGGACCAGGTCCAGCGAGACTGAACACTCAGTAACCAGACCCAGCAGAGGCCAGCATGGGGGATGCACACCCATATTGAGTTCCTCCTTCCTTGCCTCACAACTCTGTCTTCTCACTCACGTGTCCCAGGATTTCACCCCTGAAACAAGAATTAGCCGCGGAGATTTTGGTCTGCCTCTGGTTTCTGCAAATCACAGGCTAAAGCGATGTGTGAGCCTGGCCAGCAGACCTCCGAGGTGGGTTGTGGAGCTGGGCAATTCCATGGAGCACCTGTTGCAGGCGGTGATGCCCTCTCTGAGGATGTGGCAGGACCATTTCTAAGTCAGCATAAAGTACAAGCAGGACACAAGGTGTCTGGATATGCGGTAGCAGGTGGTTCTTGCATGGAATGAGTCACTGACGGCGGCAGGATAAGATTGAGGAATGAACTGACTGGTAATACATTTGAATGTCTTGGCAGGCGGAAATGTTAGGCTCAGAGTAGTCCATTCCTACTCAGACATTCTGAGCAACCAAGACATATTGAAGGGGAATGGCAACTCCGGCAAGGGCAGGAGGACGATTCTGAACACGGGGACCAGGACTTTCCTGCAGGCACAGCAAAGGGACTGCAGAGAGAGGGAGCGTGCAGCCTTTTTAGCTGTCTACTCAAAGGACAACCCTGGGGTCTTGACACCTGAGATGCGGCAGGTGAAGAATCTCCAATGCACAAATTCTTCTAAAGCTTTTGGGTTAGAAGAAAAAAGCTCCCCTAATATCCTGGCAACTTGTTTTGTTCCAGTAAGTGCATCAGTGACTGACAGGATTTTGTCTCGATTTTGTGTAGAAGAGCAATGTTACACTGTACATAAAATACTAAAAATGGGAAATGTTTACTGGCATCTCTGATCAATTAGCTGTTGCTCAAAATATTTACACTATATATTTTAATTTTGGTTTTACCTATGAGGAAAATGAGGATCAGAAAAAAAATCCTGCTGCAAACTATTAAAGTAACACATAGCAGAGCTGAAATTTACACTGCTTTTATTTTCTTCTTCCCTTTGCAAATTATTTAATATTATTTCAAGAAATGGAATTACACTTTCTACTTCCCAGTACAGTCTTACTCAGTTGTTTTTATATAAGGACTACTAAAAAACAAACTATTTCACTAGTAGTAGTTGTATTTATATCTACTGGTTGAAAAAGTATGTGAAAATTATGAAGAACTACAGCAAAACTGTTAATATTTTTACAAATTAATATATATTTTATTAATCACAAAATTGTCACTATGTATTTGATATATCATAATAAATATGTATGAAAAATGTATATTTAGGTAGAAACAAACACATTCTCACTTAGATTTATAAACCTGCTTGTGAAATTCTTTCTTGTCAACAGGTTTTGAACAACAAATTTGGCACATTAGTCCTGTTGTACTTTTTGCCTCTGATACCCTGTAATGCTCCCAGGAATGAAGGTGCTCCCAGTGGGTGGGAGGGGAGAGGCCTTGGAGGGGTGTTCACTCCCTGGGCTACGGCAGGCATTGCACACAGACATTAGAGTATATATGGATAGTAGGGCTTTGATGGTGTGGAAGTCTGTGTTGATTTATTAGTGGCCTCAAATCTTTACTCCTCTCTTTATTTACACCTTATGTGATAAGATTTTGTGTTTTATTTCATGAAAAAGTCCAAGTCTATTTCCACTCTGTGAAATCTGGGCTGGCCTTGCAGGTTATTTTGAGAATACGCAGTATCAAATCTTCAGATACCGCCATGGTGAATTTTGTGTCAACTCGGCTAGATCCTACTGCTCCACCTTTGTTCAAACACCATTCTAGATGTTGCTGTTAAGGTATTTGTTAGATGTGATTAACATTTAAAATCAACAGTTTTTGAGTAAAACGGATCATGCTCCATAATGTGGGTGGGCCTCGTTCAGTCAGTTGAAGGCGTTAAGAAAGAAACCGACCTGCCCGGAGAGGAGGGAATTCCGCTTCCCACAGCCTTTGGACTCAAGCCTGCAGCATCAAACCTTTCCAGTACGTCCAACCTGCCAGTCTGCCTTGTAAATTTCCTACTTGCCAACCCTATGATCATGTGAGCCAGTTACTTAAAAGTCTCTCTCTCACATCCCACTGGGTCCATTTTTATAAACAACTGTAGCTCCCAGAACAAAATAACAAGATAAAAAATGCAGTTCATGGAAAAATAATATTATCTGTGTGTCTGCACTTCAGGGTCTCTCTGTAAACCTGGAAAGCTGGTGGGCTCCCCGTGCTCAGGCTTCAGGGGGTCCTGGGAGTCTCTGCCTTGCTCTCCTTGTGCCTCTGCTCTCACCGAGCATGACTGGCCCGGCCTGCTGGAGGGTAGGTGGCCCGGCCACCCTATCACCCACACACAGTCAGCTCACCTGTGAGTGTGTGATATGGATGAGAACCCAGCGGGATCCAGGGAACGCTCAGCCAAGTGCAGCCCCCACCAACCCAGTCCACAGCACAAAATGAGTTCAATAGGGTCCCATCCTCGTGGAGCTACATTTACATGGAAAACGTCAGTCAGTTGACAGCATAATTTCTTTTTTTTTTTAACTAAGGTTTTTATTTAATGCAAGATACATAGCGAAGTGATCTTCTTTATACATATATATATATATATTTTTTTATTATACTTTAAGTTCCAGGGTACATGTGCACAATGTGCAGGTTTGTTACATATGTATACATGTGCCATGTAAACCATCATTCTCAGCAAACTATCGCAAGGACAAAAAACCAAACACCACATGTTCTCACTCGTAGGTGGGAATTAAACAATGAGAACACATGGACACAGGAAGGCAACATAATTTCTTTGTGATAGAAGCTTTGAAGGATACATCTGAGAAGGGGACTGATTAAAACGGAACAGGGAAGGCCTCTCTGAGAGGTAGTGCATTTGGGATAAAACAGATAAGAAAAAGACAACCCTTCGAGAGGAGGAACTGCTTCTAGTCATGAGAAAATATTCTTCGAAGGCCGCCCGGAGAGAGTTCGATTTGCGCAGCTGTGGGAGCAGAAGGCTGCAGGCAGAGTTGCATCAACCACAAACCATGACTTTTTGCAGAGTCACGGAATTGGGATGCAAAAATAATTCTTACTATATGTGAATAGAATATTATGTGCACAATAAGTTTTGTGAATACTGGTTGAGACAATGCTAAATAGTTTTTCTTTTTTAACTGTAGGCTTTTCAGAGCCCAGTGAATATTATGAATGACCAAGGATTAAGGGGTCTAATGAGACCAGAGATCTACCTATTTTATAAATGAAACATGTTTCGTGGAGGTCCTAGAATTTGTAAAGTGATGAACTAGGGCTCTTTAAGTGTTTTTCTGCTTGAGCTGGTGTAGAAGAAGGAAGAAGCACGTCTGAGTTTCGGGATAGGCAGATGTTGAGCAGAGAAAGATACACAAAGCTAGAGGAAAATACCTGGCCTTTCCAGGTTGTTACACACTCTTCTTTGACTTGTGTATGTTAAGAGGACCATTGACAAACTTGACCAGGTGCAGAGGAAAGTCTGAGAGGTCATAGGCTTAAGGTTGATATGCTGTCAATGGGACCGATGTAGGTGCTCAGAGGGAGAAATGTATCAGGAAATGGCACCAATATTTCAGATAAATAGGACACAGAGGACCCAACTACAAAACAAAAACATGTTACTTCATACTGATCTTTGCAAATAGAATGAAAAGAGATGTAAGTTAAAAAAAAGTAATAATAAGATGAGGCTGGGCATGGTGGCTCACACCTGTAATCCCAGCACTTTGGGAGGCCAAGGCGGGTAGATCACCTGAGGTCAGGAGTTTGAGACCAGCCTGGCCAAGATGGTGAAACCTCATCTCTACTAAAAATACGAAAATTAGCTGGGTGTGGTGGCGGGTGCCTGTAATCCCAGCGACTAGGGAGGCTGAGGCAGGAGAATCACTTGAACCCAGGAGGTGGAGGTTGTGGTGAGCCGAGATTTTGCCACTGTACTCCAGCCTGGGCGACAGTGTGAGACTCTATCTCAAAAAAAAAAAAAAAAAAAGAAAGAAAGAAATTTCCTTTGAGATGTCCGCATTGTGTATCTTCCTAATGTTGGAGACGTTCTTTTCTTTATTATTATTATTATTATTATTGTACTTTAAGTTTTAGGGTACATGTGCACAATGTGCAGGTTAGTTACATATGTATACATGTGCCATGCTGGTGTACTGCACCCATTAACTCGTCATTTAGCATTAGGTATATCTCCTAATGCTATCCCTCCCCCTCGCCTCACCCCACATCAGTCCCCAGAGTGTGATGTTCCCCTTCCTGTTTCCATGTGTTCTCATTGTTCAATTCTCATCTATGAGTGAGAACATACGATGTTTGGTTTTTTGTCCTTGCGATAGTTTACTGAGAATGATGATTTCCAATTTCATCCATGTCCCTACAAAGGACATGAACTCATCATTTTTTATGGCTGCATAGTATTCCATGGTGTATATGTGCCACATTTTCTTAATCCAGTCTATCATTTTTGGACATTTGGGTTGGTTCCAAGTCTTTGCTATTGTGAATAGTGCTGCAATAAACATACGTGTGCATGTGTCTTTATAGCAGCATGATTTATAGTCCTTTGGGTATTACCCAGTAATGGGATGGCTGGGTCAAATGGTATTTCTAGTTCTAGATCCCTGAGGAATGGCCACACTGACTTCCACAATGGTTGAACTAGTTTACAGTCCCACCAACAGTGTAAAAGTGTTCCTGTTTCTCCACATCCTCTCCAGCACCTGTTGTTTCCTGACTTTTTAATGATTGCCGTTCTAACTGGTGTGAGATGGTATCTCATTGTGGTTTTGATTTGCATTTCTCTGATGGCCATTGATGATGAGCATTTTTTTCATGTGTCTTTTGGCTGCATAAATGTCTTCTTTTGAGAAGTGTCTGTTCATATCCTTTGCCCACTTTTTCGTGGGGTTGTTTGTTTTTTTCTTGTAAATTTGTTGGAGTTCATTGTAGATTCTGGATATTAGCCCTTTGTCAGATGAGTAGGTTGTGAAAATTTTCTCCCATTTTGTAGGTTGTCTGTTCACTCTGATGGTAGTTTCTTTTGCTGTGCAGAAGCTCTTTAGTTTAATGAGATCCCATTTGTCAATTTTGGCTTTTGTTGCCATTGCTTTTGGTGTTTTAGACATGAAGTCCTTGCCCATGCCTATGTCCTGAATGGTAATGCCTAGGTTTTCTTCTAGAGTTTTTATGGTTTTAGGTCTAACATTTAAGTCTTTAATACATCTTGAATTAATTTTTGTATAAGGTGTAAGGAAGGGATCCAGTTTCAGCTTTCTACATATGGCTAGCCAGTTTTCCCAGCACCATTTATTAAATAGGGAATCCTTTCCCCATTGCTTGTTTTTGTCAGGTTTGTCAAAAATCAGATGATTGTAGATGTGTGATGTTATTTCTGAGGGCTCTGTTCTGTTCCATTGATCTATATCTCTGTTTTGGTACCAGTACCATGCTGTTTTGGTTACTGTAGCCTTGTAGTATAGTTTGAAGTCAGGTAGCATGATGCCTCCAGTTTTGTTCTTTTGGCTTAGGATTGACTTGGCGATGCGGGCTCTTTTTTGGTTCCATATGAACTTTAAAGTAGTTTTTTTCCAATTCTGTGAAGAAAGTCATTGGTAGCTTGATTGGGATGGCATTGAATCTATAAATTACATTGGGCAGTATGGCCATTTTCACGATATTGATTCTTCCTACCCATGAGCATGGAATGTTCTTCCATTTGTTTGTATCCTCTTTTATTTCATTGAGCAGTGGTTTGTAGTTCTCCTTGAAGAGGTCCTTCATGTTCCTTGTAAGTTGGATTCCTAAATATTTTATTCTCTTTGAAGCAATTGTGAATGGGAGTTCACTCATGATTTGGCTCTCTGTTTGTCTGTTATTGGTGTATAAGAATGCTTGTGATTTTTGTACATTGATTTTGTATCCTGAGACTTTGCTGATGTTGCTTATCAGCTTAAGGAGATTTTGGGCTGAGACAATGGGGTTTTCTAGATATACAATCATGTCGTCTGCAAACAGGGACAATTTGACTTCCTGTTTTCCTAATTGAATACCCTTTATTTCCTTCTCCTGCCTAATTGCCCTGCCCAGAACTTCCAACACCATGTTGAATAGGAGAGGTGAGAGAGGGCATCCCTGTCTTGTGCCAGTTTTCAAAGGGAATGCTTCCAGTTTTTGCCCATTCAGTATGATATTGGCTGTGGGTTTGTCATAGATAGCTCTTATTATTTTGAGATACATTCCATCAATACCTAATTTATTGAGAGTTTTTAGCATGAAGGTTGTTGAATTTTGTCAAAGGCCTTTTCTGCATCTATTGAGATAATCATGTGGTTTTTGTCTTTGGTTCTGTTTATATGCTGGATTACATTTATTGATTTGCGTATATTGAACCAGCCTTGCATCCCAGGGATGAAGCCCACTTGATCATGGTGGATAAGCTTTTTGATGTGCTGCTGGATTCAGTTTGCCAGTATTTTATTGAGGATTTTTGCATCAATGTTCTTCAAGGATATTGGTCTAAAATTCTCTTTTTTGGTTGTGTCTCTGCCCAGCTTTGGTATCAGGATGATGCTGGCCTCATAAAATGAGTTAGGGAGAATTCCCTCTTTTTCTATTGATTGGAGTAGTTTCAGAAGGAATGGTACCAGTTCCTCCTTGTACCTCTGGTAGAATTCAGCTGTGAATCCATCTGGTCCTGGACTCTTTTTCGTTGGTAAGCTATTGATTATTGCCACAATTTCAGATCCTGTTATTGGTCTATTCAGAGATTCAACCTCTTCCTGGTTTAGTCTTGGGAGAGTGTATGTGTCGAGGAATTTATCCATTTCTTCTAGATTTTCTAGTTTATTTGCGTAGAGGTGTTTGTAGTATTCTCTGATGGTAGTTTGTATTTCTGTGGGATCGGTGGTGATATCCCCTTTATCATTTTTTATTGCGTCTATTTGATTCTTCTCTCTTTTTTTCTTTATTAGTCTTGCTAACTGTGTATCAATTTTGTTGATCCTTTCAAAAAACCAGCTCCTGGATTCATTAATTTTTTGAAGGGTTTTTTTTTGTCTCTATTTCCTTCAGTTCTGCTCTGATTTTAGTTATTTCTTGCCTTCTGCTAGCTTTTGAATGTGTTTGCTCTTGCTTTTCTAGTTCTTTTAATTGTGATGTTAGGGTGTCAATTTTGGATCTTTCCTGCTTTCTCTTGTGGGCATTTAGTGCTATAAATTTCCCTCTACACACTGCTTTGAATGTTCCCAGATATTCTGGTATGTTGTGTCTTTGTTCTCGTTGGTTTCAAAGAACATCTTTATTTCTGCCTTCATTTCGTTATGTACCCAGTAGTCATTCAGGAGCAGGTTGTTCAGTTTCCATGTAGTTGAGCAGTTTTGAGTGAGTTTCTTAATCCTGAGTTCTAGTTTGATTGCACTGTGGTCTGAGAGACAGTTTGTTATAATTTCTGTTCTTTTACATTTGCTGAGGAGAGCTTTACATCCAACTATGTGGCCAATTTTGGAATAGGTGTGATATGGTGCTGAAAAAAATGTATATTCTATTGATTTGGGGTGGAGAGTTCTGTAGATGTCTATTAGGTCTGCTTGGTGCAGAGCTGAGTTCAATTCCTGGGTATCCTTGTTGACTTTCTGTCTCGTTGTTCTGTCTAATGTTGACAGTGGAGTGTTAAAGGGAGACGTTCTTTTCTTGTGCAAACTCGGACCTGGCCAGCTGCAAGTTCCCTGCCCACCCAGAGATTTGTTATGTGCTTCCTTTCATGGTCATCTTTGGAATTTTCTCATCTTACTATGCAGTGTAATTCACTCCTCTTGTGGCATAACAGAAATAATCGATACATCCATTCAATGTCAAAATGTTCTCTTCAAATACTTATGATTCTCCCTGAATCCATCAAAGGGACTTAAATACTTTTGATCAAAAAGATTTGCATAATCTTCTAAAAGGAATATTACTTTAAATCAGCCATGAGGGGGAGGGCTTCATCCATATTCAATGGCCTCACTATCCTCTTTTTCCAAGGCACACTGTCAAACATTAGAGTTCGCCACAAGTAACGCTGTGACAAAACACAGAGGCATACCGCAGGATGAGGATGTCATACCGCAGGATGAGGGTGCCATTCTGCTTCCTCGTTCATTGAAACACAGCTGGAAGCTTTTTGTACCTGTGACTGTGGCTTCCCCCAAAACGATGTAATTTTGTTATCCTCTTCCATGCTGTAGACGTTATCCAGCGGTGTCTCGCTCATCAATACCAGAATGTTGGGAGAACAAAGAAACACCATCTCTCCGATAAATAAAGCTTTGGAGCAGGGAGCAAACTAATGTTGTCTGCCTCTATGCACCTCCTGACATGCAGCAAAAATATTTTGTATTATTGGTAAAAATATAAGAATTAATGAAAATGAGATGAATAATTTTTACCTAAATAATCCAAATGCAGTCATGTAATGTTGGTAGTTGTAAAGAAAAAAAAAAAGCCTGAAGATTATCCCATAACTGCTTTGAGATACAGGAAATTTCTTATTCTGTAAAGTTTGTATTATAGGGGGTTAAAAAGCAGGTAAACAGGGCACTCGATTTATTTATACTGGGCTTTAGGCTCAAATAAGCATTACTTACCTTCAGACAGTATGAAATTCTGCTGTGCATGGAATGGAATAAAATAGCTTTAATTTAAATTGAGTATGTATCGAGCACCTTAAGTATCAACAATTTATGATATGTCATTATCATTATACACATTTTATTAAGATAAGGAGAAATGCCAATAAATGTATCCTTTTACCGCCTGAAAAGTCAGCCTAAGAGACAAATTTACAAACAAAATGCATAGAAAATTGCTTGTTCTAGGGGAAACGGAAAGATCCTTTGTCCTACAGGAAAATCTTGCACTCAACGCCTAGGACATTTCTTGAAGTATGTACATAGAGACTGTCATAGTTTCTAACCTTTTGCTCATCAGGAAGAACTCATCTCATCTTGGGACCTCTTCTCCCTTCCTGAGTCTAACTTAATAGTGCATAAGTGAGACATGATTAATAATAGAACTATTCTAGATTGAAGACAGCCTGTTAGTTCTGGTAAGTGGATTCGCTATGACGGTGGAGTAAAGAGAGGAAAGTTTTGTAGCTATTGTTTAGTGAAATGAATACGGAAAGGAGATTTTACCAAACTTGGGTTTCTGAATCCAAAGCATCAAATGAGTTTCTGTAATTGTAGAGAGCTAAGAAGAAGTAGTAGTTAATAGAGTGGTTAGTCTCACAATGATAATAAATGTGATTGTTATTTTGGTGGTAGTAAATACTTTGTCTTAACCATACACTAGGAGCCAGTATCCTAATCAGTTACAAGGCAATCTAATATGCAGCGATGAACTCAATGATAGATTACATGAGTCAATGAAGAAAGACCCATAATTTTCATACAGCTTTTCTCAGAGATATCTCTGCTAAATAATCAACAAATCGTCACTTATGGAAAAAATGGATTTTGGCTTTTTTTAAATTTTACTTTAAGTTCTGTATGGATACATGTACAGAATATGCAGGTTTGTTACAAAGGTACACATGTGCCATGGTGGTTTGCTGCACCTATCAACCCATCACCTAGGTTTTAAACCCCACATGCATTAGGTATTTGTCCTGATGCTCTCCTTCCCCTTGCCCCCCAGCCTGTGACAGGCCCCGGTGTGTGATGTTCCCCTTCCTGTGTCCATTTGTTCTCATTGTTCACTCTCACTTATAAGTGAGAACATGCAGTGTTTGGTTTTCCGTTCCTGTGTTAGTTTGCTGAGAATGATGGTTTCCAGCTTCATCCATGTCCCTGCAAAGGACATGAACTCATCCTTTCTTATGGCTATATAGTATTCCATGGTGTATATGTGTCACATTTTTTTTTACCCAGTTTATCACTGATGGGCATTTGAGTTGGTTCCAAGTCTTTGCTATTGTAAATAGTGCTGCAATAAACATACACGTTCACGTGTCTTTATAGAATGATTTATAATCCTTTGGGTATATACCCAGTAATGGGACACATGTCTACAAATTATATCTGGGAATGTCTGGACAAACACTAGCTCCATGCTCAAAGATTACCACCTGTACAAATATAAAAATGGACACCATAGACCCAAATACAACATTTTACGTTATCACAGCACTTGAGACGTTTAGTCTTTCAAACGATGGACTAATACAATGATATTTATAATCAAATTAATGGATGATATTATTGAGTCCTTTTAATTTTGCACTATGAGGTAGTGATATGGTTTGGCTGTGTCCCCACCCAAATCTCATCTTGGATTGTAACTCCCACAATTCCCATGTGTTGGAGGAACCCAGCAGGAGGTAATTGTATTACAGGGGCAGGTCTTTCCTTTGCTGATCTCATGATGGTGAATAAGTCTCACAAGATTGGATGAGTTTAAAAATGGGAGTTTCCCTGCACAAGCTCTCCTCTCTTTGTCTGCTGTCATCCATGTAAGACATGACTGGCTCCTCTTGCTTTTCACCATGATTGTGAGACCTCCCCAGTCATGTGGAACTGTAAGTCCATAGCTCTTTCTTTTATAAGTTGCCCAGTCTCGGGTATATCTTTATCAGCAGCATGAAAATGGACTAATACAGGTATTTATTGTTATTACCCATATTTTGAAGATTAAAATTACCAAGACTATGCAAACATTAGTCATTTTTCAAAGTCACACCTTTACTAGGTGTTGGAGATAAGGTTGAAACTCAGGTCTCTCTGACTCAAAAGTCTACTGCTGAACAACTGCTGACTGTAAATTGTTAGATCCAGGGAATCTCACTGTTTCCACTCAGTCTTATTCTCAGACTTTATTTTAATTCACCTCAAAATCAAATCGTTCAAATCAAAGCAAACCACAGAGAGTTCGTTTTAAATCTTTTCAAATTGACTGTGGAAATCAATGCAGCCAAAGTGATTAAACACTTTCTGTGTGCCAGGTGCCCTGCTAGGTGCTGGAGGAAAAGAGATAAAAGGCGAGGTGCCTAGCTTGAAAGAAATCAGCATAGAGGAAGAGCCATACCTGTGAAGAAGACACCATCTCACCTCAGCAGGGACAGTCCCAAAATGTTTCCAAGGAAGAAGAAGGATGCCAGAGTGTTAGTCTCAGCCCAACCTGGTGCGGGTGGCGATGGCTTTTCTGCCTCACATCAGTGGGGGTCAGCAAGGTGCAGAGGGGAGAGAGTCAAGAAGGAACGCTACAGACAAAAGGGGAATTATTTGTAAAGGGAAATTTTAGTGTATCCCACAAATATCAATATTCACCTATAAAGGAAACATATGTGTGTGCTGGGCTTAGCATCATTTCTTTGCACTGTTGAGGTGAACCTGGGAAGCAGGTAGATAATAAATATTAAATATCTTCTCTTGATCCCCTGGTGCATTTCAAGTTACTATTGTATTGGATATGAGGTTTAAATCAAAGTTCATGTTTTTGCCTACAGATATCCAATTGCCCCAACACAACTTATTTAAAAGTTATTTTTCCTCCTTTGAATTGCTTTTTTATATTTGCCAAAAATCTGTTGGGCATATTTGCATGGGTCTATTTCTGGGTTCTCTATTCTGTTTCCTTGATCTGTATGTTCATCCTTTGGCCACACAGTCTTGATTAATGCAGCTAGATAGTACACCTTACCATCAGAAGACTGACGCCTCTCACTTCATTCTGCTTCTGCAAAATGCTTTGGACTATTCTAGGGCCTTTTTCTTTCTATATAAATGTTTGAATAAACTTGCATATATCTAAAAGTTACATTGCTTGGATTTTAATAGGAGTTGCATTACACTTATAGATTAATTTGGGGAGAATTGACATCTCTGCTATGTGGAAACTGCCAATCTGGGAACACAGTATTTCTTGCCATTTATTAAGATCTTCTTGTATTAATTTTTTTATCAGCATTATTTTTGTAATTTTTAGGGCACAGATCCTGTCCATGGTTTTATAGATTTATACTTAATTATTTAATGTTTGCTGGAGTGCTTTTAAATAGAATCATGCTTTCAATTTTGGTGTCCACGTTTGTTGTTAGTATATAGAAATGCAATTGGTACTTTTGTGTTGACTTGTGTCGTCTAACCTTACTCAACTCACTCTTAGTTCTAAAAGGTTGGTTGTAAATTTCTTGAAATTTTTGTACATAGACAATTATGTCTTATGCAAATTGAGTTGTATTTCTTTCTTTCCAATCTGTAGGCCATTTATTTATCTAGCCATATCATGCTGACTAAAGCTTCCAGTACTCTGTTGAGTAGCAGTGGTGAGAATTTATATCATTGGCCTGTTCCTGATTTTAGAGGGAAAGCATTCTGTCTTCCACCTGTAAGTATGATATTCGCTGTAGGTTTTCTGTAGATCTTCTTTATGGGGCTGCAGAAGTTCCCTTCTATTTCCAGTGTGCTGAATTTTGTTTTTAATCATGAATAAGTGTTGAATTTTGTCAAATACTTCTTTTTCTGTGTCACTTGATATACTATTTTTTCTCCTTTAGGTTTCTGATAGATTATGTTGATTTTTAAGTCTTGAACTAGCCTTGAATGCTTGGAATGAGTCCCATTTATATATGATAAATTATACCATACTTTGTGTACATGGCTGGATTTAATCTGCTAATATTTTATTGAGGAGTTTTGTGTCTGGGTTCATGAGACACACTTGTCTATGTTTTTGTTTTGTATTTCCTATCTATCTATCTATCTATCTATCTATCAATCGTCTATCTATATTTGGATATTAATTCACCTTTATATGTTTAGTAAAAGTCTCCAGTGAAACCATATAGACATGAATACTTCTTTTCAGGAGGTCTTTAGTTACAAATCAATTTACTTCATGGTTACAGAACTATTCCTGTATTTGTTTCCCTTTGAGTGAATTTTGGTAGTTTCTGGTTTGTAAAGTAGGTCATTTTCTCCTAAGTTTTTGAATTTTAGAGGATAAAGTTGATACAAATCCCTTATCATTCTTTTAATGGCTACAAAATTGTGCTATTCTTTGTTCCATTCCTGATATTGGTAATTTGTGTCTTTTCTCTCTTTGTCAGTATTGCCAGAGCTTAATTGATTGCATTGATTGTTTTCCCAAAGAAACCACTTTTTGTTTCAATGATGTTCTCTGTTCAATTTCACTAATTTCTGCTCTTCATTAATACCTTCCTTCTCCATGTTTGGATTCATTTTGTTCTTTTTCCAATTTTTTGAGAAGGAACTTAGATTGCTCATGTAAAATCTTTTCTCTTTTCTAACGTCAGCATTTAGTACCATAGGTTCCTTTCTCAGCACTGTTACAGCTTCATTACATGCACTTGATACGTAGAGGTTTTGTTTTCATAACTCTGCGAATATAGTTTGATGTATTTTTTTAATTTCTTTGAGCTTGCCTCTTTGGCCCATGAATTATTTAGAAGTGTGTTGTTTAGTTTCTTTGCATTTGAAGATGTTTCTGCTGACTTTTAGTTATTCATCAGCAGTTTGCTTCCACTATTGATAGAGGACTATTCTGCATGATTTCAATTTTTTAAATTCATTAAGATTTGTTTTATGTTTGAGGATATGGTCTATCCTGGGAAATGTTCCATGGGTGGTGAAAAAGAATGTATATTCTCATTTTGTTGGTAGAGTTTTCTGTAAATGTCAAATAGTTCCTTGTGATGGATGGCATTGTTTTTCCATATCTTGCTGATTTTGGTCAAGTACTATATTTCTATCAATTAATGAAAGTAGGATGTTGAAGCTCCCAACTATGAAAGTGGATTTATTTCTCTTTCATTTCTATTAGTTTTTTTCTTCATGTATATGGAAGCTCTGTTTTTTGGTGCATACAAATTTAGGATTGCCGTTTTCCTTTTATCACTATGTAACAGCTGCCTTTCTTTGATACTAGTAATTTTCTTTGCTCTAATGTCAATTTTTATCTGATATTAATATAATCACACCTTTTAATTAAAGTTTTTGTGATGTAACTTTTTGCATTATTTTACATGTTTAAAGTGAGTTTCTATAGATAGCGTATCATTGTTTCATGTGTTTTTTCTACCCAGCCAATCTGCCTTTTGAGGCGTATTTAGGTCATTTACACTTAAAGTAACTGTTGCAAAGTAACAAAGTAATTGTCAAGGCATCAATTTGCCATTTTCATATTTGTTTTCTGTGGGTACTCTCAGTTTCCTGTTCCTCTGTTTCTTTTTCTCTCTTTTATTTCCTGTGTGATACTTGAACATTTTCTTTA
The DNA here is from genome assembly GCF_028885625.2 of Pongo pygmaeus. Taxonomy (NCBI): domain Eukaryota; kingdom Metazoa; phylum Chordata; class Mammalia; order Primates; family Hominidae; genus Pongo; species Pongo pygmaeus. The sequence continues at coordinate 93,058,655 of NC_072390.2, forward strand.
GGATTCTGTTTTTCTTTTCTTTCTTTTTTTTTTTTTTTGAGAGGGAATCTTGCTCTGTCACCCAGGCTGGAGTGCAGTGGCGTGATCTTGGCTCACTGCAACCTCTGCCTCCTAGGTTCAAACTATTCTCCTGCTTCAGTCTCCTGAGTAGCTGGGATTACAGGCATATGCCACCCTGCCCAGCTAATTTTTTTGTATTTTTAGTAGAGACATAGTTTCACCATGTTGGCCAGGCTGGTCTTGAACTCCTGATCTCAAGTGATCTGTCTGCCTAGGCCTCCCAAAGTTCTGGGATTACAGGCGTACACCACCGCACCTGGCCTAGAATTCTGTTTTGATTCATTTATAATGTGCATGACTATTTGTCATAAATAGTTTTATTTGTTGTTGCTCTAGATATTACGATATGTATGTATCTTATCTAAGCCTATTAGTATCAGTGTTTTAGCTTTTCAACTGACGTACTGAAACCTTACTTCTAATTCAATCCCTTACCTGCCTACTTTTTAAACTTAACTTTCTTAAAAGTTTCCTCAGTGTACATTGAGCACCATAGCTAATGGTGTTATAAATTTGTGCTTCAACAGTGAAATATGATTAAGAAATTCATGAAGTGAAGCATTGTTTATTATGTTAACTCCCATTTTTCTACATTTCATTATCCTTTTCATTCCTTTATGAAATTTATGGCCTTTGTCTATTATTATTGACTTTCTATATATTTGTTTGCCTTTAGCTATTAAGTGTAAGTTTTCTAGTGACAGGTTAGCTTAATTTGTCTTCAACCAGCAATATTTTACCTTTTCCTTCATTCCTGAAGGATAGTTTTGTTAGCTATAAAATTCTGTTCTTGGTCGGGCATGGTGACTCATGCCTGAAATCTCAGCACTTTGGGAAGCCAAGGTGGGCAGATCACCTGAGACTGGGAGTTCAAGACCAGTCTGGCTAATATGGCGAAACCCCGTTTCTACTAATAACACACACACACAAATTAGCTGGGCACCTGTAATCTCAGCTACTTGGGAGGCTGAGGCAGGAGAATCACTTGAACCTGGGAGGCGGAGGTTTCAGTGAGCCAAGATTGCTCCATTGCACTCCAGCCTGGGCGACAAGAGTAAAACCTCATCTCAAAAAAAAAAAAAAAAATTGTTTTCTTTCAGTACCTGTAAAATGTTGTGATGCTTCTGGGTTCCATGGTGTCTGATGAGAAACTCATGTTTATTAAGATGGCCTTCCTTTACAAATAATGTCATTTCTCTATGGTTATTTTTTAAAGTTTTTTTTTTTTTTTTTTAAGATTTTTAGAACTTTAATTATCATGCATTTTGTTTGGGATTTCTTTGGATTCATACTGTTTGAAATTTGTTAAGCTTCTTGAATCTGTAGAGTTATGTTTTTTGCCAAATTGGAGAAGTTTTCAGCCATTACATATTATTATATAGAATTTACCAAAATTATATAATTATTTCTTCAAATACACCTGCAGTTTTCCAATTTCTTCTCTTCTGGGATTTTGATGATACAAATACTAGACCCTCCACTATTGTCCCAAAAGTCCTTCACACTCTGTTCTTTCTCTTTTTTCAGGTTAGTTTTCTCCATTGTGCAAACTCTCATAATCTGTCTTCATGTTCACTGATTTTATCCTTTGTCATATCCACTGTACTTTTTAGATAATCTAATGAATTTTTTATTTTGATTTTTATATTTTTCAGTTCTATAATTTCCATTCAGGTCTTTTTAAAAATGTACAAAATGGTATGTATTTGTAGAGATTTTCTATCATTTAATTTGTTTTGAGAAAATTTATTATAATATATTTTAAAATCCTTGTTACAACAATTCATCAATATCAATTACAATATCTCAATGTTGGAGGAAGAGAGTCAGTTGATTTTCTTTTCTCATTCAGGTTATATTTTTTCTGTTTACTTGTATCATGAGTGATTTTTCAAAATCCTTAATACTTTAGATACTATCTCAGGAAACTCTTGGTTCTATTTAAATCTTCTATTTTTGCAGGTACCCTATTTATGTATAGGATATGGTCCTAACTTACTTTTGTAACACATAATTTCAGTGACAATTTAATTATATTTTAAGAGCCTTTTAAATGTGAAGCCCAGAAACTCCCTGTTCTGCCTTCCTCTGGTCTTAAGGTCTTCAGTTAGTCTATTTTCCCACCACCTTTGAGGGACCTTTTGTGGTTTTCTGTCAAGTTACTTATTCCATGAGTATTTAGTCATATTTAGAGAGAGGTTCAGGGAAAAGTGAGTCTGTGCCATCAAACCTTAGGCTTTCTACTTTTAAGTCTAGTATGCTTCTCCTTCCTCTTGGAGATATTTTTGTATCAGAGGTCAACCAGTAATTATTACCTTACAAACGGTCCTCAACTTTAAGAAGAGAGACAATGAGTTCAAAATGCTTGTATTCTCCATTCCTCCACTGTAGAGTCAAAGGATGGTGAGCCTGAAGCAAGGACACAAGCTCAGGTCTGCCCTGCAATCCACATTCAAGGTGACTGGAAATAAGAAACTAAAATTCAACACATAACCCCAAAGGAGAGATATAAATGTTTGGGGGAGCCAAATGTTCCACACAAATTCATCGTGTTTCACTTTTACATAATCAATGCTATTCTCCTTGGTAGAAAGGTTTGTAATTTTACCACATCATGAGGGTTAAAATATCTGCTTTTTAGCATTCTAAAGGCAACAGATTAAATCTAAAGGCAACAGATTAATCATATGAGGTAGTAAAACTGAAACCACTATGAAATAATCTCAGCTGGATGCTAAAAGTCAACATGTACAAGTAAATAAACTATATCAGTGGCAGAATTCTTGGTTATTAAAATGCAGCCAGTATTTGTGCCATGAGTCTAACTGGCAATGATGCCCATAAACAACATTTAGATGGCAAGATCATTGAACATTTATTAAAGTATTATGACTACCCCAACAACTACTATTTCATGTTGCTGAGAAAGTTTTGCACCACAAATTAAGTTTAATCGCATCAGTTTTACTTTACTTTGATTATCATCCAGCTTACCCCAAGACCTGTGGACTTGTGAGCACTTGATTTATGGCAGATAAATCATGCCCACTGCCCCAGGGTCAAAGCTTCCTCATTCTCTTTTCCCACTGCCCCAGGGTCAAAGCTTCCTCATTCTCTTTTCCCAAGGTCAAGTGACACACGACAAAAAGGGTTAAGGGTCCCTCTGATGGCCTTCTTGTCTGGAGGAATAGTCAGTTTTAGCCTGGAATCTGTCAGAACTCATTCAAATACAGTGATTTTTTTTTTTAACAAAAGTAATTCCTGAGGTTATGGAGGAACACAGACATCTGGACCCCAGTCACCTGAGAGAGAGACAACAAGAAGAAAAAGAAAACTCAAGGTCATAAACCCTCAAGTGGCTTTGATTAGAAGTTAAGATGGACTTCAAAATTAAATACTGGTTGTCCATGCTTAAGAATATGGAAAACTTCATGAATATTACATGCTGTTAATTAAAATTATAAACAAGACTAAGTGACTTATTCTAGATCCACATATAAATGAATAAATTTAATTTTTAATATTATAATACTACTGTAAGACATATTACATATTCACATAGCTCATGATTTCATGTGCTATTTGAAGCATATGAATATTCAGCTAGAAGATAACAAGAAAAAAATAAACTTAAACTACATGTAAATAAAAATAAGGAGCAGAAATTAAGTGATAAACATGTGGATCAAAGTTCCTCTAAGAATTATTTCTTCCAAGTATTTTTTGAACTGAAGAGGAACTCTATTTAATTTTTATTGAAACTGTATATATTTATTGCATACAGCATGAGGTTTTGATATACATAGACACAGTGAACAAATTACTGCAGTCAAGCTAATTGACATATCCATTTCTTCACATATCACCTCATAGTTTCCATTCTTTTTTATTCTGAGAACACTTAAGATCTATTCTTTCAGCAGATTTCAGGTACATAATATGTGTGGGCCATCTAATATTTGTGAAAATTTCTATATTCTCAAATTTGTCAAACCAATATTCACCTTTTATCTTAAAATCTGAAGATAATTTTTTACACCCAATTTAAGCTGGCTTTAAAATTATGTAAATAATGTCCTTTTTCATTTAATGAACATCAATGTTCCAGATTTTATACCTTTTATTTTGAAGCTCTAGCTTTGGGATAACCAAGGTTTTAAAAAACTTGAACTTCACACAGTACAATGTTCCCTCTTCAAAACTCTGAAGAGTAGCACATCTAAAAAACAGAAAAAAATCTCAAAAGTTTCCTTGCACTTGGTAAGTCAGTATTCATCCATTGACCCTAGATAATTGAAGAGGTGCTGCCACTGAATTGCTCAGGCACTCCAGCCTAATTGGGACTCTGTTTATGTCCTCTGTCTATTAATTAATGTGGGTGAAATTAGACAAGTGAAGTGTACCAGCTGTAAGATTATGCAAGAAAACTACTCCTAGACCAGAAGCACTGAAGAGAACACACAGGTTTGGACGATTTAGTCTATCATACATAGGTTCTGAATCTTCCCAGTGTGTTGAAATGGAGCTTCAACTGGTAAATACTGGGATATACCCGATGTAAATTTGTCCCAGTGTAACAATGAATACAAAGCTTGAAAAAAGTCTTGTTTGAAAAATATACAGAAAATACAGGAAATCAGAAACACAGTTAAATCAAATATTCATAAATGTCCAAATATCAGAACTGGACTAAATGTGTTTGCAGAAGCAATGACAGAAAGTTAGTTCTGTCTGACAAAGTTTCCATGGCCTCCTTATGGAATATCTGCAGGATGTAAGAGAATAAACGTGGGGCCAAGACAATGCTGATGGAAGAGTGTTTCTTATTTTATGTAGCTTTTTTCTTTAAAAAATTTTATATTACACATACGCAGATTTAAAAAGTAAATAAAACTGAACAATTTCTAATGAGAAACAAGTTACCTAAACTGGTGGCCACACCTCACCTTCAATCCAGCTTTCAAAGCCAGTTCCTCTTAGTTCTTTTGATTGTCAGCTCTACTGCTCAAAATTTTATGAATGTACAACTATTTCTCAACTTATTGCTAGATGTTATGTTTTATTTAGATGTTACGGTTTGACCTGAGGGATTAAGAATACGGCTGATTCAGCAACTCACCACTCCTTCCACATTCCTCATCTTTCCCCTGACAGTACATGTTAAATTATTTTCAATGATTACTTTAATTTTGTAAAAGTTTTGAAATGATTATAGATTCACAGCAAGTTGCAAAGATAATACAGAGAGATCCCACATAGCCTTCCCCCATCTTCCCCATTGGTTACCTTAAGTAACCATAGTAAAATATTAACGTCAAGAAATTGACTTTGGTACCTTGTACAGTTCTATATTATTCATCACATGAGTAGAATGGAATCACTGCAATCAAGACACAAAAACATTCCAAGTTCAAAGATTTCTCTCTGCTGCATTTTCATAGTCAAAAATCACCCAGCACCTCGCTGTCTCTGATAACCACTAATCTGTCTTCCAACTCTGCAATTTGATTGTTTCAGGAATGGTCATAAATGAAGTCACACATTGTGTAACCTTTCGAAATTGGCTCCTGTTACTCAACATAATGTCTGTGAGATTCATCCACGCTGTTGGAATTGTCAATGATGTGTTCCTTTTCACTGCTGAGTCTTTTTTCACAGTGTGGATGCACCACAGTTTCTCTAACCATTCACTTATTATAGGCTACTTCAGCTGTTTTGAATCTTTAGCTGTTACTAGAAAAGCTGCTATAAACATTTGTGTCTAAGATTTTGTGTGAACATAGATCTTTAATTCTCTAGGATATGTGCTCAGTAATATAATTGTTGGATCACTTGATAGTTGCATGTTTAGTTTTCTTCTTTTAACTCCCATTTTTTTCTCCCTAATATCTGTACCATTTCATATTCTCACCTGCGATGTCTGAGTGATCCAGTTTCTCCACATGTTCACCAGCATTTGGTGTTATGTACTTATTTCAGCCATTCTGAAAAAATATGCAGTGCTACACCATGGCTTTAACTTGCATTCCCCTATTAACTAAAGATATTGAATGCCTTTTCAAGTACTTATTTGCCATCTGTGTATTTTCCGTGATGAAATGTCTCTTCCTGATTTTTGCCCAGGTTGTAATTGGATTGTTTGCTTTCCAATCTGTAAGCAGAATATGTCTCTAAATTATTTATCTTCTTTGACTTCTTTCTGAACATTTTTGCAGTTTTCAGCATACAAATATTGTATATGTTTTGTTAGATTTATATCCAAGTATTTTTTGAGTGATTGTAAATGGTATTTTATTTTAAATTTTGGTATCCATATATTCATAGATACTATACAGAAAATGTATTTTGCAGGTTTATCTTGCATCCTGTGAACTCGCTCAACCCATGTATTAGTTCTGAAAATTTTTATGTGTCCTTCTTAATAGTTTGAGGTACATAACCATGTGATCTGCAAATTGAAACAGTTTTCTTCCTTTCTGCAGGATGACTGTTATTTCCTTTTATTGACTTATTGTACTGGATAGAACTTCCAGCATCATGTTGAACAAAAGTGATAAAAGTAAACATCCTTGCTTTGTTCCCTATTTTAGAGGGAAGGCATTAGATGTTTTGTCAATAAGTATAATGTTAGATGTAAGTTTTTTGGAAATACTCTTTATCAAGTCCATCTTTTTTCTGAGAGTTATATCATGAATAGATGTTCAATTTTGCTACATGGTTTCTGTTCATTGATTGATATGATCATGTGGTTTTCTTTAGCCTATTAATAAGTTAGATTATACTGATTGATTTTCCAAGACCGAACTTGCCTTGCATCCCTTGAATAAATCTCATGTAATCATAGTATATGATTTTTTATATATTGCTGAATTCTAATTGGTAATCTTTTGTTAAGGATTTCTGCATTTATATTCACAAGTATTATTGATTATTAATCTCTAGTTTTATTTTCCTTTTTTTGTATTGTCTGTCTATTTTGGTATCAAGATAATACTAACTTCATAAAATGAAATAAGAGTGCTCCTGTCTCCTCTATTTCTTGGATGAAATTATGTAGAATTGAAATTAAATTCTCCTGTGAAACTATATTAGTCTGGGGATTTCTCTTCTGAGAGTTTTAAAATTTATTTTTCCTAATAATTATAGGACTATTCAAATAATTTCATATTGGGTGAGTTGAGGTAGTTGGGTTTTTTTTAAGGAACTTATCCATGTCACCTAAGTGGGTGAATGTGTGTGTAGAGTTGCTCTTTAGAGTCAGTTATTATCTTTTTGATGTCTGCATGATCTGTAGTGATGTCTCTTATTTCCTTCTTGATGTGCGTAATTTGTGCCTTCTTTCTTTGTTTCTTTGTCAATATTGTCAAGAAGAGTGTCAATTCTTTGATTTTTTTCAAATAACCAGTGATTTTCTCTATTGTTTTTGTGTTTTGGGTTTCATTAATTTCTGCTCTTGTCTTTATTACTCCTTTTCTTCTAATTTGCACTTGTTTTACTCTTCATTTTCTAGGCTCTTGAAGTGGAAACTTAGGCTATTTGATTTTTTCCCTCTGTCTTTAATGTAAGCATTCAGTTCTATAAATTTCTCTCTCAGCAATGTTTTAGCTTTGTCCCACAAATTTTGACATTTTTTCACTTTCATTAAGTTCAATATATTTTTTATTTTCCTTGAAACTCACTTTTTGACCCATGGGTTATTCGGAAAGATGCTGTTTAGTTTCCAAATGTTTGAAGATTTTACTATTATCTATTACCAGTTTGACTTTAATGTGGCCATGAACATACATTCTGTGCTCATACTCTGTATGATTTCAATTTTATAATTTGTTGACTTTAGTTTTCTGTCTACTCGTTTTTATGTTTCACCTGTGTAAGTAAATTGGAGAAATCTTCATCCCTGTGTCCCTTTCTTTTCCTCCTTTGTAATATGTTTTAATTGAATATTTCCTTGATGTATGTAAGGACCATTTGATATGGTATTAAAGTTTTTGACTCAACTGCCAAACATAATTTAAAAACCTCAAGAGGAAAATGAATAGTTATCATTTATCCACATTTTTACTCTTCTTTGTTCTTTATTTCTGGTGTTTCAAAATTCCTTCTTTTATCCTCTTTGTTTTTGTTTAGAGAACTACATTTAGCTATTTTTTCTAGGGTAGGGATACTAACCATCCTTCTCTCAGTTTTCCTTCAGCTGAGAATGTCTTGATTCCCCTCAATACTGGAACATACTTTCACTGGATATAGAATTTTATGTTGATAATTCTTTTCTTCCAGCATTTGAAAATGATGCCTTGCTGGTTTCTTATGAGAAATCCACTGTCACATGAATGTTTTCCTTCTGGGTGAGGTGTTAGTGCTCTTTCTTGCTGCTCCTTTGAGATTTTTTTCTTTGTGTTTAATTTTCAGATGGTTTACTAAGGTGCGTCTTGGTGTAAATTTGTTTGGTTGGTTATGCTGTTTGGGTTTTGCCCAGTTTCTTCAATCTGTTGTTGTTCAATGCTTTTTACCAAATTTGTTAAATTTTCAGATACTTGTATTTCAAGTGTTGTTCAATCCTACCTTCTTCTTTTTTCTCTTTCTGGGGTTCTGATGGCATGAATTTTAGATTTTTTTGTGTGTGATAACACCATATGTCTTCAGATCTTTTTTTGTTTGTTTTCAATCTACTTTTCTCTCTATTCAGTTTGAATACTTTTTATTGCTTTCTCTTCAGTTCACTGTTTGTTTGCTTTGTTTCCTCTGCTCTGCTTTTTAGAAAATCCATTGACTTTCATTTCTTTAATTAGACTTTGATAGTTTTTAGTTTTAAAATTTCTATTTGGTTCTTTTTTATATCATTCACTTCTGGGCTGAGGCTTTCCTTTTTTTCATTTGTTTCAAGTATGTGCATAATTGCTCATTGCAACATTTTTATGATGACTGCTTTAAAATCTTTGTCAGATAATTCTAACATCTTGGTATTCTTTGTATTGGCATCTACTGATGGCATTCTTCATTCGGTTTGAACTCTTCCTGCCTCTTGGCATGATGAATGGATTTTGATTAAATTCTGGACCCCTGCGTATTATGTTATGAGACTCTGGATCTTCTTCCAGGTGGGAGTGGAAGCACAGTTTCCCTCTCAGCCTCCTTGACACCTGGAGGGGGCAGGAGTGCCTTGCTGCTGTTTTCCACACAGCTGCCACTGGCACCTGTTTGGTGGGGATCTTCATTGCCACTGGGTGATTGTAAAATTTCTGATTCCCCACTAGGCTTCTTCTGACAGGACCCCTGGCTTGTCACCGCCAGCTAGGAGTGAAGGTTCTGGGCTCCCCTCGTCTGTCTGACCTGCCCCCCTTCACCTGACAGGGATGTGAGACACTGCTCTGCTTTCAGCTTGCTCCAACAGTGCCAGGGAAAGGAATTGAGTTCCCTTTTTATGGCCTGGTGAAGGTGGAAATCTGGGCTTTCCCTGGGCCATTGCTGGCAGAAGTAGAGGTCAGAATTGAGTGTTTCCATGGTGTTTGGCTGGAGTGAGACTGTTATATTCTAAACATTTCCTCTCTTGCTAGGCTGGCTTTTCCCTGGTCCTTTGTCTAGACAGAACACACTTTTGTTAGGACTTGTGTGTGTATATGTGCGTGTATGTGTGTATGTACGTGTGAATGTGTATGTGTCTCAATGTGTATATGTGTGTATGTGCATGTGTATGTGCATGTGTATGTGTGTGTATGCATGTGTGTATGTGTATATAGGTGTGTGCATGTGTGTATGTGTGTGCATGTGTGTGTGTGTTTGTGTATGCATGCCCAAGCATGTATGCATGTGTGTTTATGTGTGCATGCATGTTTTTATGCATGAGTGTGTGTGCATGTTCACGTGTATTTGTGTGCATGCATGTGTGTGTGCATGTGTGTGCATGTATGTATGTGTTTGTGTGTTGTGTGCATGTGTGTATTCATGTGTGTATGTGTGTGCATGTGTGTGTATGTGTGTGTATGCCTGTGTGCATGAGCATTTGTGTGTATGTGTGTATATGCGTGTGTGTGTGCGTGTATATGCACTTTTTTAGCACATCCAGGTGATTACTTCTCTAGAAACTCATCTGGTAAACGTGGCAAAAAAGAGGTCCAGCCAACTCACTGCTGTGTTGCCTGCACAAGGTTCTGTGGCCCTGTGATGTGGTTTCGTTTTGTCCCCACCCAAATCTCATATTGTAGCTCCCATAATTCCTGCATGTTATGGGAGGTACCTGGTGGGAAATAATTCAATCATGGGGGCGGGTCTTTCCCATGCTGTTCTTGTGATAGTGAATAAGTCTCAATAGATTTAATGGCTTTAAAAACAGACATTTTCCTGCACAAGTTCTCTCTTTGCCTGCCACCATACACATAAGATGTGACTTTACTCCTCCTTGCCTTCTGCCATGATTGTAAGGCCTCCCCAATCATGTGGAACTGTAAGTTCATTAAACCTTTTTCTTTTGTAAATTGCCCAGTTTCAGGTATGTCTTTATCAGCAGTGTGAAAATGGATTAATACACCCTACCCGTCTACCTTCCTCCCTCCACCCTTGGAATCCTGTGTTTGGTTTGCATACAATGTTCATGGTGATTAGTTGTCAGGGGAAAAAGAAAATATGCCTCTTTTCAAGCTTTCATGAAGTGGAAGTCTTGATTGGTTACTTTTTAGTTTTAACTATGTCCTGATTCCTTTACCTTTGATGATACTGATTGATGGCAAACAACCTGGTGGCATGAAAAACACTAGGTACAAAGTCAAAAAACAAATGTGGGTGTTAGCTTTTCAACTTGCAAAGAAAACACTGAAGACATAATAATGAATACGCAATAGAATGTAAGCATAAGTAGGCATCTGACAGACTGGTGGTGTTGCAGAAAGAGAGTGAGGTAGAAGAAGGGAACTAATCGTAGTTAACAGTCTTTGGCCTCACCTGGTTCCTAGAAGACTGTGTGGTGATCAGTTAAAAATATACACAGTTGAATCACATTTTGTCTGTTATACCCGTCAATTCCTACCTGTCTTTCCTCTGTCCAGCTTTTCAGGGTGAACGTCTCGTTAATAGCAGATGCAGTCTCATTACACCCAGAACCAAAAATATCCAACAAGGTATCGTGAAAATCACTCCAGCCTAAAGAACCTTGAGGATTTGGAAACAATCCTGACTGCTTCTCTAAAACTTTGGTAGTGTCAGAAACGTGCTGTACTTTATCTTGTTGCAGCCCTCCCCTGCTCCCCAGCTAACATTTTGCTCCTTGAGAAACCACACTGTTTATTTTGTTCTTTCCCATCTAGGGTTTTGGTATATTCTAGACATTCTCTCTGCTGTTTATTTCAGGGAACTGGAAAGTTGGCTCACAGTTGGACTGGATCTGTCTTGCCCTGATTGGGTGACACTCAGCCCACATCCCCTACATATGTCTACCCTGGTTCCTTCAGTTTTCACTCCACTTCCTTGGCTTTGAGCCACCTCCCCTCCCAGCATGCCCATGTTCTCACCTCTGCTAAGACCAGGTGCTAATTACCCAGGTGCCCATCATTAAAGAAACTGTGTTGGAAATTTCTTTTTACCATATCAAACAAAGTAAATCATTTTACAACTTTGCAAATCCTTCCCTATTAAATTAATGTTGTAACTGTGCATACCATAGTGGGACTTCATAAAGTGTGTGCCCATGATTATTTTGGTTAAAAGTCAAAGACGTGAATCGGGGAAGCTAAGAGAAGAGCCACTGTCACGCTCCTGCGTCTCAGGGAGTCTTCCTACTTAGCGACTCCCAGGACAGGCTGTGAGTTAGAGTTCCCCGGTAGGTTGTTTGAGAACTGCTAATCTCCACTCCCTCCCAGAACGATCCAGTCATAATCTCTTAGAGGTGGTGTCCGGGAAAAGGATGGGGCTCTCTCCATTAACTTAGAGCCTGAAATTCAGACATATTTCTGCACTCTGTAACACATCAGAGTGATTTGACAAACAACTTAGCTTTTGATAGGATCTGATTTGACATTTCAAAATAACTGAAATAGAAAAATATCTTGAATATATGTGTCCATAATAAGACAATTAGTAAGAAATTATGTGGTTTCATAATTTAAACCCATTAACAAAATAATGCAATAGCAATGGTCTTATCTTTCCTCATGGAAACTTCCATGAGGCCCCTGTTTTATTGAGTCCTGAGTTTCTTTCCACTTGGGGATGCTTTTCTGCAATGTGGGGGTCCAGTTAGGTAGGGATGACCTATCCTAACGTCCTCCTTGCCCTTCACATTTTGGTTCAAAAAAGTAGGCTGTCAGGGGAATTGTTGTAGAGTTGGGTCTTCCACACCCTAAGAACAGGCAGGTAGCTATTTCCTCCTGTGTGAGCCTGCAGTCTTACCACGTTGGTACTCTGAGAGAAGATGCTCGGGCTGAATTTTGCAAAGAGAAACTTGACATCATTATCAGAGATTTCTATCTCTAATATCACAGAGGACAGAAATGAGCACCTGTGGCTCCATCCTACGTAAACTATGGCCCCTTGCAGTTCCCTGAAATACATGAGCCCCCGAGGTTGGACCCGCAGTCAATGGCTGGGCTACTCCTTGATCTTGCTGAGTAGTGGCTCAGAGTCAAATTTGTTTTGATTTATACAAATTAAATAATTATTTTCGTATGTTTACACTGCCCATGCCTTATCTCCATTTTGTCTAGGACCTGCCTAACTAAGGAAGCTTTTGGGGTGAAATATGAGGTCATGAGATGCTGACGTTCCCACACCCAGTCCTGCGGCCCCTTGTCTTCCTCGTCTCTTTGTGTGTCGTTGACCAAGACAGTGGTTCCACAGTCACTGCCAAGAACACTGACCCAAGATTCCTGCCTCATAGAAAATAGTGTCCCCTGATGAAGCTCCCGACAGCCCAAGGTCAGCTAAAGGAAGGAGCTGCTCCTGGTGTGTCTCTGTGGCCTCAGTACCCGTGCACTGAGATGTGGTTTAGTGAGCTCACTTCAGTCCCCCTATGATAGTTAGAAGAGAACATCAACATTGAAGGTTAAAAACACCAACCGCTAGAGGTGGTACTGAACTTCTGCTAATGGTGGTTGATGTATTTCTTTCTTACACATAAACTGTAAAATCTCTATCTTCAGATTAATACATGGAAACTAACAATGTCATGTTTGCTATTTATATTTTAATTAAAATATTTAAGATTTGAAAGTGTTATGTTGATTCTAAATATTTAAAGCTGTTGGAGGGCCTAGCCCTTTGTGTCTTTCCACTGGCTTTGGTGTGTGACCAACAGTGGAGCCCAGAAGGCCCCCGGGGGGGGGATACAGACCACCGAGGGGCCCATTTGCTCACATTTGCAACTGGGTGGGAGGGAGGAGAAAGGAGGCTCTCAAATGTCATCCAGAAAGAACCTTATTCCTTTGCTACCACTTCCTGTGCTTTTCATTAAAACCCAAAGACTTTTGTTCATCCATTTAAACAAAAAAGTAAAAAGAAAATCTGGGCTCTGATTATAGCCTGGCTCCACCTTCTTCCAGCCTGCCCATCACTCATTCTCACTTTGGGGTAGATTGGAAGTAAATTAAAGTGTACACACTCACACAAACACAGAAAGGAGGGGGGAACACAACTAAGTACACAATGACCCAGCCTTTTTTTCTGAGCTCCCGTTTCTGTCAGTGACAACACAGTAGCAGCCAGGGATGACAGCCACGTGTGTGCTTGACACCTGCTGTAAACTCCTGTCTTCGTTTACCGCTGTTTCTGTAAACACGTATGAATCATAGTTCTCTTGTGTCTTAAGCTGAGCAAGAGTTGCTTTTCTTGGAGCCTGGCCAGCTGCTGATGGAAATCCACTTCCTGTGCAGAGTTGTGCTGTTCCTGCCCTCAGCATGGCCTGTGGCTCCATCCAGAGATGTGCTGTTCCCACCCTCAGCATGGCCTGTGGTTCCATCCAAGGCACTTCTCCCTTGGACATCCATGGGGGCTCATTTTTCCTCATGAGGGATTGGGAGACTGTCATTAGAAAAGTGGGAAAAATAGCAAATATTGCAATAATCCAGGCTTCCTTATTCATTCAGTAATAATTGAGCACCTGCCATGTGCAATACGATTCCGGAGTCTGGGGACACCTTACAGGGTAAGTCACACAAAGACTTCCACCTGCCAGAGCTCACATTTCAGGAGTAGAAGGGCAGCTACAATGAATAAACATGATAAGTAAGGTGTATATTATGTCAGAACGTGAAAAGTAGCATGGAGAGAAGTTCATGCAGAGAAAGATAAGAGAGATCGGGAGTTGATCAGGAAGCAGGAGCGGGGGTTTTAATAGTTGTGTTGAGGATGTAGAACTGATTCTCTCCATCATTCCAGAACCAGAAAGAGCCTCATTTTGTCCAGTTCTTCCCAAGTTGTTGATGAGGGTAGTGGAGTGAGGCAAGTTCTCTTGTTCCATCTTGTTCACACTATCGTTGGATTTCTCTTTTCTCCATTACTTCAACTTTATAGAATTAAATGCTACTCCCAAAAGGCTAATTGAAAGAGCAAATCTGCCCCAAGATGTAAAAAGGAATTCTCCTTTTCACACAGGTAATCCAAGGAATGGACACAAATAATCTTGGACATTTCTCTACTAGTATTTGAAATGTGTCCTAACGGAAAATACCAAGTGTTTTCTCTTGAGAATGAATAAATGTCAGCCAAGGAGCTGGAAGTTTATGGGGCTCTTTATTACGTGGACAGTGCAGAACTGGACCATGGAGGGTCTCTCCAGACAGGCACTATGCAGCCCAATGGGCCATGCTGTGCCTTTGTGGAACTTCTTCCTAGGAAGCATGGTGACTGGGACAACCAGCCAACAATGACACCTGCTGATGAACAAAGGCTGATTCAAACAATTGGCCATAAACATTCAGAATGAGTTCTATAGATTTAACTCATTCCTGAAAATTTCCACAGGCCGGATTGGGAATTTTTATAGCTTTTTTGTTTTATCTTGTTCATTTTGCCATTATATTTTCCTTAAAGTTGATTATTTATTTATGGGAAACTCTGAAGTGCAAATTATTTTTTATCAAACTTTATATGCTTTTTCCTCTCATTTCTGGCCCTAACCCAGAACTTCATCCCTTAACTCTTGAATTTTGGAAAAGCCTTCTTGAGGAACTATTTAAATTTACCTTCTAGATTCATTTTGCATATTGCTGCAAGACAGTTCACGGGCTTTAAAAAGTATACTTTTCCTCCTTAAATGAGAATCTCTGTCTGCTTTCCTACTAGTTTTTGTGAAAGACATGTGAAGCCTTTCATACTTGTTCTATTAATTAGTTGCTATTCTTTAGTATGCATGTTCTGTTATATTTACTGATCCATCTTAAATATGCCGTAATCATTTTCACTCAATATTTTTTACTACGTCCCTCTTGACTAGAATATGCCTCTTGATCCCCTGAACATATTTTAATTCTACTCATCATTACAAACCAAATTAAGTCTAACATATTCCATAAAGCTTTCTTTGACAATTGCAAAACCCATTGACTCATTTATGAAACCAATACTCACTGAATGTCTACTAAATGCCAGATACTACTGAGGTACTTGATTTAGAGCATCCAGTAAGCCAAATAGAAACACTTGCACTCGTGGATAATTCTTAACTTAGAATAATGTACCATTGTTCACAAATAAAACCGTATTTTATATTTTATAAATATTAAACAATTTTTAATAAATATAGGTATGTATTTATAGTTTTGCCTCCATAGCATACAAGTTCTCCAAGTGCAATCATGCTTCCATTTGAAATAAATCATATGTATAGCCTACATATTTTCCAAGACAAAAGTTACTAAGTTAATTACTTATTAATTCTAAGCTTTTTGTATGCTCAAGTTTAAAATTGGCTATAGTAGAACTTTCAAGCTCTTAGAAATGTAGAAGAGGAATTTACAATTCCTTTGGTTTACAGATGAGGAAAATAAAATCTTTCAACTTACTTAACAATGTCAGTCAGTTTATAGTGTCTACAATGCTAAATGTAAAGTTATGCCATTGAATCATTTTTCTCTGAAATTTAAAGGTAATACCCTTTAAATTAAACAACAAAATGTGTATAGAAGTCATGTGTAGAAACTGTCGACCCTAACCAGTGAGTTACAAATGAGAAGCAGGAAATTCTATAATATACAAGTTTCAATAAAGGTGATGATGTCTATTCTTGGGAGATTATTACTATATTGAGAGTGTGTTTGTGCATGCATTTGTGTATGTGGAGTCTGAAAAAGTCTGAAAATTTTATTATACTCGCTATACTCACTCTGAAATGAAAACGTGTTGGTTGATTAAAAACTGCTCTGAAAAAAATTACTTCTGGAAAAGAGATGATCAAGAAATTATTTCCCAATGTGTTTCCCACACTATTCAGATAAGAAGGGACCCTGGCCTGGGGACTTTGGAATTTGGTCTCTGACAAGTGCATTCTCAAAATATAACTGGATACATGGCATCTCTTCTCTCTTTTTTCATTGATCTCTAACTGTATCAGTTACTAGTATAGATATCTAAAACAATGAGATAAAATTATACCATACAGTTTTTAGTGTTTATTTTTTAGTTGTGAGTTTCAGGTAATTTAAATGTTAACTTTTAACTAACTCCATTTTCTATTGTGAATATTTATTCCTTTTATAATTATTGAAATGTGTTAGTTTAAAAAATATTTATGTAACAAATTTCCTCTTAAAATTTGTTTTAAGCACTGAATTAGCTACTAAGTATACAAAGATTAACATAACAAAATCTCTGTTCCACTGACTTCATTATCTAGTAGGGAAAATACAAAACCAGATGTACAAAGAGATGTATGGGATTACATAATTCTCTACATAGACATGCAAAGATGGTATGGTAAACTATTGTATTTCAATGACGAACAAGCATGAAATAATGTGATATTCTATGCAATGAAATAGTGCACTGAGTGGTCAAACACTTATTTGTTAAATAAAGCTTTGCAATTATGCTAACGCATACCATAAGTCTGAAAAATATGGATTTGTAAATCAAAAATCCCACTGGTAGAAATTTATCTTAGAGACATAATCCGTGATCTTTAAAAATATATACATATATATTGAATCACAGCAATATTGAGAAAAATATAAAAATTATGAACCATCTAAATTATTTAATTAAGTGGTATTGGTTTACTACATTAATTATGAATTCTTATGCAGTCATTAAAAATCATTTCATAGAAATATGTTGATTGATCTGTGAAAATGTCCCTGATATAATGTATGATTTTAAAAGTTTATAAAGTAATATTTACCAATATTTTTAAAGAAAAAATAGGTTATTCTTGCACTTTTCTCTTTCTAAGCATGTGTTATTCTTGAGTTTCAAAGTAAAATCACATGATCATATCAATTGTTGCACAGAAAGCATTTGAAATATATCAACATCCATTTGTAATAAAAACTCTCAGAAGAAAGGAATAGAAGGAGAAGTGATACACAATGTTTACAAACAGCCTATAGCTAACACTCTACTTAATCAGAAGATTCAATGCTCTCCCTTACAATTGGGTAAAGGACAAGAATGTCTACTGTAACCACTGCTATTCAACACAGTGCCAGCAGTTCTATCCATTGCAATAGGACAACAAAAATAAATCATTTTGCAGTTGTCATGATTGTCTACTTAAAACATTCCAAAGCTCTATATTAAAAAAAAATTCTCTTAGAACCAATAAAGGAGTTTTGTAAGGTTGCAAGATACAAGATAAATATACAAAAATTATTTGCATTTCTATATTTAGCAGTGAACATGAGGACATAAAGTTAAAAATAAAATAACATTTACAATCAGTCAAAAAAAGAGAAATATGTGGCAATGATATTTTTCACTTGCAAAAAAACACAAGATGTTTGGGTTTTCTTTCCTCACCCCCCTGCCTGCCCCATCAACCAATTCTCTAATGCTAGCCGATTTGTCTTAGTCAGTTAAGTTTGCTATAAAAAAGTACAGATGAGTGGCTTATAGACAACAGAGACTTATTTCTCACAGTTCTGGAATCTGGAAGTCTGAAATCAGGGTGCCAACATAGTTGGTTTCTGTTGAGGGCCCTCTTCAAAGTTGCAAACTGCTGACCTCTTTTTGTATCCTCACATGGCTGAAAGAGAAAGAGCTAGCTCTGGTCCTCTTCTTGTAAGGACACTAATATCATCATGAGGGTGCTACCCTCATGACCTAATCACTTCCCAAAGACCCTATCTACTAAGGCCTCCTTGTTGGGGGTTAGGACTTGAACATATGGATTTTGGGGGGACACAGGCATGCATTCCATGACAGTGGTTTACAATTCAGTTCGGTTCTAACTGCCTCCCTGTAGTTTGCATCAGGTCCCATGATTAAAGGTTCAGCCCTACAAGACTTACTCCACTGTAAGTCCCAGGCCTCCCATACTTCTGACCAAACATCTGTAAACGAAATGTTCCCACAACCTTTCCCCTGTGTTTTATAATTTGCTAGAATGGCTCACAGGCCTCAAGGAAACAGTGTATTTGTGATTACAGATTTATTATAAAGTATAAACTCATAAAAATACAGATTTATTATAAAGTATAAACTTTATTATAAAGTATAAAGTATATCCTCAAGGTGTGGGGAGGGCTGAGAAGCTTCCATGCCTTCTCTGGACATGCCACCCTCCCAGCACCTTGATTTGGTCACCACCCTGGAAGCCCTTTGAACCTTGTTGTTTAGTTTTTTAATAGAGGTTCTATTACATAGGCATGATTAATTAAATCATTGGTTACTGGCAATTAACTCAATCTCCTTTCCCCAGAGGTTCAATGTTGGAGCTAAAGTCCCAACCCTGTAATCACAGCTTGGTCTTTTTGGTGACAAGCCCCCATCTTGAAGCTCTCTAGGGGCTCCCAGGCACCAGTAATCTAATTAGCATCCAAAGAAAACCTCTCTCTTATCATTCTAGAGATTCCAAAATTTTAAGAGCTGTATATAGAGAACTGAGTATAAAGAACAAATACTTTAACAAAAGAGGCTTTTATCACTGAGGAAATTATAAGAGTTTTAGGAGCTGTGTACCAGGTACCAGTGAAAGAACTAAATACGTATTTTTTATTAAGCCACAATATCACAAGTATAAGTCCAATAAAATGTATGTATAATTTGTATGCTGAAAACTAAAGAAAATAAATAAATGGAAGAACATTCTGTGTTCATGGATTAGAAAATTCAAAATAGCAAATGTCAATTCTTTCCAAATTGATACACAAATTCAACAAAATTCATATCAAAATTTTAAAAATGTTTGTAGATGTAAACTTTTTTGAAGAAAATTTGTGCGGAAAGACAGAGAAACTAGAGTAGCCAAAGCAATTTTGAAAAGTTCAGTAAGACCAGACAGATTTAAAAATTGCCACGCAAATAAATAACTGCCATGAAGACAAAGTATTGGTCAAAGAAGCTCTCGAGCAAATCCATCAGCAGAGGTCTTGGAAAGGGAGTGGTGGTCCCTTAGGGGCCACCATCCTAATTGCTACTTTCCGTTTCTCTTCCTTTTTAAAAGTTTTTTTTCCACTTCCAGTTTTGTTTTATTTGAACTTGTTGTGTGTGGTTTTTGTTTTACTTTCTTTCTCTTGTACTAATTTGGACATTGTGGAATGTATAGTCTATTTTCATTTAGTTATAACCCTAACTCCAAGCCAAAAATCATCTTTTTGCTGAATTGTTATAGTGGTCTCCTGAGTAGATTCTCAGATTCCCCCTCTTTCCTAACGGTGTTCTCTGGGGAGTGGTTGAAGTCACCCCCGAAAGACAGGCTTTCTGGTTATTCTGCTCTAGTTTAATGGCCATTTTTCTCTGCGTTATTTCACTGCCTTCTGATTCCAATGCTGCTAACAAGAAGTCGGATTCCAATGGCATTTGCTCCTTTTCATATCTTTCCTTTACCTTTTGCACTTGTAGCTTTACTAAGGTTTATCTCATCGTGAGTTGTTATTCATTTTTTCTGTTTGAGATCTGTTGGGTTTTGAGGCTTGTTGTCTTTAATTCTAGAAATGTCTAAGTAATTACCTCTTTACTTATTCAATTTTTACCAATCTGCCTTGGTTATTTTGATGGTCTTCAAAAATCATACTTTTTATGTTCTCTCTCTATTTCAGAGATGTTTTTAAAAACAAATAAATATATGTTATGGTTGGTACCTCATTAATTGAGGATCTGGTTTTGCTATTTTTCTGCTTGTCTTAACACTCGGAGGCATAATTAGTTTTGGGGTGTGTGTGTGTGTGTGTGTGTGTGTGTGTGTGTGTTATTATGAGCTTTTAATCACTGTGACATTACCTGTGGGATCTGTTTAATGTGTGTTCCTCCAGAAGACTTAGGAGAATTCTAAACTATCATGGGATATGGCTTGCAGGTAGATACGGCCTTCTCCTTTCGTCCTTTTCATTCTTCCTTCCTCCTTCCTTCCCTTTTTCTTTTTCTTCTTTCTTTCCTTTATTTTTTCCTTTCCTTCTTTTCTTTCTCTCCTTCCATCTTTCCTTCTTTCTCTCAATCTTTCTTTTTTCTTCCTTCTTTCTTTCCTTCATTCCTTTTCTTTTTCTCTTCCTTCCATTTTTCTTTCCTTTCTTCCCTCCATCTTCCCTTTCTTCCTTCCTTCTTTTTCTTTCTTTTCTTCCAACTTTTCTTTCTTCCTTCCCTTTTTTTTCTTCCTTCTCTTCCATTTTCCTTCCTTCCCTTCCTTTTTCCTTCCTTCCTTTCTTCTTTCCTTCTTTCTTCCTTCCTTCGTTCCTCTTTTTCCTCTTTACTTTCTTTTCTTTCTCTTCCCACACCTAGAGACAGGACTAAAACAGGAAAATATATTTCCCTTTTCTTCAGGGCAGTTTTTCTTTTCTGCATTCACTGAGGGTTTTGGGTTTCAGGGGCCCTGGTTTTTTAGAAGAGTCTGCAATCTGACCTCTACCCCTGCTTGGGAAAGTAGCATTGGTCCTCATTCTTACAACTTATGAAGGCACAAAATTAATGCTGCCACCAGGCATGGTTAGAAGCCCCAGGAAGGGCCAGCTTCTGGGCTTTCTCCTTCTATTTGCATTTCCATTGTTTCTCGCCATTAAGGATTTCACATTCTAGCCATTGACATACTCTTTAATTTCACATATAATTTTTAGGCGTTTCTAGATATATAACTCGCTACAGTGCTGGCAAGGTGAGAGTCTCTCTACAGTCAACCGTATTGCTGGCAAAAAAAGTCATATATTTTAACTTCTAGAAATCCAATGAGAAATATAAATAGAGATGCTAGGTAGATAGTTAAGTACACAACTCCAGAGCTCATCAGAGAGACCTGGATGGTGACATAAATTTAATGGCCTAAGCCTGAAAGTACTAGGCTGGACTCTGATGGACCAGATGGTGAATGTCACGTGGACATTAAGGGGAACACAAGGGGACCTGTATCCTGTGCCTGGGGAAGGCTGGGCTCTGGCAGGTCAGGTGGTGAATGTCGTGGAAGTGAATGTAGATGACGAGGATTAAGCCACTTTTGAGTTTATTGTGGATTGAAGTGAGAAATTGAATGTGGTCTAGAAAGAAATATGCTTTTTGGGGAGGTTCCTTTTAGAATATAAGAGATTTTTTTTAAAGCACTGATGATAATTTACGATTCACAGGTTCAAAGAGAGAATGTAGTGAACACCACAAGGTTCCTGAGTGTTTGGGGATGGATTTCACAGCAGAGGTGGGGGCACTGATAATTTATTCATTTATTTATTTATTTATTTATTTATTTAGAGGGAGTCTCACTTTGTTGCCCAGGCTGGAGCGCAGTGGCACAATCTTGGTTCACTGCAAACTCCACCTCCCAGGTTCAAGTGATTCTCCTGTCTCAGCCTCCCAAGTAATGAGGATTACAGGGGCCTGCCACCACGCCTGGCTAATTTTTGTATTTTTAGTAGAGATGGAGTTTCACCATGTTGGCCAGGCTGGTCTCCAACTCCTAACCTCAAGTGATCTGCCCACCTTGGCCTCCCAAAGTGCTGGGATTACAGGCGTGAGCCACTGCGCCTGGCCAACTGATCTTGGATTAAGTGGAGCCACCCTCTTCTTATGTAGAGAGGAGAGAAAGAGAGAATTCAGATGGCAGGTGGAGTGTGCAATAGTTCATATATCACAGCTGCATCTCTCTGTAAATTACAACTCAAGTCATTTTCTGAAGTTGAAGAAGTAGAGACAATCAGTGTTTGCTGAAAATTGAGAGGTTTTTAAGTCCTGCAGAGGGCAAGTTACATAAGTCAGCTGATCATTAGAGCACAAATTTATAGCAGTATCAGTGAATTGCTGGCATCTTGGAGCAACCCAGGTGCAGGCGTGGAGAAGGTACACTGTTCTGTTCATTCAGGGTTCAGCATTTTCCGCAACAAAATGTACATCAAGGACAAATAGGCAAAGGAGTTTAGGGCACTGTCATGTGAGTCATCAGAATGACAAACAGGAATGTGAGCTGCGTGGAGCTGCTGGACAGGGAGACTGGAAAGGCTTATATGGTCAGAGACAGGAGGTGGGGACTCAGCCTCAGGAACTGCGTTGTTCTCATTCTTGTAACAACCTTTTCAGACAGCCTTTCCCAACAGACGGTCGTGTTTTCTGTCTGCAGCACAACCACACAGAGGCTGAGTCCTTCAGGCTCCCGTCAAGGCCCCACTGAGAGGGCAGCCCCGGGAGCTAGCCGGTGTCACAGCACCTGGCCTCCCAGGGTGGTCGTCACAGGCTTCCAAGCAGGCATGGCGGCAAGTTAGGCGACAGGCGGCCCAGGAGTCAGGCCTGGCCCAGACAGGGCCACTGGGACTGCAAACCACACTGTCATTTTCTGTAAGGTTTGAATAGGAGATGCAGAAAAAAAGAAAGATGTCAGATGTGGAACTGAAAGGCCACGAGGCTGAGGGTGCATAAGAATGCAAACGCACAGGAAATATGGTGGGCTGTGCAGGGAGAGCCAGAGGGGGCATAGGGAAGGAGTGGGGGAAACACAACAGGCTGTGCAGGGAGGGCCGGGGCGGGGTATCGGGTGGGGAGTGGGGGAAACACGGCAGACTGTGCAGAACATGGGGGGCGCGGAGAGGCAGGAGTGGGGGAAACTCGGCTGCAGCAGAGGCGGCCTGGCGGGGCATCGCACACCTGACCCCAGAGTCCTCCCAGTGCCACATGCTGGGGTCCACACACTGAGAGGGTCCTGTTGCTGAGCTCCAGGGACCTCAGAACTCCTTGCTGAGATTCCCACTTTTCTTGGTTCCATGAGAATTCTGTAAATAAAACTATTTTTTTCTTTGAGGTTACCTAAATAGGCCCCTGTTCTCTTTAAAAAGAATACAGCTAGATGGTGTTTCTACGTGCTCCCTGGCACACAGCATGCCCTGTGTGCACATACCCTGCTATGGTTTGGAGGTGCCCTTCAAATCTCATGTTGAAACATGATCCCCAGTTTTGGAGGTGGGGCTAGGTGGGAGGTATTGGGTCATGGGGTTGCTGGAGGATCCCCCATGAAAGGCTTAACACCTTCCCCTTGGTGATGAATGAGCTCTTGCTCAGTTAGTTCACATAGAACCTTGCTGTTTAAAAATCTGGGTGGGGTGTGGGGGCTCACAGCTGTAACCCTAACACCTTAGGAGACTGAGGCGGGCAGATCACCTGAGCTCAGGAGTTCGAGAACGGCCTGGGCAACATAGCGAGACTCTGACTCTACCCAAAAATACCGGGTATGGTGACATGCGACTGTGATCCCAGCTACCTGGGATTCTGAGGCAGGAGGTTGCAAAGAAAAAAAAAATTTGACCCCCCAACTTCCCCTCTTAGTCAGCTCTCACCATGTGACTTGCTGGCTCCCTGTCACCTTCCACCATGACTGGAAGCTTCCTGAGGCCTCCCCAGAAGCCAAGCAGATGCCAGCACCATGCTTCCTGCACAGCCTGCAGAACCCTGAGCCAATGACACCTCTTTTCTCTATAAATTACCCAGACTCAGGCACTTCTTTATAGCAATGTGGTAGACTGACGCACTCCCTCTCCGCAGCTGGGCCCCCAGACCAGGCCAGAGAGGGCTGTGCTGGTGCTTCCTGTTGCACCCAAGTCCATGTTGGTGTGAGATTTCGTGCTCTAGGCAAATGTAGAGAATGGACACCCTGTGTCCGCACAGACTTTCAGCAAACTGTGGCACTGTGGCATGGGAGAAATCTTTGTAGGAAATGGTTCTGTCTGTGGCAGCTTCAGTGACCCCCGCCACCACCACAGCCCCACATTTTCCCGAATCTCTTCTCAAAAGACAGCACCTTCAGAAAATGACTTATGTTCAGAGATTAACTCGTTAACTGTCCAGATACCACACATGGATATTTGATATTTTAGCATGAGATCGAGGCTGTTTAATAATGGATTATTGCCTTGGAGTGACCTAAGTACATGTGGATGATAGGCATGAAATTGCCAAATACTGTGTCTGATGTTTACATATATGTAATTCTGAATTCTGGCTAGGAAAAAATAATACATCTCCTGTACTCTAACAGGGAAGCCTCACTGGTGACATGCCATGCTAAGTTTTGGTCCTATGGCACCTGAAAATGTGTGCCTGGGCATCTGTTACTCTTTCATTACTTGAAGCCAAGAAACGCCACTGTCAGGACTGTGCCAGAGCAGCAGAGACAACAGCAAACACCCCAACGTGGGGCCCATAGAGCTATCGGCTTTTCACTTTTGTGGTTTTACTAGGTAGAAACAGTGTAGGCTGCTTGACCTTTTATTTTATTCTGAGGCAAGACTTTCTAGGTCCCTAGAGAGAGGAGCATTATCTACGCAAAAAGTCAAACAGAATTCAAGCAGGCGGGCAAGACTGGTCCTTCGAAATGCTGATTCATCCACAGGCAGCACCATCTTCCTGTTTAGAAGGGTGGAGGGTGATGGCCAAGGCCGGCCAGATCAGGCCACTGCATTGTGGGCTTTCTCTCACTCGCTGGGAGGCCGGGGGCTCAAGGTCAAGGTCAAGGCAGAGGTCAGGGAGCGGCCATGCCCGTTCCATCGCACTGCCCTTCAATCTCCGTGGTCGGTGGATAGAGATCTTCAGCTCTTAGCCCCACCGGTCTCTTCACTGCACAATCAACTGACAAGCACAAGTAATTTCCTGCTGTGATCCCTTCAGCGATATCCTGAAAAGAGAAGAAAATAAAAAGGGGGGAAAACTGCAGCAAACCAAAATATCCCTGAAGTGCACTGCCTAGAAAGAGAGAAGAGATTTTAGTTAACACATGTTAAATGCTTGCAGCTACCATTCCTTTCAAATTGGAAATTAGTTATTTATTCTTTCTAATTCTCTGAAGCATTTGCTCCCCCAAATTGCACATGTGTGACCTATTACCTCCTTTCTGCTTTACTTTTATTCCTCAGAGCAGAAAAATGAATGGATGTTTTCCCATTTTATTCAACTCAGAAATCTCTAGCCATTTAATATTGACTGAAAAATTAATGAATGAAACTGGATAAATGAGTAAAAGGCCGTTCTCTGTAATGGAGCTTTGAGCTTAGACTATGCGTTGAGCCACCCATTTTTTTCCCATTAAGTTGTACTTTCGGCTGGAATTTTGAGAGTGTGACATCAGAAGAAACAATAGCTTATTTCTGTTTTTCCACCTTTCCCTTGTTACCATGGGCATTTGGTAGTAGTGAATGAGGTGGGCTCCATATTTAAATTGTGGGTTTATTTAGAAAGCATGAACAATACCAGAGAGTATTTTTTTTTATGTTGCCTCTGATTTTCCCTAACCTTATTGTGTAAGGTGCCACCTTCAAGATAATTTCAACCCTGGTGGTAGCACGAGTTTTTCTGAGTGTGTTGTAGAAAGCGTGCAGTGCAGCTCTGTGTGTTCTTCGGTGACACAATGAAGTAGGTACCTTATCCTTATTTAGTGACAATTAAACTGAGGCTTAGAGAGTTTAGGAGAATTGCTCAACAGCACACTAATTTTGATTCTAGTCCACTACAGATATTTAATTCGTGTCTGATTTCATCACGTTCTCTTACATGGTGAGTGTCCTTGCAGTCAGCCCTCACCCTGAAGTATGGAGTCCTGCAAGGCCAGTTTAACAAGAGACACTGGGGCACCTTACCCCCAACTACAGCCACAGAAAACCTAAGACAACGAGAACATGAAATAAATACATCATCATGGGGGATTTTCATGCTATGGGCGTGGGAAATGAGGATGATTCCTATAACCCGAGCCTTTTCAGTCATTTACAAAACCACCGCCACCACCACCACCCTCTGAAGACTGTGTTTATTTGCTGTTTTCTCCTGTTTGCTGTAGGATATCTATGTGTTTGAAGCCTCTAAAATCGATTTTTGCATACAGAAGAAAACAAAAGCAGCCACCATGTACTGCACAGCTAGTTGGGACATCCTAGGTATGAATAATAACAACAGCAAAGCCCACTGAAACCACAGGGAATGAGAGGAGAAATGAGAGGTCAGGACTCATGTGCTGGACAAAACCAAGGGTTACACAAGATGAGGGAATCCACTGAGTCAAGTCTACAATACCCAATCCCCTAAAATGCTTTCAAATATTAGGGCAATTCAGGGTTCAAAAATTAGGGCAATTCAGAGAGGCAATAAAGACTTTGTGAAAAAAAAATCTGTGGCCTAAGTTTGGTAACTCCCAGGATCTAGAAGGAAAAAAAAAATATGTAGAACATAAGAAAAGTCCAGGCTGAGGTGCTTGAAGGATTAGAGACATTTTGTCAATTAACACAATAATGAATTTTTATTTCTATGGACCACAAGATCTCATTTTTTTTACCATAATTTAAAAAACTACCATAAAAGTGATAATACCATTTAAGAATATATACATATCTCAGAAAATCAAGCCATTATTGTCTGTGGGTTTTAGAAAAAAATACAATTGGTCTTATTTTTTATCTGATAATCACCTCTTTCCACAAGGCATGAATCAATGCAATATCCATGATGCAGTGCAGATCTTATGGCCACTTGCTTGGAAGAAAACTAGAATATAATTATCAAAAAGCTAGAGTTGATGTCAAAATTCTATTTTAGTTTGCAGAAAATTTAGAACTTTAAGCCTCTTTCTACATAGAATATATTGAGTGGTTCTTTGAATTAGAATACTCAATTCAGTTAATCAGTTTGCAGAAATTAAGGGATGAGTGTGTGTGCCTCAGAGGACCACTCACCCGCAACAGGCAAGGAAGCTAATACCTGAATTATTTGTAAGTCCTTGAGGCCAAACAGCTTACAGGTGGAATTTGAACCAGAGTTCCTGGCTCCCAGTTCAGAGAAATGTTGCCCACCCACCTGCCTTTGGTTTAAAAGTGATTTGACGTGCTGGTTGTCTGCATTGGATCATTTTCTCATTTACATGGAGATGGAGGCAGATATTGGCCAGACATTTTTGGGGTGGAGAAGGACACTTTGATTGCTAACTAGAGAATCGGATTCTACTGCACAAATTAGCAACAAAGAAGGAAAAGCGGCCTAATAATTCAGCTCTGAAAACAATTGAAATGTGGTCAAACAGCAGAAGGTTTTTTTTGTTTTGCTCTGGTTTTGTTTGTTTTTGATGAGTCCACTCTGATCTCCCGAATCTAACTGTGTACCTTCTATTTTTGCCTTCATAATCGAGTCAACAATCTTCCCTTGTTTCTGACTAAACCAGATCCTTGACTGACAGTTTCTAAAGAACTTGAAAAGTTCCTTTGTTGAAACCATGTTGGGGGGTTGTGAATATGAATAAAGAAATTGCACAGAAGTAAAAATAGGGTCATTGATATTTCTCAGGAGGGCAGGGTGGTATTTCTGCCAATGGTCCCTGATTAGCGGGCTTCATTGTTACGCGTTTATTAACTCAGATGAAATCAATATATTCACCAAGACCCCAGGGTTTTCTTGGACATTGTTCCTCGAAGCACTATTGTGTTTATATCAGGGCAAAGTGGGGCATCTTCTAATGTAACATTCAGCCATGATGGATCAAATTACCTTTTATTTAAGAAAAATCAAAATTCCCCTTTTGGACATTTAGTGAATGACAGGCTTGACCTTTCCCGGTTTGTTTTCGAGTTCATTGTACTCAGGACCCTGCTGGCAATGGAAAATATATTTCCTTTTTCCTCTCACAACCTAATCTGACCTCCCTAGGATGAAATTGAGACAATACAAGTTCAGAAGGCTTCTGTTGTGCAATCCAGAATTCAGAATCTGTCCTGAACCATACTCATGGGTATGATATCTAATGGGAATTTTTCTTATTATTTGCACCTGAACTTTATCGTTCACATTAAAATTATCATCATGCAAAATTTTCATCATCAAATCATTAAAAACATCAAATGTGTTACAATTGTAATTTTTAGAGTGAGATGAAATGCCTGCTACTTTCATTTTGTTTGCTGTTGGCTTTTTACCTTAAAAGACTTACTTTTATAGCGCTTTGACTCTGGTTTGTCATAGTATTACACGGAAGCATGGAAACTCTTTGATACGTATTTCACCTCTTGGTTTTAACATGCGTTTGTTTTTACTGAGACTCTAATTTTACACAAGCTTTACTGTGCTCTTCCTCCTCACTCACACACGATTATTTTTCCCCACTAAACTTCCAGCAGGTGTCATTGAGACACAAATTTGTTGGAGCTGTTTCCCCACAGAATACTATTTTGGGGCTTGATTATAGAGAGACTCTTACAAAAAGATTTTGATGGAAAAAAATACTGAGGACATTATCATTTTGCATATGAATTGGGGATAGTATGCAATAATATATATTTTCAATCTTGGAATGAGCTGTAATCAACACAGTATGTACTTCCTTTCAGCTAGGCAATGTGTGACAGTTTCTTATGTAAATTTGTTGACACTATAAATGGTAAATGTCAACAAATTCCAAATAAAGTCAGCTAAGTAAGCTAGTGTAAGCAATGCAGCGTACACAAATCAAAAGGTTGTTATTGCAAGGTTGAGGATATTGATGCTGTAGTGACTCACAAACATGCGTCTGCTCTTGATGTGCCAATGGTAGGAAGCAGGGTGGAACATGTCATCTTCCCAGTTTTTCCTAACACTCAAGCTTGGAGAAGATATTTGAGGTCATGTAAGTCAAATTTTAATTTTACAGATGAAGACAAAGATTCTGAATGGGATTGTGACTTAGCTCAGGCTTGACTCATTAGAAGTGGGTCTGGAGCCAGAAACAGCTCTAATGATTCCAAATTCAATGTTTGTTCCAAAGCTCCAACACACTCTTGGTGTGAAAATATAAAAATTAACAATGTAAGAAAGTAAAGTATAAAAACATCATGTGTAATACTAAAAATTGCTTTAACATATGGCAAATTTGTTCATTTTTAGACGACATTTGAGTTAATATGGATGAGATTTATTTTGTGCAGTTTCCAAGTTGCAATTTTTATTTGAACCAAAATAATAAACTATCAGAAGAGATTTGCCAGCCCCTTTGGGGAAGGCTGAGGTGAACAGAGCACACGGGCATGTGGAAACAGCATTCCAAAGGCCTTACAAAATGGTAAGAGGAATGAATAAAATCTAGAAGTATCGATAGAACTCATTGTTTTAAAAAATTATACCTGAACTAACATTTCCTTACAAAGCTCTAACTTGGTAAAATAAGGCATTCAATGTCTATATACATGGATAGAATCATGCTTTGTAGGCATAGCAAATCAAATTTTCAAATATCATTTTTCTCAGAGTCCCAAGAGACGATGCAGCGTCAGCCTGATTCTCTTAGGACACTTGCTGTGGACACCTAACCACCATGCTGGAAGGAAGCTCAAGCTTCCCTGAGGAGAAGCTTATGTGGGAAGGAACTGACAGGCAGCACCACCGTGTATCTTAGGGATGGATCTTCCAGCTCCAGTTGAGTAACCACAGGAAGCAGAGATGAACCCTCCCTACAGAGCCCTGTCCACTCTGATTTTAGAGTCATTGGTGAATATACTTTATGTTCCTAAGCCCTGTTTCCATGGTGGGAATACCAAGTATTAGGAATATAAATAATTTAATAATTTAAATAATTTTCATATTTAAATTTCTTATACAAATGATAGAAAATATATATATTCTTTTTAAACATAAAATTTACTTCTGAAACAACTGGAAAAAAGAAAAAAGTTCATACATTTGCAAATTTTGTTTTTTTCCCACCTGTCAATAGCACTAATCATTACTTGTTTTTAACTGTCAGTATACCTATATAGATCCATTCATAGAGAGAAAAAATGTATATTATGATCCCAAAATTTTGCATGATGAATAACTGAATTCTAATTAAGAGTTAAAGTATAATTACAATTTGAACCAATCAATAATTTAGGGATATGTAATGTTACTAGTTAGTCTGTGCAATCTAATCAACTTCCATATTTTTATGGACCTACTCCTGAAACCATTTCTGTGATTTACAAATTCTAGAAAGTTTTCCATCTCATAAGACTCTTTCAGCCCATCATAACTGTATTCATAATTCCTTGTGGTCTCTCTGTCTGGTCTGTTCTTAGAGTTATGATCCCAGTAGTTTGCTACTTGTTGCAAATGTAAATATTTTATGTCCTTTACTTTTAGAAACAACAAAGAGTTCTTCAAATGCAACAGTTTGGCCATCCTAAAGACACAGGAGAATGTGAGGAAACCAGTTATTGCGCAGTCCTGCTCCTGTGCTCAGTGGATTGAGAAAAAGAAGAAGAAGAGTAAAGTCTGTGCTGACTTGTTTCTGGTCATTTTTATATACCACCCAATTCCTACGTGAATTGGGTTATGCCATTTTTAATGCAAATCAAATATTACATTCATTCATGATTTATATGATACTAAATAAAATGAAAATTAGGCATGTAGAATTCCCAAATTCACCCATTCAATAAATATTTATTAAGCACTACTCTTATCAGGCATGTCTCTGATCATCAAGAGTATCATCCTTTTTTGTGTGTTTGTTTTTTTAGAGAGTGGGTCTTGCTCTGTTGCTCAGGGTGTTCTCAAACTCCTGGGCTCAAGTGATCCTCCTGTTTCTGCCTCCTGAGTAGTTGGGACTACAGGTGCACACCATCATGCCCAGCTCATAAGGATACCATCTTGAAGAAGGCTGTGAGGTTCCTGCTTTCATGGAACTTACACTGTAGTAATTTTGTTGGGAGGAGTTTAGCTTTTAGAATTCATGCACAGCAAGGGGATGCTATCCTTGAATAGGAGTTCTAGAATTTGCTCCATTGCCAATTTTCTTCTAATTAATACAAATCTCTCATCAACTGAATTTATCATTTCTTCAATTCCCTCATGTAACAGGATGGTAGGTTTAGTAAAAATAATTACTGTTAATATAGTTTAAGGTTTTCAGATAAGGTCTTAAAATAAGGCTTTCAGGTTTCTCTATCTGACTTTGAGATTCCCTATCTGCTAATTTGCATGAGAGTTTTAAAATAATAATTAAACTCTGAAAATTCATCTTGCAAATAGGAACTATGGGTAATATGTTTATGAATACAACAACAAATATTTTTAATTGAAATATTAATTAAAAAGTGCACAACACTGGCAAATATTAGAAATACATGTAGTTTTCCATTTAACTTAGACTCTACCTACTTGCCTTCAATGGTGGTTTATAACTTTGCTTATTGTCTATGAATTAAATGATTTAAACATGGTATCCTTCTTGACTTTTCTTTTAAGTTTATGCACTTAGTTAAGCAAGTACCTACAAATATTATAATTCTATTGTCCTGACTTTTTCCATGGTTTTGCACTAGCATGAAGTTGTCTCATTTGTACCTAGGAAACATTTGGGAAATATTTCATTCTCTGTCAGGACCCCGTGGGGTTTTTAGACTAAAGTTCTCTTGGACACTTACTCAATTAGCTTGGCAGGTAACATCTCCGATTTCAGGGTTAGAGAAAGGTGAGCACTGGGAGGCTTTTAGCATGGGATGGAGCAGGAGGGGGCATTCCACATCCTCTATACCTGCCTGACTTGGACTGAAATACATAATAATGAGGACTATATCGTACTCATTAATCCACCTTTCCTCCTCATCTCTTGACATTATTTAATAGCATTTAAAATGATCCAAGCTATTAATATGTTATCCAGGGCTATTTTGAAGATTATGTGCAGAGGGATAGTTCAACAACTCATTGAAATAGATATATTCTAATTTCCCTACCCACACCTCACTCAAAATGGCACATGCCCTCACCCACTTAAAAACTGGGGGGACAGAAAGATTCAAATTCACCGGTAGGATACCAAGTGGAAGCAAGAGAAAGAAAGACGGTTTCCTTAATCATCTCTGACTTTAAAAAGAAATAAATGTTAGCGGTTAAATTTTTTTTAATTAAATTATATATCTGAGCCAGAAGGAGTTGTGATTATTTTTAAGTAATCATTAACAACTGGTAGGGATCAATAGGTTTAGACGACTATAAGCCTTGGTCCATAAATTAGATACATGCTCCTCTACAGTAAGCTTCAATTAGAAATATAACCTTCCCAGGGAAGAAGGTAGGGAGATCAAGAAAGCCAAATGGATTTCAATTTCTAGACTGGCTGAATTTCACTCTCTTTTCTCAGCAGTCACACACATGTAAGCAGAATGCTTTAGGATAGCATGCTTCTCTTAGGGAAGAGAAAAGCTCATTTTCTCCACTCTAGGGGAAGCAACATTTTAAAAAATGTTTTAAAAAGGTACAATATGCAACATCTCACCAGGGAATAAGATGAATCTCACTGGGGCAGGCCCAGGCGCCACCTGTGGCAGAGCTATTCAAAGCCTAGATACCCCTAATTCCTACATGTAGTGCCCTTTGACCGTGCTGAATGTCTTTAGGTGTACACACCCCTAATTCTATGTGCAGTGCACTTTGACGGTGCTGAATGTCTTCCGGTCTAGACACCCCTAATTCTATGTGCAGTGCATGTTGACCATGCTGAATGTCTTCAGGCCTAGACACCCCTAATTCCTACATGCAGTGCACGTTGACGGTGCTGAATGTCTTCAGGTCTAGACACGCCTAATTCTATGTGCAGTGCATGTTGACCGTGCTGAGTGTCTTCAGGCCTAGACACCCCTAATTCCTACATGCAGTGCACTTTGATGGTGCTGAATGTCTTCAGGTCTAGACTACGTGCAGTGCACATTGACGGTGCTGAATGTCTTCCAGTCTAGACACCCCTAATTCTATGTGCAGTGCACTTTGACGGTGCTGAATGTCTTCAGGTGCGTGTCAGTTTGACTGAAATTTGGATTCAATAATTACTAGCATACACAACTATGAAAAGAAAATATATGTATTTAAATATATAGCTTAATGTTTACATAACACTTAATATACCCTCTATCCATATACTGGGAATGATTGTTTAAAATGTTATATCTGATTTAATTGGAAATCTAACACTTAGACAAAATTTGCAATGGATATTTTTCTTGTAACTCTTGCCAAGGGTGATATTGCATTAGCAAATTAAGGGTTATATAAAAGATATTTACAATTATTACTATTTCTCTTAGTGAGTAAAGAGAAAATAATATTATTTATATCTAAGCATTATTGGATATATGAAAAAGCAACTAACTTATTATGTTAAGACAATTAATGTAGATAGAATACATTGGTGATCTTCATGTAAAACTAAGTAAATATTTTAATTTATAATTCAAATGTTTATGCATTTGTCATATTATATAC